>NC_136990.1:8918902-9348902 GCF_032717465.1 Coenobita brevimanus
TCGATGAATTAGAATGAAATGGATCTGGACAGCCTATGGAATGCATATAGGGATTGCTTAGATTGTAATGCTAAACCAGTGTGTGGTGTGGCAAGAGTAACAACAAAGAAGAAAGGTACGGCACGGTGGGATGAGGAGGTTAAGTGAGCTGTGGAGGAAAAGGGGAAGAAGTGGCTAAAGTGGTTACAGGACGGGTTCGGTTGAAATAAGAAATGAATATGTTGAGAGCAAGAGCATATAAAGAGACTGGTGAAGAGGAAAAAGAAGTATTTAAATGAGGATCTAGGAAGAAAAATGAATGCGAACTATTCTGAAAATAAGAAGTTATTCTGGAAAGAGGTGCGGAAATGTAGAAGTGAAAGTGGAAAGAAATGTGATGATGTGAAGGATGTAGGTGGTAGATTATTAACCCATGAAGTAAGGACAAGATGGAAAGAATATTTTGAAAGCCTGAAGAATGGGAATAGACAGTGCAGAACAGCTGTAAACATGATTGGTTTGGGGGTTTGCAGAGAAGGAATGCAGTGCCAGGAGACGTGACACTCACACAGCTGAAGAGTGCGCGGCTGAAAAATGGGAAAGCAGCTGGGGTTGATGAGGTGTATGCAGAGATACATAAGTGTAGTGAGAGTGTGGAATGAAGTGCTTGTTGGAGATAAGTAGGAAGGCATGGATGAGTGAAACTATGCCTGCAGGGTGGAAAATGGCTGTGATTGTACCCCCGTACAAAAATAAAGGTGAGCAAAGTGATTGCAAGAATTATCGTGGCATAAGTTTATTGAGTGTGGTAGGGAAGGTATATGGAAGAATTATTATAGAGAAAGTAAGAGAGATATCAGAAGTCCTAGTGAGTGAAGAATAGGGTGGCTTTGGGAGTGGCAGAGGATGTGTGGATCAAATATTTGCAGTGAGACAGATAGTAAAGAAGGCTTGTGAGAAGGACCATAAGGTGTTTATGGCATTTATGGATCTGGAAAAGCATTTGACAAAGTGGACAGAGAGGGATTGTGGAAAGTTCTGCGCATGTACGGTGAAGATGGTACGCTGCTAGGAGCCGTCAAGAGTTTTTATGATGGTAGGGAAGCATGTGTAAGTGTTAATGGGCATCTAAGTGAGTGGTTCACGATCGGTGTGGGTGTGCGACAAGGTTGTGTGATGTCCCCATGGTTGTTCAATATATATATGGATGGGGTGATGAGAGAAGTAAAAACACGAGTAATGGAGAGAGGGTCGGCGTTGGTATTGAATGTGCTGATGATGCAGTACTGCTTGCAAGTAGCGGACAAGAACTTGGAAGGCTAGTGCAGAGTTTTGCTGATGTGTGTGAGCATCGTGCCTTGAGAGTAAATGTAGAAAAGAGTAAAGTGATGGTTGTTAAGAAAGAAGGTGACTCCCAGTGCGATGTTACAGTGAATGGAGAGAGACTGGAATTGGTGAGAGAATTCAAATAACTGGGTATAGTGATAGAAAAGGGAGGAAAATGTGCAAAAGAAGTTGAAAGTAGAGTGACAAGGAAGAAAAGTAGGTGGCACAATGAAGGCCTTGATAAGAAACAGAGGCTTGAGTGTTGCAGCTGCACGAGGCGTACATGAGCGAGTGTTAGTGTCAACTTTAACATATGGACGTGAGACTATGGTGTGGCATGAAAATGAAAAGTCAAGAGTAAGAGCAGTGGAGATGGGACTGCTGAGGAATAAATGTGAAGTACAGAGGGTCGATAGGATACGAAATAACGTGATTTGTGAAAGATGTGGAGTGAGGAAGTCGGTGGACACCAGATCCGAAGAGAGAGTATTGAGATGATATGGTCATGTGGAGAGAATGGATAACAATAGAGTGGTGAAAAAGGTATATCTGAGTGAATTCGAAGGAGGGAGGAGGCGAGGTAGGTCATGGAGAAGGTGGAGAGATAGGGTGGATGAGTGTGTGAGGAAGAGAGGTTTGGAAGTCGGGTGAGGCTGGGGAACTGACAGGAGATCGTGCTGGCTGAATGAATATTGTGAGAAGTGCATGATCAGGGATTGGCACCTCATTTTAACGTGGCAGCATCCGGATTGACTCTATCGGATACGATTATGTGAAGCTACAGAACGTGGTGAATGTTTTTGGCGTATCCAATAGAGCCAGGATTCCGGGGGCTTGAATGATGAGTGAATGGAAGCGTGGCCCATTGGACTGGGCAAATTTAGGCTGTCTGGACATTGCTGTTCCTCACAATTTCGCCAAAAATTTTTACAACATGCCTAGAAAGTATTTTCAGAAAGCTAGACTGAGAATACAAAGGAGTGAACATAGATGGAGAAAAACTAAATCAATTAAGATTTGCAGATGACATTGTCCTAATCTCAGAAACAGCAGAGACGTTGCAAGAAATGTTAAATGACCTGAACAGAGAAAGTCTGAAAGTAGGACTAAAGATGAACCGGAGCAAAACTAAAGTAATGTTTAATCCACAAACACAAAGAGCGTCATCAGAATAAACGATGAAATTATTGAAGAAGCTGAGGAGTACAACTACTTGGGACAAATACTAACATAACGAAAGATCATGATAGCGAAGTAATAAGACGCATTACAATTGGATGGAAAGCTTTCGGTAAACCCAGAGACATTATGAAAAGTAGCTTGCCAGTTTGTATGAAACGAAAAGTATATAACGAATGTATAATTCCAGCTATGACGTATGGTTGTGAGACTTGGAAACTGACAAAATCGATGGAAAATAAATTAATTCGTTCTCAGAAGGCAATGCAAAGATCAGTGTTGAGAATATCTTTAAGAGACAGGAAAAGATCAACTTGGGTGAGAGTGCAGACTAAAGTCAAAGATATTATAGTAGTAATAAAAGAACAGAAATGGAGGTGGGTAGGCTATATAGCAAGAATAAGGGATAACCGATGAATCAAGAGGCTAACTGACTGCACACCAAGAGATTGTAAGCATAACAGAAAAAGGCCAGACATGAAATGAAGAGATGAGATAGAGAAATTTGCAGGGAAAACGTGGCAAAGGTTGGGGGAGGCCTTTGTTGAGCAGTGGAGTAGTTATGGCTGATGATAATATATATATATATATATATATATATATATATATATATATATATATATATATATATATATATATATATATATATTGTTATGCGGGGTGTATTTTAACACACAGTATGCTGCATGTTTGATCACGAGCGTGTTCTGCCTCAGTTACCCCTTCTACTGTTATAGTAGAGTAAGTCGTCCCTTTCTGTTGTTCAGAGTAGGATTGTCAGCTCTTTGTCCCCTATGGCTTCATTTGCGCGTCCTTCTTACAAGTTGTATCAAGCTCTGCTGGCCCCTATATAATGAGCTCAGTCTCTGCATTATTGCCACTTAGATCTACTCCTCATTTTGTTCACATGTCTGTCCTCCCCTGTACAGTTATTATTGTGAGTGCTGAGGAAGTCTCCAACCATCTAGCAGCTGTGTAATTTGAGTATCAGTGTTATTGCATTTTGTTCTTGTACTGTATAGCATAAGTTGTTAATTTGTAGGCCTAGTGAGGTTTTTTGTGATTTATGTAAGGTTCTTATTGTTAGCCATTGTTCATAATAGTTTTGTATCTGTAATAATTTATCTTGCATTAACTGAACACTACCCAGTGTATTTTCATTTTATCAGGGCTGACTTAGATAAATTTACTCATGCTAATTTCGTGTTAATAGAGGCTATTGCAGTTAACCATATATTTAACCTGTTTTTTTGCCATTACATTATCCTTATGAGTCCTGAATGTTTTGTTGTTAGTTTGAGCATTAAACTTTAACTTGTAATTTTACCTAACTTTTTCGTTTTGAACCTGGAACTTTACGGGACAGTAGTGATTTTTAGTATTCTCACTTAAAGTGTACATTATCTTTCTCTGTTCCGTAACATAAATTTGGCGACCTCGCCAGGATATTCAGGATATTATCATAAGGATATTGCTTGATATTTTGTGACTGTGATTTATTCATGATGTCTACTATTACTACGCTTGATGAAGCCAAAGATTTTTTGTCAAATGTGCAAACAGTGTGTGATGTAGAAAACAGAACAAAGAATGAACTTAAGCTTGTTGCTCAACAATTGGGAATTGCAGTTCGCTCTCACCATTCTAAAGATCAGATTGTTGGCATGATTAATAAAAGCTTGTTTAATGTAACTCCTCCAAATGAGCAAACGCAGATTGAATTAGCTAAGTTACAGCTAGCCCTGCAGGAGGTTCGTGTGATGGAAGCTGAATTTCAAGCAAATGCTAAGGAGGCTGAATCTCAGGCTCGGATTCAGGAGGCACAGATACAGGCTCAGGCACAAATTGAACTAGCTAGGATTCAGGCAGACCATGAGTATCGCATGAAACAAGGTGGAACTGGATCATCTAGCTCTGATGATTTTGATGTGGCTAAAAATGTTAAACTTGTCCCTCCTTTTAATGAATCTGATTTAACCAAGTATTTTCAGTTGTTTGAGAGGGTAGCTACAGGTTTTAATTGGCCCAAAAAGTATTGGCCAGTACTCCTTCAAACTGTTCTCACCGGTAAAGCTCAAGTAACTTATGCATCTTTGCCTCAGGATCAATCTGATAATTATGATGTAGTTAAGAGCTTGATTCTTAAGGCCTATGAGCTTGTTCCTGAAGCTTATAGAGTAAAATTTAGGACAACTTACAAGCAAGATAAGCAATCCCATGTTGAGTATGCAAAAATCAAAGAAGATCTGTTAGAGTAGTGGTTAAATTCTAAGAATGTGGATTCTGATTTTGGTAAATTTAAGCAGATGATTTTGCTGGAGGACTTCAAGAGGTGTATTTATAAAGATGTTAGCCTATATCTTGATGAGAAAAGAATAGATAATTTGTCTGATGCTGCAGTTTTAGCTGATGAATATGTTCTCACTCACAAGAGATATTCTAGAGAAAAAGGGAAAGCTGAGAGTAAGTACGTTGCCTCTACTCAGAGTACAGGTAACAGGAAAGAGAATAAAGATGATGTTTCTCAGGAAGTAAATACCAGCTTCACCTCTAGATTTCAGAAAAGTAAATGTACTTGTTGTTGTAAGCTTGGTCATACTATGGAGAAATGTTTCAGGAGACAGCATGATGTGAACAAAAAGGAGTCTTTAAAGTCGGCAGTACACCTTAACACATCTATTGCATTAGTTCAATACACCTTACAATATAAGAACAGAGAGACACTGGATATGGCATGAACAGGAAGACAGAGCGGGTTTACTAACACACAATGTACACAATACACACAAGAATGTCAAGGGCAGAATTCATATATATATATATATATATATATATATAGGTGTTGGTAATCAATAGAATCTGGCATCGGTATTATAAACAGTGAATAATTGTCATTTAGTGTTCTGGACCGGATGCACAATATATGATCGGAACAAAGGGTCAGGTTGACTTATATTTGCATACACTTGTTACAGCACATGGCACGTCACCAGGAACTGTCACTTAGCCGCGGCGACACTGTTGTACTGGTATTCTCGTTCTTTTGCCACTGTTGGAGTTTCTCTACATCCAGTCACTTTACTATATATGTTCACTGACCCTTGTTTGCTGCCTTGGTGCTCACTGAGGTAGTGTGTTACTTTATATTATTTCCCTCGCTGTTTCACTCTCACTTTTATCACTGTCTCTGGGGTTTACACTTATGCATGACAGGCGAGATGCATTGAAGTCGCCACTAATGCCCGGGTCCCTGGGCTAACAGAGGCAGCACCCAGGCATAGGAGGGGGCCCTCTTGGAGAACCCTGCTGCTGGAGGCAGTGGACCTCCCGCAGGGGCGTTGTCGCCTGGGCCTGCTTCGTCACCGGGGTGCAGGGAGGCCCTTTCGTCTGAGGGCCTCGACCTGATAGGTGGCCCTCATGTTGGGGCCTCGTTGGTGGGGTGCAGGGAGGCACTCCAGTCTGGGGGCCTCGACCTGACAGGAGGCCCTCGGGGCTGGGGCCAAGTAACTCCAGGAGCCAGGCCTGCCGCCTCTTACTCTTGGCGGAGGGCTGTGGGGGAGTGGGGCTCGGACTGCCCTGCTCTGGGGCCTGCTGACTGGCCCTGGAGGTCTGGATGATGCGGTCACCTTTAGGGCTGGGTGCCGTCAGGAGTGAGCTGCGGCACCTCTTCCGTGGGGCGTCCGTCAGGGGCCGGGATCATCCAGGGGTCGGCGGCAGGACTGAGACAGAACCACGCCACCACTCTAGGAACAGCAGCACCTCCAGGGAACCACACCTGGAGGGAGAGAGAGAAGGGCGTCCCTTGCAGCCAAGAGGTAGTGGGCCGGCCGCACAAGGGACCTTCCCCTCTGGGAGAACCCTAGGAACTGCAGATGAAGGGCATACAATGGCCACTCCTTCCCCCACACGTATGATGGCTGTGTTGGCGGTTCCGCAGCTCCTGAGGGCAGCAGCTGAAGGGCGTACAGTGGCCGCTCCTTCCCCCACACTTACGATGACCGTTGTGGCGGTGCTGCTCCCAAAGGAGTAAGAGGCAGATGAGGGGCATACGATGGCCGATCCCTCCCCGGTACGTAAGATGGTCGTTACCGCGGCTCTGCCTGCCCGACAGGAAGCAACTGAAGGGTGTACAGTGGCCTCTCCTTCTCCCACACATATGATGGCCGCTGTGGTGGTGTTACTCCCATAGGAGGAGGAGAAAGTGGATGAGGGGTGTACAGTGGCTGCTTCCTCCCCGACACGTACGATGGCCGTGTTCGCGGTTCCATTTCTCCTTCCTTTGCCTGTCGGTGTGCACTCAATAGCTACTCCACCGAGGCTGTCTCCAGATGGGTCTGTAACTGAAGGGCGTATGATGGCCGCTCCTTCCCCCACAAGTATGATGGCCGTTGTGGCGGTGTTACAGGGGGAAACAACTGAGGGGCGTACAATGGCTGCTCCCTCCCCGGTACGTACGATGGAAGTACCAGCGTTGTTGTTTGGGACTGTTTCTGGAGCAGTCCCACCCCGAACCTGGTGAAGGCTGCCCCGCTTGCAGGGTCGTCTCTTCTTCCTGCATGGTCATTGTTTGGTCGGTTCCGCAGAAGAGGGACTCAAGGTGGGGGCGCCCCGGTGCCCTTCTCGCTCCAGGTCAGTCTTACCCTGCCCTGGCCTGCCGTGGTGTCCTCTTGGAGTGGTGGTGGGGCTGGGAGTTGGCAGTGGGATGGGGGGTGGCGGGGTGGTTGGTCCGGCGGCAGTGGAGGTGTGTATTTTACCACCTTCCATGGTCAAGAAGTCACGGCCCCGTGACTGGAGGTGGTATGTGCTGGTGGTGAATGTCTGGTGAGCTAGTTGGATGTGCTGGAGGAGGGTGGTCCAGTGGTAAGTGGTGGTGTTTGGCTCTTGGTGGGGGTTGAGGGTGAGCTGGAGCGACGAAGTCTGCATGGTGTGGCGTAGGATACAGAGGAGTTGTTGGGTCCCCTGTAGTGTGACGGGTGGGCGGTCACGTGGGCGCCATAGTATGCGGTCGATTCTCATCTCTGGAGGTGGTGCTTGGTGCAGAAGTAGAGGCTGTATGCTGGTGAGGGAGGAGGGGTTGGGTCTTTTATGTGGGAGGATATGGTGGGAGGAGCGTTGTCCTTTGAGGAATAGGGAATTGGGAACTTTCCACCTTGCCTGATGGATGGGGAGCGTGATGGGGTTGGTGTTGGGGGTATGGGTAGTATGTGTTGGGGACTGTAAGGTAGTAGGGGAGGTAGGGGTTGGTGTAGGGGTGTATCTTGATGGTGGGCGTGAGAGGCGTCCTGATCTGGTGGTAATGGTGGTCAAGGTGGGGAGGCACATGGTGGCGTGGGTGTTCTAATTTGGTCAGGGGCAGTTGTGGGTGAGAGTGTGGGGTGTCGTGTGCAGTGGGAATGGTCGGTGGGTAAGGGGTGGGCAGGAGTGGGTGTGTGGGTGGTGCGGCTGGCAGGTAGAGTGGGTGCATGTGGTGGGTCAGTAGGTAGTGTGCTGCGTGGGGTGGTGCGTGGAGGGGTGCAGGAAGGGTGTAGGGGTGGTGGTGGTGGTGGTGTGGTGGTGTTGGGTGTGGGTCTGTCTGGCGATGGGGAGTGGGGTAGGTGGTGGGTGCCGCGGGTGGTGGTTGAGAGTGGCGTGGTGGAGATGGTGGTGTGGGCGTAGGGGAATCATGGATAGTTGGAGGTGGTGAGGGGTCAGAATCGGAGAGAGTTGGTGGTGGGTTGGGTGTCGGTGTAAGGGGCGATGGGGTGGCAGTGGGTGAGGCAGAAGGGGGGGGTGAGAAGGAGTAGGTGTATGAATCAGAGGGGTGATTCTCGGAAGACGTTGAGGCGGGTGGTGTGCGGCGGGAGGTGTGTGGCACGCGGTTGAGTGTGGGTTCATTGCTGGTGGGGCGGAAGGGACACACATGCCTGTTGCAGTATGTGCATGGTTGTCCTTGGTGGTTGATAGTGACTTGGGAGGGGTTGGGGATGTTGATGATAGTGAAGGGACCATCGAATTGGGGGGAGGTTTTGCTGGGGGTTGGCAGATGTGCCACGACGACGGAATCTCCTGGTTTGTAGGGGTTGGAGGGGAGTGTGTCGGGCTGTAGGTCCTGTTGGGCTTGGAGGTGGTGGAGACGTTTTTTGAGGTGGTGTAGGGGGTCAGTGGTGGAGGATGGGGCGGGGGGTTGGAGGTGTTGACTGAGAGGTAGGAGGAGCGGGTCTTCCCCGAAGACTCGCTCGTGGGGTGTTATGCTGTCGTCTCTGGGGCATGTGTTGAGGCCCCACTGCACAATTTTGACGTGGGCTGGCCAATCGTCATTGCCTGTTTACACATTCTGGTTCTGACTTGGTTTAGGAGGGATCTATGACTTCTCTCGCAGACACTACTTCCATGTGGCCAGTATGGAGAGGAGTGGGAAATATGGTAACCAAAGATTGTTGTGAGTTCCTCCCAGATCTTGCCCATGAATTCTCGGGCGTTATCTGAACGTAGAGCTTGGGGAATCCCGAAGTAGTGAAAGACATAGCGGACTAATGCGTCGGCGACTGTGACGGCGCTGTGGTCTTTAGCGGGGCAGGCGATGATGAATTTTGAATAAACATCAGCGAAGGTGATGATGTATTTGTATCCAACTTTAGGTGCGAGAGGGCTGATGACATCAACTGAGAGTAGCTGCCTTGGTTTTTGAGCCATCAGTTTCCCTGATGGTCCAGGCATGCGTGTGATATCCTTCCCTAAGGCATAGGCTCAGCATGCTTCAATGATGTTTTTGGCGATGTTTGAGGGGTTTGGTGTCCAATATATGTCGTTGAAGACTTGCAGAAGTTTTTTTTTGCACCGAGATGAATGCCATTGTCGGCGTGAAGGTGGACCATGGCATTGTGTGCAGTGTCAGGGTCGAGGACGATGTGGCCATCTGGGTTGAAGAGTTGATTGCCTTGCTGGTACAGTTTGGCGAAGGTGCATGGCAGGATCCAGGTGGGGCATTGTTTATTCCGCCACATTTGGATTAGGTCAGTGTCGGGGCAAATAGCGCCGATGGGGAGGCGGGAAAGGGCATTGACATTGGTGTGTAGTTTCCCAGGCTGGTAGGATATTTCGAAATTGAATTCCTCCAGAGCCTCTTGTCAACGAATGAGTTGGGCGTTGGTGGTGTTAGATTGTCGTAGCCATTGAAGTGATTGGTGATCTGTAATAATGACTACATGGGTGCCAGAGATGTATGAACGAAAATAGTCCAATGCCCAGATGATGCCAAGGCAATCGCGCTTGGTGGCAGCATAATTCCGTTCAGCTTGTTTGAGGGTGCGATTGGCACAGGCAATGATGTGTTCTCGCCCATCCCGTACCTGAGCATGTACAGCCGCTATGGCAATGAGGGAGACGTCGGTGTAAAGACGGAAGGGGAGGTTGTAGTCTGGAAAGGCTACAATGGGGGCTGAGATGAGTTTTGATTTGAGGGCGATAAATGCTGTTTTCCTTGCATCCGTCCACACGGATGGTTCGCCCTTCTTTGCGAGGTCGTGTAGGGGTTACCGATGTCCGTGAAGCCTTAGACAAAACGTTGGTAGTAGGAGGTTAGGCCTAGAAAGGCTCGCGTTTCGTGGACATCTTTGGGTAGAGGGAGGTCGGCTATGGCGCGGAGTTTGTCGGGATCGGGAGAGATGCCCTCGGCTCCGATCACGTGCTCTAGGAAGGAGACGGATCTTTTGGCTAGGACGCATTTGGATGGTTTCAGTTTAAGTCTGGCCTGGCGTATATGTATGAAGACTTGTTTGAGGCGGTGGAGGTGGTCGGCCCAGGTACGGCTAAATACTATGACGTCATCGAGATACGCCAGGCAGATCTCCCAGATAAGGCCGTTCAGGACCGATTCCAAGAAACAGGAAAATGTAGCTGGGGCATTGCAGAGTCCAAAGGGGAGGATGCTGAACTTGTAGTGTTTGCCGTTTGAGGTTGAGAAGGCCGTTTTTTGTTTGTCTTCTGGGTGGACAGGGACCTGCCAGTAACCCGATTGCAGGTCGAGGGTGGAAAACCATGATGAGCCGTGTAATGAGTCGAGGGAATCGTCAATTCGGGGTAGGGATGTGGCGTCCTTCGTGGTAACATCATTGAGCTTGTGGTAGTCCACACAGAACTGCATGGTGCCATCTTTTTTTCTAATCAGCACGATGGGAGGACCATGGGCTGGTGGAGTTAGAAATAACGCTGGCATTGAGCATGTCCTGGACCTGCCGGTCTTCCTCTGCTCGCTGGTTGGGGTTTTTGCAGCGTGAGGGTTGACGGATGGGTGGGCCGGTGGTGTGGATCTCGTGGTTGAGATAGGTAGTGTGGCCGATGTCTGTTGGGCCTGATGAGAAAAGGTCTTGAAAATCCAGGAGTAACTGTCGGAGAGGGAGAGGGAGGGGTAGACCGAGGATGAGGTGGAGGGATGGAGTTGAGAGGTATATGAGGGAGGGGGGGGTGAGTTGGGGGGAGGGGAGTCAAATGGTGGGTGACAGAGTGACTTGGAGGCGTTTTGTCTGCGGCCACCCTTTGCGGGATTAGGGCGTCGGGCTATAGATATAGATATAGAACTGTCGGAGGCTGTTAGTTTGGGAGGTGGAGAGGTGGGAAGATAGAGTAGGTAGAGTGGGATGGGTGGAGGGAGGTGATTCACAGGGTTCTGCCCCCTCCATGTCGTCTACAATCAATCCCCGTGGTAGGGTAAGTGGTGTGGTGGCGAGGTTCGCGATGCAGACCACACGGACATGGAAGGGGAGGAAGGTTGGGGACACTAAACATGGATGAGAGGGGTCCGGTTGGTAGGGCTGGGGAGAAGAGGACGGAGGTACTAGAGAGTCTGTTGAGTTGTAACCAAGCCTCATGGTGGGGTGGAATGGTGATAGCTGAAGCGATGCTGGCAGGAAAAGTTGGAAGTGAAGATGGAATAGGTGAGGGAGAGCGTGAGGGATGGGGGTGAGAAGGTGAGATGTGGGGTGATGGGACTGGTGGGTTGCATGTGCAGAGTGGTTGGGGGAGATGAGTGGTGGGTGTTGATGGTGTGTGTGTGGAGCATGAAAGGTTATGTTGTTGTTCTTTTTTTGGGGGGGTGTTGGGGGCTGGACAGAAGTGGAGGCGGCGTTGGTAACAGTCGATGGTGGTGTGCAGCTTCTGTAGGAGGTCCAGCCCCAGGTACCCGTTGTATGCATGGCAGGTGGAGTCAAAGACGATGAGGGGATGTCTGGTGGAAGCTTGTTGGTGAGTTTCAGTCCGCAGGACCCATGTTTCTCCATGGATAGGAAGGGGGCCGTCCTCAGCATCTACGAGGTTGGCTGAGGTGGAGAGAAGGGGGCCAAAGGTGGAACTGTGGCAGGAGTAAAAGTGTGAGTACAAACATGACCTGGCAGTTCCCATGTCCACCAGTAGCCTTGCCTTGACCCCGTTCAGGCATATTTTGTCGTTGACTGGGGGTCTGTACTTGTGTGAAGTGGCCCCCAACACCGTGGGGAGGTGGGGGGGCTGACCTAAAAATCCATCTGCTGAGTGTGGTCTTCCTCGTCGGGCTCCTTGTCGCCTGGCTCTGAGTATGTTATGGGTGGGGTGTCATCTTGTGGGGCATTGTCTTCCAGGGAGGATACCTTTCGGCGCCCTTGAGTGAAGGGCCTGTGTCGGCTAGCTTTCAGTTGTTCCCTGATGTTGTGCAGGAGGCAGGTGCAACTGCAGGCCATAAATTCCCAGGGGTTGATGGAAATGAGATTATGATTTTCCCTGGGGTTAGGACGTTTCTTCTAGGGGTGGGCCCTGGGGACAGTGAGTGATGGCTCCATGGTAGGCTGGGTAGGTGGCGTCCTAGGTTTGGGTGGTGGAGCCTTGGTGGTGGGGAATTTGCTCACAGCGTGGATAGGCTGGGGTGTGGGGCGGGCGGCGAGGAGGCGTCATACGAGTTGTAGATCACGATCCATATTGCCAGAGGGATCATGGATAGTAAAATGCCCCCTGACTGCTTGGGAGGATTCTCAGCAGGGTATTAAAGGTGTGTTGATCCCGAATGGCTACGATTGCTTCGGGATAGGCAGTGGTGATGTGTCGTTGTGCCTGGACGAAAGTGTCGTCTAGGCTACCGTCATAGGTGAGGGCGTTGAGTTACGACAGGGCGACAACTTTGCCCAGTGAAGGCGTGGCGGCCTGTTTCACGATGTGTGAGAATTGATCCCATGATACTTCTGGTACGATTTTAGAGGCAACAGTTGCAATTACTTTGCCCAGGTTGGGTAGTGTGACTGCCATTGTCAAACCCAATACCTAAGAGAGGTTTTACCATATCCAGGTAGACGTCAATGTCATTTTGTTCAGGATTGAACTTTGGCAATTGGATGTAGGGTTTGGCTGCCATTGTGCAAGTTTCCCTTATTGTGTTCCTCTGTGCTTTAATCGGATCCAGATCCCACTGCTGCCACCAGTGTTATGCGGGGTGTATTTAGCTCGACCTCTCGTCCTAAAAACGCCCGCGACTGAGTGGGGTCCTCTCTCCGGACCGGAAATAAAACACCAACAGAGGAACAGGGCATAAAAAGTCGGCAGTACACCTTAACACATCTATTGCATTAGTTCAATACACCTTACAATATAAGAACAGAGAGACACTGGATATGGCATGAACAGGAAGATAGAGCGGGTTTACTAACACACAATGTACACAATACACACAAGAATGTCAAGGGCAGAATTCATATATATATATAGGTGTTGGTAATCAATAGAACCTGGCATCAGTATTATAAACAGTGAATAATTGTCATTTAGTGTTCTGGACCGGATGCACAATATATGATCAGAACAAAGGGTCGGGTTGGCTTATATTTTCATACACTTGTTACAGCACATGGCATGTCACCAGGAACTGTCACTTAGCCGCGGCGACACTGTTATACTGGTTTTTCTCGTTCTTTTGCCACTGTTGGAGTTTCTCTACATCCAGTCACTTTACTATATATGTTCACTGACCCTTGTTTGTTGCCTTGCTGCTCACTGAGATAGTGCGTTACTTTATATTACTTCCCTCACTGTTGCACTGTCACTTTTATCACTGTCTCTGGGGCTTACACTTATGCATGACAGGCAAGATGCATTGAAGTTGCCACTAAAGCCCGGGTCCCTGGGCTAACAGAGATGGCGCCCGGGCGTGGGAGGGGGCCCTCTTGGGGAACCCTCCTGCAGGAGGCAGTGGACCGACCACAGGGGCATTGTCGCCTGGGCCTGCTTCGTCAGGGGGGTGCAGGGAGGCCCTTCCATCTGTGGGCCTCGACCTGATAGGTGGCCCTCGTGTTGGGGCCTCGTCGGTGGGGTGCAGGGAAGCCCTCCGGTCTGGGGGCCTTGATCTGATAGGTGGCTCTCGGGGCTGGGGCCAAATAACTCCAAGAGCTGGGCCTGCTGCCTCTTACTCCTGGTGGAGGGCTGTGGGGGAGTGGGGCCCGGACGGCCCTGCTCTGGGGCCTGCTGACTAGACCTGGAGGTCCGGATGATGCGGTCGCCTGTAGGGTGGGGTGCTGTCAGGAGTGAGCTGTGGCACCTCTTCCGTGGGGCGTCTGTCAGGGGCTGGGGTCATCCAGGGGTCGGCAGCAGGACTGGGACAGGACCACGCCACCACTCTAGGAACGGCAGCACCTCCAGGGAACCACACCTGGAGGGAGAGAGAGAAGGGTTTCCCACGCAGCCGAGAGGTAGTGGGCCGGCCACGCAAGGGACCTTCCCCTCCAGGAGAACCCAAGGAACTCCAGATGAAGTGCGTACAGTGGCCGCTCCTTCCCCCACACGTACGATGGCCGTGTTGGTGGTTCCGCAGCTCCTGAGGGCAGCAGCTGAAGGGCGTACAGTGGCCGCTCCTTCCCCCACACGTATGATGGCCGTTGTGGCGGTGCTGCTCCCGAAGGAGTAAGAGGCAGACGAGGGGCGTACGATGGCCGCTCCCTCCCCAGTACATACGATGGCCATAACCGTGGCTCTGCCTGCTCGACGGGAAGTAACTGAAGAGCGTATGGTGGCCACTCCTTCCCCCACACGTACGATGGCCGCTGTGGTGGTGTTACTCCTGTAGGAGGAGGAGAAAGTGGATGAGGGGCGTACGATGGCCATTCCCTCCCCAACATGTACGATGGCTGTGTTCGCGGTTCCACTTCTCCTTCCTTTGCTTGTCGGTGTGCACTCAATAGCTATTCCACCGAGGCTGTCTCCAGATAGGTCTGTAACTGAAGGGTGTACGATGGCCATTCCTTCCCCCACACGTACGATGGCCATTCTGGTGGTGTTACAAGGGGAAACAACTGAGGGGCGTGTGATGGCCGCTCCCTCCCCGGTATGTATGATGGCAGTATCCGCGGTGTTGTTTGGGACTGTTTCTGGAGCAGTCCTACCCCAAACCTGGTGAAGGCTGCCCCGCTTGTGGGGTCGTCTCTTCTTCCTGCGTGGTCGTTGTTTGGTCGGTTCCGTGGAAGAGGGACTCAAGGTGGGGGCGCCCCGGCGCCCTTCTCGCTCCGGGTCAGTCTTACCCTGCCCTGGCCTGCCATGGTGTCCTCCTGGGGTGGTGGTGGGGCTGGGAGTTGGCAGTGGGGTGGGGGGTGGCGGGGTGGTTTGTCTGGTGGCGGCGGGGGTGTGTATTTTATATATATATATACATATATATATATATATATATATATATATATATATATATATATATATATATCATCATCGTCATCATCAGCCGTTGAGGTCCACTGCAGGACTGGCCTATCCCTACCGAAGCAAGGACAATACAGGCAATGTATCTCTACCTGGTAGCTTAGGCTGTCTGGTAGAGACTGTATGTAGAGTGAGAAGTGCTTGTGAGTGTGATTGTAGTGATGTAGTGGCTTTGGATGTGTGTGTAGTCTGTGAACCAAGTGTAATCGGCCCGCATTAAACTGGTTGGGTGCAAGCATACTAGTATGCGACACTGGTTCAACCACAGCACCCTTTGTGTCCGCCAAAGTAGTAAGTGGCTTGGTGAATGCTTCCCAAAGTTTTTACAACTCTGGCGGGAGGCGAACCTGTGTTCACCAGCATGCAAAATGCACACTCTACCACTGGACCACAGAGGCTCATATATATATATATATATATATATATATATATATATATATATATATAACATCATCATCATCATAATCATCATCCTGACTTCCTTTCCCACCCAAGTGCAGGATGAGCAGTAGCAATGTCCAGATAGTCCTAACTTGCCCAATCCAATGGGCAACACTTCCATTCACTCATCATTCAAGCCCCCCGGAATCCTGGCTTTATCGTATACGCCAAAAACATTCACCACATTCTGTAGCTTCACACAAATGTAACTGATTGAGTCAGTCCGGATGCTGCCACGTTCACAAGGAGTGCCAAAATCCCTGATCATGCACTTCTCCTCACAGCATTCATCCAGCCAGCTCCATCTTTTGTCAGTTCCTTAGCCTCAACGACTTCCAAACCTCTCTTCCTCACACACTCATCCACCATATCTCTCCAACTTCTCCTCAGCCTACCTCGCCTCCTCCCTCCTTCAAATTTGCTCAGATATATCTTTTTCACCACTCTGTTGTTATCCATTCTCTCCACATGACCATACCATCTCAGTACACTCTCTTTGATTCTGGTGTCCACTGACTTCCTCACTCCACACCTTTCACGAATCACATTATTTCGTATCCTGCCCACCCTCTGCACTCCACATACATCCCTCAGCAGTCCCATCTCCACTGCTCTTACTCTTGACTTTTCATTTTCATGCCACACCATAGTCTCACATCCATATGCTAAAGTTGGCACTAACACTCCTTCATGTAAGCCTTGTGCAGCTGCAACACTGAAGCCTGTTTCTTATTAAGGCCTTCATTGCACCAGCTACTTTTCTTCCTTGTGTCACTCTACTTTCAAATTCTTTTGCACATTTTTTCTTTCTTTTCTATCACTGTACCCAAGTATTTGAACTCTCTCACCAATTCCAGCCTCTCTCCATTCACCGTAACATCACACTGGGAGTCACCTTCTCTCTCAAAAACTATCACTTTACTCTTTTCTACATTTACTCTCAAGGCACGACGCTCACAGGCATCAGCAAAACTCTGCACTAGCCTACCAAGTTCTTATCCAGTACTTTCAAGCAGTACTGCATTATCACCATACGACAAATTTGAGATATTCTATCCATCACCATTCATTACCAATGCCATCCCCCTCTCCATTTCTCGTGTTTTTACTTCTCTCATCACCCCCTCCATATATATAATGAACAACCATGGGGACATCACACAACCTTGTCGCACGCCCACACCGATCGTTAACCATTCACTTAGATGCCCATTAACCCTTACACATGCTTCGCTACCATCATAAAAACTCTTGACAGCACCTAGCAGCTTACCATCTACACCATACATTCGCAAAACTTTCCACAATCCCTATCTGTCTACTTTGCCGTATGCTTTTTCCAGAATCACCAATGCCATAAACACCTTATAGTCCTTCTCACAAGCCTTCTCTGCTATCTGTCCACTGCAAATACTTGATCCACACATCCTCTGCCACTTCTAAAGCCACCTTGTTAATCACTCACTAGGACTTCTGATATCTCTCTTACTTTCTCTGTAACAATCTTCCATATACCTTCCCTACCACACTCAATAAACTTATGCCTCGACAATTCTTGCACTCACTTCGCTCACCTTTATTTCTGTATAGGGGTACAATCACAGCCTTTTACCACTCTGCAAGCACAGTTCCACTCATTCACTCATCCATGTCTTCTCCAAGAAGCACTTCATTCCTCTCTTTCCACTACACTTAAGCATCTCTGCATACACCTCATCAACCCAAGCTGCTTTCCCATTTTTCAGCCGTTTCACAGCACTTTTCACCTGTGCGAGTGTCACGTCTCCTGGCACTGCATTCCTTCTCTGCACACCCCCAAAACCAATCATGTTTACAGCCGCTCTGCTCTCTCTATTCCCATTCATCAGGCTTTCAAAATATTCTTTCCATCTTGTCCTTACTTCATCTCCATGGGTTAATAATCTACCACCTGCATCCTTCACACCATCACATTTCTTTCCGCTTTCACTTCTACATTTCCGCACCTCTTTCCAGAATAACTTCTTATTTTCAGCGTAGTTTCTCTTCCCCAATCATCATTTACCTCCTTCTTTTTCCTCTTCACTAGTCTCTTTACGTGCTTCTTGCTCTTAGTATACTCAGTTCTTATTTCAACTGAACCCCTATCCTGTAACCATTTTAGCCACTTCTTACTCTTTTCCTCCACCGCTCTCTTAACCCCCTCATCCCACCGTGCCGTGCCTTTCTTCATTGTTGTTACTCTTGCCACACCACGCGCCACTTCAGCATTCCTAACTTGGCAATCCCTATATGCATTCCATAGGCTGTCCAGATCCAATTCATTCCAATTCACTGATTCTAACTCCTCCTCTATTTTGGTCCTGTAATCATCTGCCATTTCTTTGATCCTCAGTTTCTCGACTTTCAGTCTTTCTCCCTGACTGCTCCTATCTCTCTTGATCCACCTCACTCCTCTCAGCTTCATCTTACATACCAAACTCATATATATATATATATATATATATATATATATATATATATATATATATATATATATATATATATATATATATATAATGTGAATGAACGATGAAGCAAATTCTGTAGTTATGATTTTCCAAATACTTTCTTTACGGCAGACTTCTGCTCCTGGTTTAATGCTATTATACTTCTACCAAGAGGCATTAGTGAACACGTAGAAAAAGTTATTTCTTTTATTCACGATGTTTTGTGCACTATGTACATTATCAAGTGACGGAGAGTAAAACAAGGCAAGCAAAGCATAGGTAGTAAGTTAAGTTACGTAGCAAACAAAGCTACCTGACAGGAAGAGCTGAGGAAAAGGGAGAGGGGAGAGAGGGAGGCGACAGCGGGAAATGATGAAGGACAGTTGAAGAGAGAAAGGTCCGCATTGCTGTGGCTGTTGTTATCTTTGCTGTTGGTTGTCTCTCTGCGGCTCATCCTGTAACCTGCATGTTTTGGATGGTGTATGAGCACCTCATGGACGGCACACCAGCTGCGGATATGTGACTGCTAGTTGTGCGTTGAAGAATAACGTAGTTGACGATGTTTTTGTGGTTTGTATTACGTTATCACGGGCTTGGGGGTTCTCTTTTGACCTCAGGAATGGAACCGGGGATCCATGTGTGGGTATGCGTGATTGTACTTCCGTACAATCTCTCCAAGGTTTTTGTGGCTTTGTTGTGGAGTCTGATGTTCAGACGTGTGATTTTACTCAGTGTATGTATTTGTTCTATGGTTCTCGTGTACGGGTAGTCTTCGTTGTGTATGGAGCAGCAGTGCCTTATTCAACAGGCTTTGTAGGGCTAGCGCGTGTGTGAGGGAGAGTGTATGGAGAGACTGGTGGGTATTCGAGGATTGGGTGTAGGTAGGCTTTTATTATACGGGTCTTGAGTCTGGTGGATAAGTTTCTAAACCGGAACAGAGTCGTGATCAGATGCTTACCCCTACTTACTAGTTTATTGACATGCTTTGAGATGCTGTCGAATGCGAACCACCTACCAATTAATCTGGCCAGGAATGTATGGCAACACTGTTCCAGCCGAGATTCTGATTGGCTGGAGGTGTTTGTTCGATTTCGTTGTTCCTTAAACCGATACTCTTTTTATTATTAGATGTGATACTGAGTTTTACGACAATACAATCGTCAAAAGCAATATGAAATCCGTTATATACTTAACAGCAATGAAATTTTCGTAGGAAGAGAGAGATACGAGGCAACAAAGTATTATAATACAGTCCAAGCCAAGGTCAGCATTCGAACAATTCCTTTACGTCTCCGGCATTCCATAACAGAAAATTGAGGAAACCTGCATAATCTAAGCAGTGGTATAACACACACTTAAATTATAAGATCAGTCCGCACCCTTAAATCGTGCCACAACTCTGAAAAATTAAAATTGTAAGGAAAAGACACGTTCTGCGAGGAGGGAGGCAACTCAAACACCCACTGAGCGAATGCTGAGCGAAGGCGGACTATTTAAACTTCAAAGTGACCTTGACTGGTTATCGGAATGTAATAAGTAATGTACCATCACACGCACAAAATATATTAAGATTTCTATTTGTTTACTCTAAAGATGTTTGATTACTTGATTACTTTAGTGTAGTGGTACTCTGTTTTTAGGGTAGCTCTACACTGAGTGGCAAGCCAAATAATTTCCTGTCTATCTATCTATCTATTGCCAGACGCCTCAATCTCGTAAGGGGTGGCCACAAACAAATCGCCTCCACGTCGCCTTGTCCCCCATCATTTCACTGCCCTGCTCGCAACTCACACCTCCCTCTCTCATATACCTCTCCACTTCACCCCTCTCCCCGCTGCAGGGGGTCACCTCAACGTGGTGGTGGGGCTTGAAGCGTGGCTGGCAGTGCCACCTACTTTGGAGGCATGCCTCCCTTTATAGGGTTTGGCATTTGTTGGCCATGTGGACTAAGCATCCCATACATCACTGGTGGAGGAGGCCTGCTGGTGATGTTAGTCCCTGCCCATTTGTCATCTAGGGCAGGACAGTTGTCTCCCCACGTGTTTGCCGTGCGTGGCGTCCCATAATGCTGGGAGATGGGAGTCCTGGAGGTTGAGCGATACTGCGCGATGCACCCTGCAGCTAGCAATACACCTCTTTGGTTCCTTATTCTGGCTAGGCAGGTGGCCTCGTTGGGCCCGACCAGGTCAATTGGCTGGTCATGTGTTGGCTAGGGTCAAGTGGGCACTGGGGGGCCTGGTGGCTCCTACCGTCCTGGAGTCACCCTTGCCAAGGTCCCGCGGTGGTTACACACGTATACTCTCCCACTTCCTCTGGGGTCACCAGTGGTGTTGTCCCTGGCATATGACCTCCCCTTGCTGGGCTCCATGGTGGGTGGAGGGGTGGGGGAATGAAGTTTATGTAGTATAGTAATGGAAAAATTAACAAAAAAACTTTTGATGACACCTCATCTGTCCCCGGTAATTTTGCGGAGTCATCCTCTCAAACTGCCAAGCTAAAGCCTTTCCAGGCCCCAAAGGACTATCCTCCTCTGACCCAGCGTTCAATTGGGAATAGGAGAAGGTCACGTCAGGTTGGTTTGGCTCCAGGGTTCAGCCCGGAAGAGAGTGAGCCTGAGACTTTGCTAAGTATCTAGTACTGAAACCCTCTGCTGGTGGTTCATTGCTGGATATAGATATTTTTGAATTGCACCAAGCCATTGTTTCTGCCTGTGGCCGTGAACCAGCGATCTCGACCCATGGGGATGGTAGCCTACTTATTGAGGTGTCCTCCCCAGCAGAAAGCTCCCGTCTCCGGAATCTGACCTCCACATCTGGCAACAGTATGTCCTGTGTACCCCATGGCACCTTCAACCAGAGTAAGGGGGTTATTTACTCTTGGGACCTCCTCCGATACCCAGAGGCCAGATATTGGAGGAACTTCGCTCCTCTGGCATTGTGAGTGTTCACCGTGTGCAAATGAAAATTGATGGTGTTCTGACTCCAATTCCAATGCTGTTCTTGACTTTTGATAGATTAACATTGCCTGCATCGGTGAAACTTGCTTGGCTATCTATTCCAGTGAAGTCGTATGTGCCAACCCCAAAGCGGTGTTTCCACTGTCAAGGTTATGGCCATGTTAGCCGCTTTTGCCGCTGTGCACAGGCTGGCCTTCCTGCTGTCTGTGTCTCTTGTGGCGGACCAAGTCATACCAGTGACTGTCCAGGACCCCTTAAATGCTATCACTGTGGGGGTCCTCATATTGTAAATTCTAAAAACTGCCCACGTTACTGCCTAGAAAAAGAGATTTTATCTATTTGAACAACTGAGAGGGTTTCGTTTCCCGAAGCTAAGAAGAGAGCCCAGACTCGCTTTTCCCAGCCCAAAGTTACTTATGCTGCTGTCCTTGCTGGAGTGTCAGTGCGCCACCCGGTATCTGAGAGGCAGCCTCGACATATTCCAGTACCCACTCCTTCAACTAGTGATCTGGAGGATGCTGTCCCCATGGTTGATGCTGTTGTTGAGAGTGAAGTTTGCCCGACTGCTACCACGACTGTTTCTGCCCCCACTGCGGTGGCTGACGACTTACATACTTCTGTGGTCATGGCAGATGTCCACGACTCATTTCCTTCTCCTGTCTTAGCCAGTATGCCCAAGGCTCCATCTGTTCCTGGCAAATGTCACCATTCTTCATCAGAGTCCTCTGATCACGAAGACCAGCCACCTAAGGTCTCTGTTGTTGAGCCTTCTGTTGATACCTCTCCTGTTCCCTCTATGCAGCTGGCTGAGGGATCTAGCCAGGTGACAGCTGAAGCTGATGGTTCAGCTCCGGTCCGGTCCGCACCTGGGGAGGTTGTTGGACAGCTCATTGGTGCTTCCGATCTGAAGCAAAGGATGTCCTCCCCAAATGATTCGAGTCCTGTAGACTCTACTTCCACTTCTGGGGCCTCTGGTGAAGGCACTAGGCGCCCTACACCTCCAAAGGCAGCACCCAAGCCACTGCCCAAACAAACTGGTATGCCCACTCCAAGAAAGAGTGTTGTAAAACTTACTTCCTCATCCTCTCATTTGCCCACAGATGTTCGACAGAGGTTGCGGGTTTCTGGTGCTGGGCTGGCTCCTATGAAGGGCCTCCATAAGCATCAGTCCAAACCCCTTCGTTTGTCAGGTGTACAGTCCCGCACTTAATCATCATTCCTCCATTATGGGTTCTATCATCCAGTGGAATTGTCGGGGTTTATGTGCTAACTATGAGGAACTGTGTCATCTTGTTTCTCAATTTACTCCTCTGTGCATGTGCATCCAGGAGACCATGGTAGATGATCCTGTTCCTTCCCGTCCTTCTGGCTTTTACTCTGATCCTGTGCCATGCCAAGGTCATCATGGAGGTGCTGCTATCTTCCTTCGCCAGGATATTCCATACAG
Organism: Coenobita brevimanus; assembly: GCF_032717465.1. NCBI lineage: Eukaryota > Metazoa > Arthropoda > Malacostraca > Decapoda > Coenobitidae > Coenobita > Coenobita brevimanus. The sequence goes on from NC_136990.1 coordinate 8,941,377, forward strand.
TCATCTGAACATCTCTACTCCCCTGCAGGTTGTCGCTGTCCAGGTGTTTTTACATCGGCAGTATACAGTTTGCAGTCTTTATCTACCTCCCAGTGCTACTGTTGAAAGGGCGGATCTGGAACGCCTTGTTCATGGCCTTCCTTCTCCCTTTCTGTTACTGGGAGATATGAATGGTCACCATCAACTACGGGGAAACAATGAGGCCAACCCTTGGGGTGTTATGCTGGCCTCTTTAGTGGAAGATGAGGAGTTGGGCATTTTCAGTGCTGATAAAATGACTTATTTCCATAGCCAGACTGGAACTTTTACTGCCATTGATTTGTCTTTATGCTCAGCTGATGCAATTTTAGATTTTACCTGGGATGTGTTACCAGACCTGTATGGCAGTGACTATTTTCCATTTCTTTTAACTGTTAGTGCAGGTGGACCTCAGCCACGTCTACCTCACTGGCTTCTGGATAAGACTGATTGACCATGTTTCAGGGAATTATGTTCCACTTCCCTTTCTGTCAACGAGTTTGGCTGTCTTACTGAGGCAGTGTCATATTTCAGTGACTTGTTGCACTCAGCAGCCCTTTTAACTATTCCAAGAACGAAGGGACAGTTTCCTAAACGTCCGGTTCCTTGGTGGAACTCTGAGTGCAGTTCCGCAGTGAGAGCCAAACAAGTCACCTTTTCTCGACTTCGCCGTCACCGTGGGGATCCTCAGTTTTTGGTGGCGTATCAGTAGGGCACGAGCTCATATGAGGCGGGTTTTAAAGGAGGCCAGGCGTTCATCCTGGAAGGGTTATGTTTCCTCCATCAATTCGAGAACTTCCATCACCCAGGTGTGGAACTGGGTAAGAAAATTTTCAGGGAAATTTACTGCTCCCTCGCCTCCCGTTTTATCTGCAGCAGGTGGAACTGTGGCTGATCCTTTTGCTGTTGCAGAGCTGCTTGCTGATCATTTTGCCAGTGTGTCACAGAAGGATGCGGATACACCTTCAGTTTGCCACCGTCGGCGCCTAGAGTCTCGTGGTCTCAGTTTTGCTTCTGCTGAGGGAGAGCCTTACAATGTTCCATTTTCAATTTCTGAACTCCAGACAGCTCTGTCGCAGTGCCATGACTCTTCTCCTGGTTATGATGATATTCCTTATGCCTTTTTACGTCACCTGTCTGATGAGTCCCTGTTGTTTTTGCTTTCACTGTTTAATAAGATCTGGTGTCCTGGGGAGTTTCCAGCTTGTTGGGGTGTTGCTGTTGTTATCCCCATCCCCAAACCAGATAAGGACCTACTACAGGCAACGAATTATCAGACTATTTCTCTAACGTCATGTATATGTAAAGTTCTGGAAAAGATGGTCAATGTTAGGCTTGTGTGGTTTTTGGAGAGAGGTGACTTCTTATCCCCTGCCCAGTTTGATTTTCGAAAAATGCGATCTACCTCTGATGCACTGCTGTCCTTGGAATCTTCTGTCTGTGAGGCTTTCTCCACAAACCAACACCAGGTCACGGTCTTCTTCGATCTGGAGAAAGCATATGACACTGCCTGGCGTCATGGTATTTTACTCTCTCTTCATGAGTTTGATCTTTGTGGGCGCTTGCCTATTTTTATTCAACAGATTTTATCTAACCGAATTTTAAGGGTGCGAGTGGGAGGAGTTCTTTCTAATGCCCGAGCACAAGAAGATGGAGTACCACAGGGAAGTATCCTTAGTGTTACTCTGTTTGCTATAGCCATTAACAGCGTCATCAGTGTACTTCCTGACGGTGTACAAGGATCACTATATGTCGATGACCTCTCGATTTCCTTCACCGCATCTAGAATGTCTCTGATAGAGAGAAAGTTGCAGCTGGCTCTCAATCGAATTTTTGACTCGGCAGAAAATTGCGGTTCTCATTTTTCTTCAACACAGTGGCTATGCATTTTTGTCATCTTCGAGGGCTTCACCCAGACCCTGACTTGTATTTCTATGGTAGGAGAATATCTTGTGTGGAAGAGACGCGGTTTCTGGGTCTACTGTTTGATAGACGACTAACCTGGGTTCCTCATATTCGTTCTGTTAAGGTGGCTTGTCTTAAAGCTTTGAGTCTTTTGAGGGTTTTAGCTCATACCTCTTGGGGTGCTGACCGTCAGACCCTCCTCCTCTTGCATAGGTCTCTTATTCTTCCTAAAGTTGAATATGGGTGTGAGGTCTACTCCTCTGCAACAGATGCACATCTCCGGCTGTTAAACTCTGTACATCAAGCTGGTGTACATCTGGCAACCGGGCCATTCAGATCATCCCCAATTCCAAGTTTGTTGGTGGATGCTGGTGCACTCCCTTTGGATTTGCGACGCCAGTTGTTAATGATGAGGTGTTGGTATCATCTTCACCGCATTCCAGACTCAATTTCTTGTGCCATTGTCTCCCAGGATTCCCGATCTTCTGTTTTTGACACCCGTCCTAATTTCCCAGAGCCATTTGGTTACAGGGTCCGGTCTGTTATGCTAGCCCTCTCTGTTCCGAGACTGACAATTTGTCCACACTGGATCTCAAGGGTGGGTTCTTGGCTGCTCCCTCACGTGACATTCTGTAGGTCCTTTATTGAAAAAAGAGCTTACTTCCCTCTCAGGTGTCCCTCTCTCTCTTTTTAGAACATGCCTCCACTCAAGGGTTCTGTCCCCGTCTATACTGACGGGTCTAAGACTGATACTGGAGTAGGATTTGGTGTTGTCTTCCCTTCCTTTAGTAGAGGCGGTAGCCTTCCTGGCATTACTTCAGTATATACAGCAGAACTGACTGCAATTTTATATGCTCTTAAAATCATCTTTACTCTCCCCCAATCCGTTTTTGTGATTTTTAGTGACTCACGTAGTGCTTTGTCTGCACTGGAGTCTTTTAATGTATCCCATCCATTGGTTTTATCAATTTTAGAGTGGCTTTTTCTTCTTGGCCGTTGTGGCCACCGTGTAGATCTCTGTTGGGTTCCTGCACATGTTGGTGTGGTGGGCAATGAGAGGGTAGATACTTTAGCTAAAGCTGCGTCTTCTCAACAGCCCCCAACCGACTACCCACTCCTACTTCTGATGTAACATCGTACTTGCGGTACGTAATTCATACGTGTTGGCAGAGTCACTGGGATGTTCTCACAATAAACTAAAAGAAATCTTTCAGAGTGGTTGTGCCAAGGGTTCTTCCTTCTATGTCTCGGCGATTGGAGGTGGCTCTAGCTAGGCTTCTCATTGGGCATTCTTGGCTTATGCATGGATTCCTGATGAGTGGTGAGACTCAACCGCACTGTGAAGACTTCCTTGTTCCCCTTACTGTCCGTCATTTGCTGGTCGGGTGTCCGAGTCTAGGGTACCTACGTCAGAGATTCCTCCATAGGCATAAGGGGGCAGATGGTGCCTACTGTTTGTCCTCGATGCTTGGTGATGCCTCTAGCGATTTTACTGATGTTTTTATATTTCTTTAGGAGGTGGGCCTCCTTCCACTCTTATAACTAATTCATATTTTATAAACTGTTCTTTTATAATTTTCAGTGTTTTATTCCTTCTAACAGATATTAACTTTATTTTGAATACGCACCTTTTATTTTGCTGTGTCTTTTCCTTTGTACTCCGGCGGCATATGACCATGGCAGTTGCGCCGCCAGATTTTAATTATTTTCAATCAATCAATCAATCACTCCACCCCTCCATCTCATCCTCGGCCTCCCCCTCCCTCTCCCACCCTCCACATCACTCACATACACCTCCCCTCGTCAGTCTCTCACCCTCCATCCTCTCCACATGGCCAAACCACCTCAGTGTGTTCCTCCTAACGCATCCTGTCACATCCACATCCACACCACAACGCTCTTTTATATCCTCATTTGTCAGCCTGTCCCTCCATGTGCCTCCACAGGCTCCTTTTAAATAACTCATTTCCACTGCTTTCACTCTTGACTTGTGTCCTTCCAACAACGTCCAAGCTTCACTTCCATACGTTAGAGTTGGTATCACAATACTGTCATATAGTAATTTTTCAATTCCATGCTCACTTCCCTGTTTCTTATCACTGCTTTCAAGGTACCAGCAACATTTCTTCCTTGTTGTACTCTTTCAAGCACTTCACCCTCCAAACTTCCATCCTTACTCATTACACTACCTAAGTACTTAAACGTACTCACATTTTCCATTTCCTCACCATCCAACCTCACTCTTCATTCACTGAGTTCACCTTTCTCAAAGACCACCACATCACTCTTCCCTAAATTCACCTTTAGATTCCGTTTCTTACACACTCTCCCAGACTTATCCACCAAGCCTTGCAGCTCCCTCTCGTCTTCATTCAACAACACAGTATCATTTGCAAACAACAGTACAGGGAGTTTCCAAACACTACCCTCTCTCACCAGGGCCACTCCAACATCCACTATCCTACCTTGTACCTCTTTTATTACCCCATCCATGTACACATTGAACAACCATGGAGACATGACACATCCGTTTCAACTCAACCTTCAAAGAGAAAAATTCACTCATTTCACCATCCACACGCACTGCAGCCTTAGCACCATCATACATACTCTTCACAGCATTCAACAACTTCCCATCTACTCCATATAATCTTAACACTTTCCACAATCCTTGTCTATCCACCCTGTCATATGCTTTCTCCAAATCCATGAAAGCTGCATACAATTTATTTCCCTTCTCTAGAAATTTTCCACTAAAGATCTAAGAATGAATATCGGATCTACACAACCTCTTCCCTTCCTAAAACCTCCCTGTTCTTCTCCAACTAATTCCTGTGTTATTTCCCTAACTCTGTGAATAAATATCCTACCATACACGTTTCCTATTACACGATGAAGACAAATGCCCCTATGATTACCACACACTTCTTTTTCCCCTTTTCCTTTGTACAAGGGAATAATTATACCTGACTTCCAATCCTCAGGGACTCTACCTTCCTCCCAGGCCAATCTGCACATTTTCCACATCCATTCTACTACTATCTCTCCCCCATGCTTCAGCATTTCACTACACACTCCATCAGTTCCTGGGACTTTCCCCAATTTGACTTTCTTCATTGCTTCCACAACTTCTATCCTACTGATTTCTTCCTGTCTTCTCACTCCCTCCTTCTCCCAGCCATTCCCCAGCCACTTATAATCGCGTTACGTCCATCCTCTATGTTCAACAATTCCTTAAAGTGTTCTCTCCGTCTGCTCACTTTTTCTCCCTTCTCCCCTAGTAATCTACAATTTTTATCTTTCACTCCCCTGCTAACTTCACTGTCACCCTGTCTTACTCTCTTCACCTCTTTCCAGAATATTTTCTAACAGTCCCTCCACTTTACACTCAAATTCCTTCCAGATTCCTCATCCACTCACTTCTTACTCTCTCTTACTAATCTTTTCACCTCTCTCTTCCTTTCTACATATATCTCTCTCTTCCGCCTCTCAACTTCTTCCACGCCCCTATTTCTCATCCATTCATTGTATGCTTTCTTCTTTTGTGCCACAGCTTGTCTCACCTCTTCATTCCACCAGCTGTTCCTTGCACCCCCATCCGTCTTCTCTTCACCCCACACACCACATCACATGCTGCACATATTTCTTCTGTGAATATCCTGCACACACTTTCCACGTCCCCCATCTGCTCCAGTTCATATTTATCCAATCGTTCCTCCACGTCTCTCTTATATTCTGCCTTTCTCTCATCCTCTTGTAACCTTTCCACTCTCCTTGAATATACTCCTTCCTCCCATCCTTCCCTTCTTCTTTTTCTTTATCTTACTTGGATCTTGATTCTGGCCACCACCAAATAGTGGTCCGAAAGTCCACTCCCCCAACCTCTGTAAGCTCTTGCATCCATTACACATCTTCGCATCCTTTCATCCACACACACATAATCAATCATTGCCTTCCTTTCATTCAGTTCACAACCCACCCTTCTCATTACTCACCATGTATACATGTGGATCATTCTGTGCCTGAAGAGGGTATTGGCTATCACCAACCCCTTCCCGGCACAAATGTCCACTAACGCACTCCCATTCTCATCTATCTCAGCAGGCACACCCCACTCACCAACTATTCCATCCACCTTCACATTCCCTACTTTACCATTCATATCACCAACCAAAAACACCCACTCATTCCTTCCAAACTTTTCCATGCACACTTCCTCATTTGTCCAGAACTCTTCTCTCACCATATATAAACCATCAATCAATCAATCAATCATTTCCTGTGGCACCCTCGGGGATGCATGGGGCCTCGATGAACTCACACCACCACATCCTATCTTGTGCTAACTCCTCAAGATCTCCCCAACACTCATCTCCAGCTTCCCGTCTCATTGTCCTCACCCACGTCTCTTTTGGCCTTCCTCTACCTCTCCTACCAAGTGCCACCCACCCTGGTGTACCTCGTACTATTCCCTGTCTCCTATACACATGTCCTAGCCACTTCCATCGTGAGAATCTAACATATTCATCGATCGGCTGCACTCCCGTTATTTCTCTAATTCTACTATTTGGTATCCTTTCCCACCACTTAACTCCTAATATTCTTCTAAGTGCTTTATTTTCAAACACCAAGAATTTATTTTCCATAGTCACTGTGCTGTACCAAGACTCGTGTCCATAAATTAAAATACTCCTAACCATTACCTTATAAAGTTTGATTTTTGTATGCACAGAGAAATTGTTATTATTCCAAATATTTTTAAGCATTCCCATTGCCTGATTAGCCTTCTTTAACCTTTCCTCGAATTCAAAGTTCAAAGAACCATCCTTGGCTAAATAAGTACCTAAATATTTAAACGTATCAACTTGCCTTACAACCATACCTCCAATTACACATTCCTGCGCATTTTCCATATTCATATTGATTATTTCAGTTTTTCCACAATTAATAACCAAACCCACCTTGCGACCTTCACTCACCAAACAGTCCAACACTCTCTGCATCTCTTCTGGCCCATCACAAATCAAAACTATATCATCTGCATAATCTAAATCCAAAAGTCCTGTTCTCTCCCCAAAGTATACCTGCACCGGTTTCCGTTCCAACGCGTTTCATAATGTAATCAATGACCAATATAAATAGTAAAGGCGATAGAACACCACCTTGAATTACTCCGGACTTGACTTCAAACGAATCACTAAGACAACCATCAACCATCACTTTACAAAATGTGTCCTCATGCATGTTCATAATGACCCTCACAAACTCCTCTGGTATTCCATAATGTCTCATGATCTTCCCCATAGTCTCTCTCGAAACACTATCAAAAGCCTTTTCAATATCAGCAAAACAAAGACTTAACGGTACTCTCATTTCATTAACTTGCTGCATCAAATGCCTAACTATAAAGATCTGATCATTGCAACCACGTCCCTTTCTAAAACCAGTTGTTCATCCCTCAGAATACCCTCAACCTCCGGCTCCAACCTATTTAATTACACTCTACTGAAAACTTTCAAAGCTATCGGTGACAAAGAGATTCCCCTCCAATTACCACATTCACTCAGGTCTCCCTTCTTCGGAACTTTAACAATTACACCATTCTTCCAAACTGATGGTAGTAACCCCGTCACCCATATCTTATTGAATAGCTTGGTCAAGATCATTATTAATCTATCCCCCTCCACTTTAAACATTTCCGGAAATAAACCATCCTCCCCTGGTGCCTTATTATTCTTTAACTGTTTTACTGCTTTCTCCACTTCTGCAAGCCTGAACTCTCCTGTTTCTATATTTAAATCTTCCTGAGCAGACGGTATATCCTCTTCTGGTGGTATTGGTCTATTAAGAACTGTCTCAAAATGCTCTTTCCATCTATTTTTAATATCTCCATCTTTGGTCAATAAATTTCCTTCCCTGTCTCTAACTGGTATTTCCTTGCGTTTACCTGCATTACCACTCAGTTCTCTAATCGATTCATATGCTATTCTTTGACTCTGTCCATCATTTTTGTTTATTAAGATTTCAGTCTCTGCAACCTTTTCATCCACACATCTTCTTTTATCTCTCCTAGCTAACGTTCTTACTTCTGAATTCAAACTCCAGTACGCAGCTCTTGCTAATTCAATCTCTCGTTCATCAACGCATTGCATCTCACTCCTCAATTTAGCCTCACCTCTCTTTTTTATCATATCCCACGTTTCCTCTGATATCCATTTCTTTCTCCTGAAGCTATGTCTCCTTCCAATCGTACATTCAGCAGTCTCATGCAAAACTTTGTTCACATCCTCCCACATCTCATCTACACTTCTCTCCCCCTCTTCCAACGTTTCCAACACCAAAAACCTATTTCTGCATTCTAATCTGAATTCCACCTTTTCTTCTCCTTCCCTTCTAAGCTTAACAATATCGTATCTTCCAACACCAGATTTTTCCTTCTTCTGATTTTTAAGTTTAAACCTTATTTTTGCAATGCTGAGTTGATGGTCACTACCAATATCCGCTCCCCGTTTAACATGAACATCTAGCAGAGAACTTCTATGCCTCCTACTGATAGCGATGTGATCAATCTGATTTTTATATTTTCCACACGGCGACACCCAAGTTGTCTTGTGTATATTGCAATGCTGAAAGAGTGTGCCCCCGATGACTAAGTCATTTGCTAGACAGAAGCTTCCAAACCTCACTCCGTTTTCACTCATCCTACTACCAACTCCCATCTTACCCATACATGCCTCAAATCCCTCATTTGAACAGCCCATTACTGCATTAAAGTCTCCAACGCAGATCAAAACATCATGTCTAGGTACCCTTCCTACTCCTTCTTGCAACTTTTCATAAAATGTGTCTTTCCTTTCATCGAGTGCATCATTAGTAGGAAACCAGGAAAACATTTGCAATGCTGGATGGTAACCTTATAACCAACCAACACGTGTTCCCTACGTGACAACAAGTGGGTTGGCTGAGGGTTAATGCGCCTCCCAGGAAAACAACTAAAATTACAAACAAGAGGTCTCGGACCAGGACGGACCAAATGTGACGACTAAGAACTGAACAAAGGACATGATACGAATTGCGACGTGAAATATAAGGGGTGCAAAATGATGACGTAAAAGAGAGAGAGAGAGATTGTCCAGGTGCTTGAGGATGCGAAAGTGAATGTATGTGGATTAACTGAAACTAAATGGGGAGCTGAGAGTGTGAGAGAATGGGAATATTGATGGGGTATATGCACGGGAGAGAGTGAGAATGAGAGGACAAAAGAAGGAGTGTGTATTGTTGTGAGTAACAAATGAAAGGAGAATATAGGAGAGTATGGATCAGTTGGCTCAAGGATTGTGTGGGTAGGATTGAAAGTTGGACTACAAATGTGGGCAATTGTGTGCGTGTATGTGCCAACACAAGATCGTTCAAGCAGAGTGGGAGAATAGTTCTGGACAAAAGTGGAAGCTTTCATGGAAAAGTTTAAAAGGAATGAGAGAGTGTTTTTGGTGGGTGATATGAATAGTAAACTAGGGAATGTGAAGGTGGTTGGAGTAGCTGGTGAATGGGGTGTGCCTGCTGAGATAGACGAGAATGGCAGTGCTTTAGTGGACATTTGAGCCGCCAGAGAGTCGGTGATAGCCAATACCCTCTTCAGGTACAAAATGATCCATAGGTATATGTGGCGGGTGTTGAGAAGGATGGGTGGTGAACTGAATGAACAGAAGGCAATGATTGATTATGTGTGTGTGGGTGAAAGGATGCGAAGGTATGTAATGGATGCAAGAGCATATAGAGGTTGGGGAAGTAGACTTTCTAACCACCAGTTGGTGGTAGTGAGAATTAATGTCCAAGTGAAATGGAGAAATAGGAGAACGGAAGGACGAGAGGAAGTAGTATATTGAAGGAGAGTGGAAAGGTTACAAGAGGATGAGAAAAAGGCAGAATTTAAGAGAGAAGTGAAGGAGCAATTGGGTAAATATGGATTGGAGCAGATGGGGGACGTGGAAGGTGTGTGCAAGATATTCACAGAGGAAATCTGTGCTGCATATGAGGTGATGTGTGGGGTGAAGAGAAGACGAAAGGGGGTGCAAGGAACAGCATTGTGGAATGAAGAGGTGAGACAGGCTGTGGCACAAAAGAAGACAGCATAATTATAGTGAGTGCATGGGAAACAGGGGTGTGAAAGAAGTTGAGAGACGGAAGAGAGAATTATAAGTAGAAAGGAAGGAAGAGGTGAAAAGATTAGTAAGAGCGATGAAGAGGAGAGTGGATGAGGAATTTGGAAGGAATTTGAGTGTAAAGCGGAGGGAATGTAAGAAAATGTTCCAGAAAGAGGTAAAGAGAGATAGACAGGTGGCAAAGAAGTTAGTCAGGGAGTGAAAAGATAAATATGGTAGATTACTAGCGAAGAAGACAGAGAAAGTGAGCAGATGAAGAGAACTCATTAAGGAACTGTTGAACATAGAGACTGAAAGTAATGCGAGTATAAGTGGCTGGGGAATGGCTGGGAGAAGGAGGGATGTGAGAAGAAAGGAAGAAATCAGTAGGATGGAAGTTGTGGAAGCAATGAAGAAAGTCAAACCGGGGAAAGTCGCAGGAATTGATGGAGTGCGTGGTGGAATGCTGAAGCATGGGGAAAGATTGTAGCAGAATGGATGTGGAAGATGTGCAGAGTAGCCTGGAAGGAAGGTAGAGTCCTGGAGGATTGGAAGTCAGGTATAATTATTCCCTTGTACAAAGGAAAAGGGGAAAAAGAAGTGTGTGGTAATCAGAGGAGCATTTGCCTTCGTAGTGTAATAGGAAAAGTGTATGGTAGGATTCTTATTGATAGAGTTAGGGAAATAGCAGAGGAATTAGTTGGAGAAGAACAGAGAGGTTTTAGGAAGGGAAGGGGTTATGTAGATCAGATATTCATTCTTAGATCTTTAGTGGAAAAGTTTCTAGAGAAGGGAAAGGAGTTGTATGTGGCCTTCATGGATTTGGAGAAAGCATATGACAGGGTGGATAGACAAGGATTGTGGACAATATTAAAACTTTATGGGTTAGATGGGAAGTTGTTCAATGCTGTGAGTATGTATGAGGGCGCTAAGGCTGCAGTGCATGTGGATAGCAAACTGAGTGAATTTTTCTACCTGAAGGTTGGACTGAAACAGGGATGTGTCATGTCTCCATGGTTGTTCAGTCTGTATATGGGTGGGGTTATAAAAAAGATACAAAGTAGGGCAGTGGATGTTGGAGTGGCCCTAATGAGGGAGGGCAGTTTTTGGAAACTCCCTGTACTGTTGTCTGCAGATGATACTGTGTTGTTAAGTGAGGACGAATTGGAGCTGCAAGGCTTGGAGGATGACTTTGGGAGAGTGTATAAGAAACGGAAGCTAAAGGTGAATGTAGGAAGAGTAGAGTTATGGCCTTCGAGAGAAGTGAAGTCAGTGAATGTACAGCGCGGTTGGATGAGGAAGAAATGGAAAATGTGAGTACGTTTAAGGACTTGGGTAGTGTGATGATTAAGAATGGAAGTTAAGAGGGTGAAGTGCTTGAAAGGGTACAACATGAAAGAAAGGTTGCTGGTTCCTTGAATGCAGTGACAAAAAACAAAGAAGTGAGCATGGAAGTGAAAAAGTTATTACATGACAGTATTGTGATACCAACTCTGACGTATGGAAGTGAGGCTTGGACCTTGTTGGAGGGACAGAAGTCAAGGGTGGGAGCAGTGGAAAGGAAATGAGTTATTTGAGAGGAGCCTGTGGAGTCACATGGAGAGGCAATTTGGCAAATGAGGATGTGAAGGAGCGTTGTGGTGTGGGTGTGGATGTGATGGGAAGCATTAGGGGAAACACAATGAGGTGGTTTGGCCATGTGGAGAGGATGGAGAATAAGAGACTGACGCAAAAGAGTGTATGTGAGTGAGGTGGAGGCGGAGGGAGAGGGAGGGGGGGGCAAAGAATGAGATGGGATGGAGGGGAGAGGTATATGAGAGAGGGGGATGTGAGCTGGGAGCAGGGCAGTGAAATGGCGGGGGACAGGGCGACATGGAAGCGATTTGTGTGTGGCCACCCCTTGCGGGATTAAGGCGTCTGGGAATAGATAGATAGATAGGTTTCATTCTTCCCTATGAAACTGATCTGGCCATTTCCCTACTTACACTATCAATTATTTGAATTAAGTTGGATTATTTTAAAACTTATATCGATGTGATGATGATGATAATGATGATGATGATGATGATGATGATAATGATAATAATAATAATAATATTAATAATAATAATATTAATAATAATAATAATTATTATTATTACAATGGTAAAAATAACATTAACATTAATAAATCATGTAATTCCATTCCTACTTAAGATGCAGATTATTTACATGATAGCAGACACACGGGATGATTCATCGCTCTGTGGAGAGGATGGAGTGAGAAAATGTCTAGGAGAGTGTAGGTGAGATGGAGGGGGAGACTGAGGATGCGATGAAAGGATGGGATGGAGATGATGAAGAGTGAAAGACTGATTAGGAAAGTGTATGTGAGTGAGGTGGCGGGGAAGATGACAGGATGGGGTAGAGAGGATAGGGAGTGAGAGACTAACTAGGAGAGTATGTAAGATGGAGGGGGGAGTGAGAGGGACGGAGTGGAGAGGATGGTAGTAGTACAGTGTATGTGAGAGATGGGAGGAGGGGGAGGGGGAGACGGAGGATGAGATAGAGGGTTGGAGTGGAGAGGTGTATGAGAGAGGGGGTGTAATTTGGGGGGAGGGCAGCGAAAATGCAGGGGACAGGGCGACATGGAGGCAGTTTATTTGTGGCCACCCTTTATGGGATTAAAGCATCTGGCTATAGATGACAGACAGATAAATAGATAGAAAAGCAGATCATAAACAGCACTCTATTACAGGCCCCGATGGTAATTTTTGTGGTGTAAGGATGACTCAGTCTCCAGGTGTGGTACTGGGAAGAGTAAATGATCCAGGCTAGAAAATAATAACACTAAAAGAGCCACCAACGCCCTGTATATCAATCAAGAGTAAATAATATGAAAAATAAGTAACAAAAGAAAATGTACCAAGGCACTTCCACCTAGGACACAATGAGGATGGCTCAGTCTGCAGGTGTGGGACTGGGAAATGCGTACATGATCCAGGGTAGACAGAAATAACACCAAAGAAGCCATCACCACCATGTACATTAGTCAAGAGAAATATGAAACATAAGTCACAAAACAGAATGTACCCCGGCAGCTCCACCTAGAACAGAGACCAGATGGGACAAAACTGAGACTGACTTGGATTTTCAGTGATGTGTGAGGCTACTTAACATCTCTTCCTAAATGATTCATTTGCCCTATTACACCTACATACTTACTTGTACACTATTCAATTTAATATCGACATTGGCTTGTATTCTCGACAGGTAAGGAAGCTCCCTAACACTTCCTCCTAAGTGATTTGTTTTGGGATAAGGCTGGTTAATATAATTCTGTGCACTACTTATGCAGAGTATGGTAATATTAGAATTATTTAAGTAACACAGAAAGGGACATTAAGATGTAATAAGCAAAAGGAATCAGTTAGGAAAAGGTGTTAGGGAGCTTCCTTAACGACTGAGAAAATTTATAATATGTATGCTATTCAGGCAGAATATGGTGTTATTAGTCAAATACCAGCACCAAGGAGAGACCAAAGGGACGCGCAGAAAGGGCCTGAACAAGACGGGCATGCATTCCCTGCCACCATGCACCCCTCTTCCCATCAACGGAGCCAGAGGCAGGTACTCCGCCCTGCTGCATACTACTCTCTACCCAGACCAGCACTCGCCAGGCTCGGGGTGGGACTCATGTAACAACAGTCCCAAGTAGGACCACGACGATGCCCACCGTGCTTATCAGGGAGAGGACAGCCACTGTACTCCTCTCACCTACTACCCCCTGTAGGACTGTAACGATGCCCACCATGCTCGCTGGGGAGGGAACATCCATCGTACTTCCCTCACCTACAGTCCCAAGCAGGACGGCAACGACACCCTCCATGCTCATCGGGGAGGGAACGTCCACCGTACTTCCCTCACCTGCAGCCCTGCTGAGAGCAGGACCGCAGCGACGCCCAACATGCCCACCAGGGAGAGGACGGCCACTGTACTTCTCTCACCTGTGGTCCCAGGGCAAGGCAGAACCCACAGCGGCGCCCATCATGCCCACAGGGGAGGGAACGTCCACAGTACTTCCCTCATTTGCAGCCCCCACTGGGAGCTGGACCACAGCGATGCCCACCATCCTCGCCAGGGAGAGAACAGCCACCGTACTCATCTCATTTGTCTTCCCAGGGAAAGGTGGAATCGCGGCAGTGCCCACCGTGCCCATCAGGGAGGGAACGTCCGTCATACTTCCCTCATCTGCAGTCCCCACAGGGAGCAGGACCACGATGAAGCCCACAGTGCTCGCTGGGAATAGGACAGCCACTGTCCTCCATTCACCTGCAGTCCCAGGGACTAGTGGAACTGTGGCGGCACCCACCATGCCCGCCGGGGAGGGAATGTCCACTGTTCCTCAGGGCTCTGTCCTATCACTTCCTTTTATTCGTCAATGATCTTCTTAGCTGTACATCTAACCATATCCACTCGTATGCTGATGATTCCACCCTTCACCTTTCCATTCGGTTTCCGCAACGTCCATCTCAGCAGTTACTTCAGCAAAAAAATGGATGGAGCTATGGCACACCTAATGTCTGACTTGCCTCGTATCTCTGACTGGGGTAAAAATAATCTTGTTGTTTTTAATGCATCAGTTTTTACACCTGTCAACCCGTCAAAATCTTCCACAGGAGTATCCATTAATGTTTAATAATATCCAGCTCAATCCTGCATCATCCTTGGACATGCTTGGGGTTTCATTCACTTGAGACTTATCTTGGAAAGATCATATTGCATCTCTTGTAAAATCTGCTTCCAAGAGATTAGGTGTGCTAAGCCAACTCCGTACCTTCTTTATCTCTGCACATTTGTTGACTTTATATACGGATTTTATTTGCCCCTGTTTAGAGTACAACTCTCATGTGTGGGGAGTTTCCCCACATAGAGCTCTTCTCAACAGGGTGGAGTCAAAGGCTTTTCATCTCATCAACTCTCCTCTTCTTACTGGCTCCCTTCAACCTCTGTCTCTCTGCCACACTGTTGCCTCTTTATCTCTTTTCTCTCACTACTTCAATGGTCACTGCACCTCTGAAGTGTCTGCTTGCATCCCTCCACTTCTACGCACCCGTCTGGCAACAAACTCTTATCCTTTTTCGGTCCAGCTCTCTAATGCAAGAGTTAACCGTTACTCCCATCCTTCATTTATGCAACAGGTCAGCTCTGGAACTGTCTCCATCCATCTGTATTTCCTACTTCTTATGATCTCCAGTCTTTCAAATGCAGTGTGTCCAGGCATCTTGAAATGAACGGATCTTGAATTTGGCTCTCTTTTGTATTGTTTTTGTTATGCTAGGTGTTTTTAGGTTGACTCCTTGCCCTAAGAACACTAGCTGCTGAGTCATGGTTCTCTTTCGAGACTGGAAGTAGACTACACCACGAGAGGAACAGGGCATAAAAACTCTGGTCAATCAACCTTACATGTATATTATCTTATATTCACAAAACCATTAAATACAATATAGATACAATTAAGGCACAATACACTGTCTGCATACAAAGTCAGTCTCGGGACAGGAGCTTCTTACAGGGCTGCTGAAGTCCTGGGCTCGTACAGGTGTCGGCCGGGTGTGGGAGGGGTCCCATCAGGTGTGCCTTCCCTTAAAGGGCATGGGACTACCCTCAGGGTCTGCGTCGTCTTGAGTGGGCTGCTGGGCAGCATGGAGAGGTGCCTTCTCTAGTGGAGCCTCAGTGGGGCGTTCGGTCCCTAGGGCTGGGACCAAATAGGGAGAATAGGCGTGCTTGTCTGCACCCACCGTGGAGAGAGGGTTGTCGTCCTCTGGACTGGGGAGGTCACCCTCCAGGATCCAACGGGCACCATGGGGAGTACGGGGACTGTGGTCTCCCTCAGGTCAGGTTGCCGTCAGGTGTGGTCTGCGGCATCCTCTCCTCTGGGAGTCCGACAGCGGATGGTCTTGCCTGGGCACCGGCTGGACTGCATGCACTCCCGGGGTCATGATGGGGCCTTGCCAGACCTCCTCCAGACAAGGTAGTTCCTCCTGGGGGCTGCCTGTATGAGGAGAACCGAAGGGGTGTCCCACTCGGCCACAGGAGGGGTGGGCTGAGCAAGGGACGTAGTCCAGAGGGGAAGTCACAGGGAGCGAGAGATGGGTGGTGTCTGGTCTCTCCCTGATGCAGCTGGTGGCCATTGCTGAGGTCTCAAGGGCAACAGGGGTAGCGTGGCTAGTGGCCGTCCCTCTTCTGTCGGTGTGGCTAATGGCCGTCAGCGGGGCCCAACTTCCTGGCAGGACTGAGGGTGAGGTGTGGCTAGTGGCCGTCACCTGTCCATGGGTGCAGATAGTGTCTGTCACCAAGGTCCTGTGAGGGCAGGCGCGGCTAGTGGCCTTCATCTGTCCTCTGGCATGGCTAGTGGCCATCGCTGGGGCCTTGTTCTCCGGGTGGACTGTGGTCTGAGTGCTGCTAGTGGCCATCACCTGCTCACTGGTGTGACTAATGGCTGTCACCGTGGTCCTGGGAGGAGAGGGGACGGCAGACACAGTGCGGCTAGTGGCCATCACCGAGGTCCAGCTCTCTGAGGCAGCTGCAGAAGGAGAATGGGTGGTGGTCATCTCGCCCTTAGTGCAGCTAGTGGCTGTCACTGGTTTCTGCAGAGGGGGGATGCAGCTAGTGATCAGCTAGTGGCAGTCTCGATCCTAGTGCGGCTAGTGGTCGTCACTTGGGCGCTGTCTGGGTCTGAATTTTCAGCCCCACCCCAAACCTGGCGATGGCTGGTCCGGCTGGAGGGTAATTCCCTGGCACTGACTAGTTCTCGCTGGGTCTGTTACAGGGAATAAGGGTGCAAGGTAGTAGGGGACATAGGCCCCTACTGCCTGGGTAGCCCTCCGTGGTCTCCCCCTGGGGTGGGTGTCGCAATTTCCCAGTGGTGTCTCATCCCCGGAAGTATTTCATCACCATCTTGGGGGGAAGTCACGTCCTCATGGCTAGAGGTAGTAGGTGTCCGTGGTGATGGTACTGTGCGCCGGTGTGACGTGATGGAGGGTTGTTCAGTGGGGGGTGGCTGTCTCTGGGTCCCGGTGGTATGAATATGCGATGTACAAGGTGGAGGTCTGAGCTGTCTCTTGAAGGAGTTAGAGGACGTGGTGTGTCCCACAGATGCATAGTTTCTTCCCGTGGGCTGGGGCCCAGGTGATACACCGTACCTTCATAGCAGGTGGTGGTGGGTGGTCAATGCTCCCTAGCTGAATGCTGGCAACTGGTGAGGTGGTCAGGGTTTTATGTGGCCGCCGAGGGTAGGTGCAGCTCTTCTTCCTGGGGAGTGGGGCTGGCGGGAGTTTCCATTGGGCCTGGTGTAAGGTAGTGTTATGAGGGACGTGTTGGGCGTGTGGGGGGTAGGAGTGGGCTGTCCTGGTGGTGTAGGTGAGATTGGGGGTGTGGGTGATGGTGTGGTGGAGTATCTGGCCAGCAGGCACAAGAGGTGGCTAGATCAGGTGGTGGTGGTGGTGGTGAGGGTGGGCGTGTCTGGTGAGGGGAGAGTGCGGCCTCACGATGTGGTGGCGGGGCATGCTGAGGTGGTCTGGGTGTTTGGTGGTGAGGCAGCAGGGGTGGTGGCTGGGGGGTGGCCGGATGGTTTGGGGAGGGGCTGTGGAGTCAGGGAGGAGAAGAAGGGAAGATGGTGTCGGTGTAGAGGTAGCCAAGGGTGGTGTGCAATGCTGGAGACATGATGGGGTGGCCAAGGGTGGACTTGGGGTCCCCGGGCCGGCTGGCTGGACTAGCAGTGGAGGTGTGGTGGTGGGCTGAGGTGTGAGGTGTGGCGGGGGAGTTGACCGGAGGGGAGGGAGTGAGGGAGGATGGTAGGGAGGAGGAGGGTGTGAAGTAGCAGGAGGATGAGTCTGACGGGGAGTCTGAAGCGGCGGGTGGTGGTGAGGTGGTGTCAAGGGCAGGGCTAGGGAGGTGGTGTCGTGGGGAGGTGTTCATTGGGAATGGGCTTACATGACAGTTACAGTAAGTGCATGGTGTGTTGTGGTAATTGATGGTGACCTGGTAGGGGTTGGGGAGGTGGGTGATGGTGTAGGGTCCCACGAACCGGGGTGAGACTTTGTTGGGTGTTGGTAGTTTGGCCACTACTACCAAATCACCCGGTTTATAAGGGCTGGAGGGGGCAACGTCTGGTTGTAGGTCTTGATGCCTCTGCAAGTGGTGCAGTCACCTCTTGAGGTGGTGAAGGGGGTTGGACATAGAGGACATGGAAGGGAGCTGTAAGTGCTGTCGCAATGGTAGAAGGAGGGGGGGCCTCAGGGGCCTCCCAGAATACCCGTTTGTGAGGGGAGATGCCGTCGTCCCGGGGCAGGAGTTCACCCCCGTTGCACAATCTTGACGTGGGCTGGCCAGTCCTCATTCTTGGTCTCTTCTATTCGAGCCCGCACCTGGTTGAGGAGGGTGCAATGGCTCCTTTCACATATTCCATTCCCCTGGGGCCAGTAGGGGACGGAGTGTGAGATGTATTAGCTGAAGATGGTGGTGAGTTCTTGCCATATTGCGCTGGTGAACTTGGGGGCAGTGTCTGAATGCAGGGTTTGGGGAATGCCAAAGTACGGGAAGATGTGGTGGATGAGGGCGTCGGCCATGGCGACGGCATGGTGTTCCTTAGCCGGGCAGATGATGAGGAATTTTGAGTATGTGTCCATGAAGGTGATAATATATTTGTAGCCGGCTTTAGCTTGTAGAGGGCCCTCTACATCCATGGACAACAGTTGCCATGGCTTGTGGGAGGTGATGCATCCTGACTGACCAGGTGTGTGGGTGATGTCCTTGCCTAGTACACAGGCTCGGCAGTCCTGGGTGACTTGCTTCGCCATGTTGAGGGCCCGGGCATCCAATATCTATCTATCAATCTATTGCCAGATGCCATAATCCAATAAGGGGTGGCCATTTGACTTTGAGTTATTTGTTTTACGGGGACGTGCACCAACCCTCTGCCAACCCACTTGTTAACACGTAGGGAGCACTTATGGTTTGGTTATATGGCTACCACCCAGCGTTGTAAATGGTTTCTTGGCTTACAGGACACTATTTTGCTCTTCACTTAATGTAAAGCCACCTCTAAAGGAAAGAAAAGCAATAAGAAGTGACAGGAAAGATAGGAGAAATAGGAAGAGAGGAGGGCAGGCACAGAAAAAGAATGATAAAGGCTAAGGAAGATGTAGGCAGCACTACATCAAGTGAGTGGATGATGGTCGCCACCACCTTCCACGAAGAGAGGCATGATGAAGGGTTGAACTGGAGACACCTAGTACAAAGAAGTACTAAGGAAAGCAAACAGCAACAGACCTTATGGTTCTTTCGAGGCTGTTTGTTACAGAGTAGACTATGACTACAAGATCTAACTCTACATGCTGAAGGATAAGGATAGTAAAGCAAGAAGGCTCCCCCCACCTCCAAACCCTCCAGTTAAAACTGGTAAGAAAAAGTGAGAAAAACTACTATGCAGCATGGAAAAACTGACATGGAATTTTGATAGGAAAGACTGAAATGGAAAAGTTGCTTTCCATAATACTTTATCAGTAAGATACATGTATGAATAGCCTGAAAGAGAAAGTAGTACAGTAAAATGAATAATTAAATAATAAATAATAATGAAAACATGTACGGGTACGTTGAGTTAATGGGGCGTCTGTGAACACAGCGTGGAAATTGCACAGTGCACAATGTGGATGTTCAGGGGTGGTGCGGCAGCCTTGCCTGGTGCTATTAAGGTAGGCAGGAGTCAATCAGGCCCCAGCTCCGTTCATTCCACTGAGACTACAGTAGGAGCTTTCCCATGCGGGACAAGCACACAAATCACTTCCTGAAGCAGTGACCCCTGGTACATTAAAAAAAAATCCCGATGGTGGTCACTTAACTAACAGGGACCCTCAGTGATCCACAGCCCATCACAGGTCGAAAGTATGAGTAGTGACCGTTAACTCAGGGCTATCTGTGCATATCCTAGTCTGTGCATATACTATATTTGCATCCTTAAGTTGATCCAGGCACTAAAAAATAAAAAAAATAAAAATAATTATACATACACAAGTGTTTTACTCAGGAGTAAACATATTAAGCTGGGAGTTAGTCGACAAATACTTATCAAGGCAACCTTTAAAGGTATGTACTGTATTTGAATTTACTACATTGGAGGGCAATTTATTCCATATATTTACAACTCTATTGAAGAAGAAATGCTTAGCTTTATGCAACTGGAATCGTTTGCCAATTATTTTATACCCATTGTCTCTAGTATAATTCGAGTGATCAACTGTGAGGTATTTATCGACAGCCATGTTATCATGTCCTTTGAATATTTTGAATACTTGAATTAGATCTCCTCGTAACCTCCGTTTAGTTAGGGTAAATAAATTCAGGGCTTCTAAACGTTCCTCGTACAGTTTATTTCTCAATCTAGGTATCATCTTTGTCATCCTTTGCTGCACTCTTTCAAGTTTTTCCATATCCTTTTTATAATATGGTGACCAAAACTGAACGCAATACTCCAAGTGCGGGCGTACTAAGGAATTATACAAAGTGAGGACAATATTATCGGATTTATATTCAAATGCTCTGCCTATGAATCCAATCAATTTATTGGCTTTTTTCACAGCTTCTGGGCATTGTTTGCCTGGTTTCAAATCGTTTGTTATTATAACTCCTAAGTCTTTTTCATGGTTTACCCTATCAAGTTGGACATTATTCATGCTATAACTAGCTCTTACATCTTTACTGCCAATGTTTAGCACTTTGCATTTATTAACATTGAAATCCTTTTGCCAAACTTGGGCCCAGTTAAACAGTCGATCAAGATCTCTCTGAATTGCCTGCCTTTGTGTAATGGTCGGGAATTGGATTTCCCACCGTTGTTGTTCATCAGTGTAACGCCAGGTATTTAATCTTACCGGTGTTACCAGTGTAATGGTCGGAAATTGGATTTCCCACCGTTGTTGATTCTGTTGGATTTACTCGTTGATAATACAACTGGTACTCAACTTAGTCTCCCCTCAATGACTGATAAAATATTCATCTCAGTAAAAACAAAGAGGGGGGGGGGTAGCACTTCGACTTTGAATGATAAAGGTTAATTATTTAAGATAGTTTTGGTAGCGTTTGTAGTTTTGGCCGAGTCGAGAATAAGTCAGTACCACGTGTGTTCGTCGTTCCCAAAGCGGAGGAATCTTGAACTGGAAGGGGAGTGAGTTCTGCGTGAGAGGACATAATTCCCTTGATTGGGTATAAAAATGACATATACTTTACTTTAATAATTCTATACTTGTTAATCAACAGACATTTTGAATCACGTGACCTTTAGTCATATGTAATAGGGTTGTAAATTAAAACCATGGTTTGGGCGAACATCATACAATATTGTCATCAAGCGAAACTATTGGAATATTCAACAGTGATTTCTGAGGTCATCATACCACACTCTTTATTATCGGTTATTCTTGGGCTCGTCAATAGCCTCAAGACTGGGGCATTTATTGGTATGAATTGTCTTTTCGGGCTGGCATAGCCTCGAACCAAAAAAAATAATCACTCGTGTTCTATTTCGTCTGTTTAGTATAATCTCATCATACAATTCACTAATAATTCACAATCACTATCAATTCATAATTATTAATAATTCATAATCATCATTAATGCATAATCACCAAAAATACATAATCACTCGGGCTTGTTTAGCCTCGAGGAACAACTCAAAAATTACATTTTTTGTTCACAACCACTAAGTTCCCTTCAGCGCTCCCAATTTTTCTAACATATTAATATAAGAGAAAGAAAACGGTTGATGAGTTTGAATTCGCCTTTCCGTTACATGACCACATTAACTTTCAAAATTCTATACCTTATCTACTAAAAAATAAGGTTCACCTGGTTGATTCATAATACTATTTCTACTACATTCAGTTTATAAACTATTCATGGGTAGTGTAAGTGTGTGTGTAAGACAAGTCTATGGGCAATATCACATGATGGCCTCGTGCAAACCCCGACATCACGGTATCTGTGAACTGAATCAACGTCTGTTACCCACCAGAGCTTGGTAACGAATGTGGCAAGTCGGGTACCAAGGGACGCCACTGCTAGATCAAATGAGATTGTGTTTTTGCGATATGGTGGGTTTTAATTCTCTTCACTATTTATATAGTAGTGTACACATGACGTTAGGACTTTTGATTGAATTGGGGAAAATTTGGGATTCAGTCCTTACTACATTTAAATACTGAATTTACTGCCATCTCGCCTTGAGTTTGGGGTAGCTTATGCCATCTAGTGACGGCTAAGGCAAGCGGGGCTATTTGGTCCTCACAAATTACATTATTTTGGCCTTTTTTGACTATTAATCTTACATATTTGGGTTCTAGCAGCTTCATTAGTAAGCATTTCACAACAATGATACGGAAAGAATTGCATACCCGTTATTATTCTGTTTAAGGTTTAAACTTGGCGCCCGGCAACGACCCACAAGCAAGTGGAAGGTTGCACTCATCTGTTATGCATTACTCTACCAGATGGATGAATTCCCATAGCTCAACACTCACAATTACATCACCTATGCATAGATAGAGATGTATACATATAGAAATAAAGTTAACCCTACATCAATCATTAACATATGAACTACTACGTAGGACAGGAATTTATAGACTAGTATTCAGATTACACCCTATCTAACTTAGAAATTACAGTACCTCTAAACCTATACATGAATACTGAATTTGTGGCACTACATTTGCAGTGCTGTATCTGCCCTGTTACCTATTTTAGTATCGTCAGCAAGTTTTGAAATTTTACAACATTTCATCAATATCATTGATATATATTAAGAAAAGAACAGGACCTAACACTGAACCCTGCGGCACTCCACTTGTAACGTTTATCCAGTCTGACTCTTTTCCGTTTATTACAACTCTCTGCTTTCGTCCGGTAAGCCAATCTTCTACCCACCCGAGAATAGCCTACTGCCGCTGAAACCATGTGCCTTTAGCTTCTGAAGGAGTCTCTTGTGTGGAACTTTGTCAAAAGCCTTTTGAAAATCGAGGTACACAACATCAACAGATTTAGTGTCGTCATACATGCTCAGTACATCATTGAAAAAGTCCAGCAGATTCGTAAGGCAAGAGCGATTATTACGAAAACCATGTTGAGAATCTTTGATGAGATTGTTTGAATCTAAGTGTTTCACAAACTTATCTCTGATAATAGTTTCAAGCAATTTGCAAATCACCGATGTTAAGCTAATTGGGTGGTAGTTTTCTGGCTGTGCTCTGTTGCCTTTTTTGAATATTGGGGTTACGTTAGTAAGTTTCCATTCATGTGGCACCTTACTGCTTTTAAGTGATAAGTTAAAAAGTTCAGGTGAAGGCTTTGCAACTTCATTCTGTAATTCTTTCAAAACAAGTGGAGATATTTTGTCCAGTCCCGGTGTTTTATTCATTTTTAATTTGCTAATTGCAAGTAGTACGTCGCGATCACTAACTGTAATGTCAGTGATTATGTTGTCCTCTTCTATAGGAATGGGGGAAACAGCAGAAATCGTATGTATATTTTCTGCAGTAAATACTGATGTAAAGAAAGTACAGTATTGAGAATTTTTGCCATAATAGTTTCATCATCAGTGTGCTCTCCGTTATCTGTGATTAAGGGACCGATTGATGGAGTTATTACCTTTTTGCTTCTTATGTAACTGAAAAATTCTTTGGGATTTGATTTACTGATACTTGCAATATGTGCCTCAAGGTTTTTCACACTGCATTTAATTAATTTTTTTGCTTTCCATCGAATGGCATCGTTTTTATTTTTATCACTTTGACTCTGTGGTATTATAATTTTTATATCCAAGATTTTTTGCTTCCAGACAATGTTTAATGTCGGAGTTCCAAAATTTGGGTTTAGGATTTTGGCAGGCCTTCTGTTGCGCATTGGCATACATAACCTGACAGCACTGTTGAGGGTTTCTGTAAAATAATTCCACGCGTCATTGATATCTAAAGTTTCGGCAATAGGATGCCAGTTACCTGCACCAACAATTGACTTTAATTTCATAAAAATTGCCCTCTTAAAGTCACGCACTTTCTCGCAACTGGCCCTGACATTGTCTTCACTGATTTTAAAGTTAAATGTAACTGTGAGATGCTCACTTGTACTAAATTCTTCTCCTACAATAACATTACTCACTACGTTTTCTGATGTGGCTAAGACAAGATCTAGGATGTTAGATCCATGTGTCGGATAATTTACAAATTGATACAGAGAACTTTCCTGCAAGTTTGTATATAGGTCTAACCCAGTGTGTGAGGATAGCGCTTCTCCCCATTTTGGAACTGGTAAATTAAAATCACCAAATATTACAGTGCTTTGCATACAAGATATTTCGGCAATTTGATTGTAGATTTCATTATCGATGTTGAGTGGCTGACTGGGTGGACGATAAAATTATTAACCCAAGTGTGATTTTATGACAAGATTCATTCCTAAGCTGAATATAAATAGTGTCAATGTTTTCAATACATGGTTTGGTAATTATGACTGGATGAAATCCTGATTCAATGTATAACAACACACCGCGCCCAGCTCGATTCTTCCTTTCAATACTGAAAATGTGATAGCCTGGTAAATTAAACTCTGCTAGAAAATCTCTCTGCTCAGTATTTAGCCACGATTCTGTTACACCAATTACATCATAATCGTCAGTAAAGACAAGGGCCTCTAAATCAGAAAATTTATTACGCAGACTACAAGCATTCAAAAGAAGAGCTTTAATGTGTTTTCGTTTCCGATGTGTGAAGCTTCCATTATTTATTGATTCATCGGATCGTATGACATCTACGTTTGCCTCCCTTGATGCTTGTTTTTTCTCCAGAAAAAACTTACTGCATCACTAAGCAACTGACCGAGACGGGCAGAACCAAGAGCATTCAAGTGTATTTCATTATTCGCGAAAAGTGTTCGCTGTTCGTGAAACTGGTTCCATGTATCAATGAACTCAACTCCTTCCTGCAGGCAAAATGATCTGACCCTATTATTTATACTGAATGCTTTACTGAAGAAGGCATTCCCTGTACCAATCCTTGGGAGTATTCCTGAAATTAAGATGTTATTAGTTTTTTCCTTGTAGCGTTGAATCATCCTCCTGTACTTCTCTGTCAGCTCCTCCGATTGGGTCCGTACGACATCTTTGTTAGAATGTCAGGGCGCTCCACCTTCCTGCATCTTGGCGTCCAATATGCATTGCTGAATGCTTGTTAAAGTTTCTCAGTGCCGAACCTTACTGCACCTTGGCGTCCAATATGCATCGTTGAATACTTGTGAAAGTTTCTTAGTGCCAAACCTTACTGCACCTTGGCGTCCAATATGCATCATTGAATACTTGTAGAAGTTTCCTACTGCCGAACCTTACTGCACCTTGGCATACAATATGCATCGTTGAATACTTGTAAAAGTTTCTTAGTGCCGAAATGAATCCCGTTGTTTGAGTGGAGGTGGGTCATGGTGTCGAGGGCAGTTTCAGGGTCGAGCATTATATGTCCCGACTGGGTGAACAGGTGATTGCCTTGTTGGTGGAACTTGGAGACTACCTGTGGCGGTATTCAGTGGGAGTGATCCTCAATGTGTCACTGTTGTAAGAGGTTGGGTTCAACGTGGATGGAGTTAATCCGTAGTCAGGACAGGGCGTCGACGTTGGTGTATAGCTTGCCGGGGCGATAGAATATCTCGTAGTTAAATTCCTCGAGGATTTCCCTCCATCTGATGAGGTGGGTGTTGTGGGTGCTGGACTGACGTATCCATTGGAGCGATTGATGGTCGGTGATGATGATACCGTGTGTACTTGAGAGGTAGGCTCGAAAGTGCTCCAGTGCCTATACGATGCCTAGGCATTCTCGTTTGTGGCGGTGTAATTTCTCTCAGTGTGGTTAAGGGTGCAGCTTGTGCAGGCGATGATGTGCTCCCGCCCTTCTCGCACTTGGGCAAGGACGGTGCCGATTGCTATCCAGGACATGTCCTTATATAGGCGGAATGGCAGGGTGTAGTCAGGGCATGCAATGATTCGGGAGGTGATGAGCTTGGCTTTCAGGTTGTGGACTGCCGCTTTCCGCTTGTATGTCCAGGTGAAAGGCTCGCCCTTTTTGGTCATGTCGTGGAGGGGCTTGGCAATGTTTGTAAACCCTTTCACAAAGCGCCAATAGTAAGAGGTGAGCCCCAGGAAGGCACGGACCTTGTGGACATCTCGAGATAGGGGGAGATCTGCGATGGCACGCGGCTTGTCCAGGTCAGGTGATATTCCTTCCTTTGAGATAATGTGTCCCAGGAAGGAGACGGTTCAGGCAGCCAGAATGCATTTTGATGGTCTGAGTTTGAGACCAACCTGGCGGATCCACAGGAAGACCTTTTTAAGGCCCTGGAGGTGGTCGGGCCATGTCTGGTTGAAAATGATTACGTCGTCTAGGTAGGCCAAGCAGAATTCCCAGGTAAGGCAGCTGAGGACCGACTCCATTAACCTGGAAAACGTAGCGGGGGCGTTACAAAGTACGAATGGTAGGACATTGAACTCATAGCATTTTCCGTTACTGGTGGAGAAGGCCGTTTTGCCCCCGTCCTCGGGGTGTACGGGGACTTGCCAGTAACCCGATTGGAGGTCCAAGGTGGAGAACCAGGATGCTCCATATAGGGAGTTGAGGGAGTCTTCTATCCTAGGGAGAGGGGTGGCATCCTTGGTGGTCACATCGTTCAGTCGTCTGTAATACACGCAGAGACGCATGGTGCCGTCTTTCTTTTTGACCAGAACGACGGGGGAGGACAACGGGCTGGTGGAAGGTGATATGACGCCGGTATAGAGCATTTCCTGGACCTGCTGGTCTTCCTCAGCTCGTTGCCTGGGGCTTTTCCGCCATGATGGTTGGTGGATTGGTGGTCCTGTATTTACCTAATAGTATTATCCTAATTGTGATATACAGGAAATGAGCTACGCTCGTGGGGACCCGTCTCTGTTTCTCAATAAATCATATTTAGCTTTAAACTTGTTTAAGTTTTTAGACTGGACGATCTCTTTGTCCAGGCTATTCCACAGGTCTATACATCTATAAGGAAAACTATATTTCTTGATATCCTTCAAGCAGCTTGGCTTCTTCAATTTCATTCCGTGTCCTCTTGTTACTCTCCTATCCCATACAAACAGAGCGTCTCTGCCAATTTTATCTACTCCCATCATGGTCCTGAACACTGCAATCATGTCTCCCCTCTTTCTCCTTTCCCCTAAGGAAGGAAAATCCAGCTTTTCCAGCCTCTCTTTGTGCGACAGATCTGCCAGACTGGGGACCACCTTGGTTGCTGTTCTTGGTATTCTCTCAATCTTGTTTATATCTTTATTTTTGTGTGGGGACCACACTACTGCTGCATATTCTAACCTGGGGACGATCATGGCCACTATCAATTTTTTCATCATCTCATGCATATAATGAAATGCTACTCTTATGTTAGTCAAGAGTTTATACGTCCCTCTAACTGTCTTGTTAATATGTTTTTCAGGTGACAATCTATTCTGGACCAGCACTCCCAAATCTTTCTCTTCTCTCGCTTTTGTAATTGGTTCATTACCCATCAAATAATTCAGTGATGGCCTCTTGGTACTTTTACCCATTTCCAATATTTTACATTTCTTTGCGTTGAATTTCATTTCCCACATCCGGCTCCAATCATGTATCCTATCCAGATCCGCCTAAGCATTTTATAATCCTCCTCAAGCTCTACCTTCCTCAAGATCTTTGCATCATCAGCAAACAGACTTGCATAACTGTTCACTCCATCAACCATATCATTTATGTAAATCAGGAACATTACTGGCGCCAACACCGAGCCCTGCGGGACTCCATTTGTTACTTCCCTCAATCCAGACATCCTATCCTTTATTACTGTCCTCAATTGTCTGTCTCTCAAAGTCTCTCATCCATTCCAGGAGGTTCCCCTTCAGTCCTCCTATATGCTCTGCTTTCCACATTAGTCTCTTAAGGGGTATCTTGTCGAAGGCCTTCTCCAAATCTAAATACACACTATCCACCCAACCATCTCTCTCCTGTAGAGCGTCAATCGCTCTTGAGTAAAAGTTCAACAAGTTGGAAACACTGATCCACCTGGCGAACAAGCCTACACCTTTTCTATCATTAATGACCTAGAGCAGCATGTACTATTGCGGCCAGGAGTTCTTAGCCACCCTCGTCCAGCCAACCCGTGAATGTGGCAGCGTCGCATTCACGAGCACAGAAGTTGCCTTCGATGCATTTCTGTCGAAAAATATCCCTTCAGCTTTGGGCTTGTACTAATGGATAAAGCAATAGTACTATTTACTTTGAAGGTTTGACTCTGATAATACGAATACATCCTAATGATTATTTAATAACTTGTTTCTCGTATAGAGCCAAGCAAGTGACAAATATATATATTTGGTTCCACTCCAAGACTTCCTATAGGTTTGAACCAGCGAACACAGTGAACAAGTTCGAAACATTCATTTGTTAACAGAAGAGAGAGAGAGAGAGAGAGAGAGAGAGAGAGAGAGCGTGTATGGTGAGCGCCTGTGAATTTTGGAATAATGAGGTGGAGGCAGACTGGCACAGGGAAATGCAAGGGATGAGAAACCCTGGATTTCTGTGATCCATGGAAAACAGGCCACAGTGTGATTATTTCTTCCATCAATCACTAGAACTTGCATTGCTTTGTGATAATTTTTTTTAGGATTGCTTTCGTTGAAGTAATGAATTAGGAGATAAATGCTGTTGGTTTAACCAAAAACTGTGCTTAAGAAAGTAATTTGCATCTCTGTCCAGAGAGAGATATCCAGTTAATGAGAAAAATACTCATGAGTTTACCAAAAATCTCCAGGTGCCAACCACCAGAGAGAGAAAAAAATGCGAACATAAGGCATTTAACAGAAGTTACGCGGCCTGCCTAATAATTTGACAAAGTCAACTGGCGATACCCAGAATAAAACCCATCTTTCATTAAGTCCGACGAGACGTTATCCTGGGATTAAACTCCTTCATTAGCCAAAGGAAAAATTCCCTGTTTAGCTCGAGCACCTTATTTACTCGTATCGCATAAAATCATGTGTATGTAGCCGCAATGAAGCCCCTTATGTACGGCCTGGCAAACTCCCTGTAAAGAGTACCCGATACTATTTTCTGCCGACAGACTGAGTTCAGCGGTGAGACTCATCTTTCGTGTAAGGAAATCCACCCCGCCTATGTGTGTGTGTGTGTGTGTGTGTGTGTTCTTACCTAATTATTCTTACCTAATTGTATCTTTACAGGAATGAGTCAAGCTCGTACTGTCCCGTGTCTTAAACCATTTTTATCGTACATATCCTTAAATTTGTGAATTGTTTTGGCACACACTATTTCATTCGGTAGTGCATTCCATTGATCAATTGCGCTGTTTGGGAAACTGAATTTCCTTACGTCTTTATCACCTCTTTTCTTATGCAGTTTTTGCAGTGTCCTCTTGCTGATGCTTCTCCATATGTTAAGTAATCATTTATGTCTATTTTCTCCTTCCCTGATATACACGTATATAGCATTATCATGTCACCTCTTTTCCTTCTCTCCTGTAGTGTTGGTAGATTCAGTTTATTTAGTCTTTCTTCGTAGCTTAGGTCCCTTAAGCTTGGTATCCATCTTGTAGCGGCCCTTTGAACTTTTTCAATCTTGTCTATATGCTTTTTGAGATGAGGACTCCAGACTACTGATGCATATTCCAGGGTTGGTCTAATGAATGATGTTATCCTTCTTAGCATGTCTTCATTTATGTATGTGAATGCTATTCTCATATTTGCAAGCAGTGTATACATGTTCCGTACCTTCTCGCTGATGTGGTCAGCCGGAGATAGTCTGTTATTGATAATCACACCTAGGTCTTGCTCTCTTTCTGATGTGTATAGGGTTTTATTTCCTAACTTATAATCCCAATCAGGTCTTTTTCCACTTTTACCAAACTTGATTACATGACACTTGTCCACATTGAATTCCATTTGCCATGTACTACTCCATTCATGAAGTTTATTTAATTCTTCTTGTAGCTCTTTACAAGAGTCTGTGTTAGTAATTCTCCTTTGTATTTTTTGCATCATCTGCAAACATATTCAGATAGCCCTCATTTCCAGTGTTACTGTTTATATCATTTATATACACTAAAAATATGATTGGTGCCAGCACTGAACCCTGTGGTACTCCACAAGTCACTTCTTTCCATGATGAGTAGTTTCCTCTTAGTACTGTCCTCATTTCTCTTTTTATGAGAAAGTCTTGCATCCAACAAAACAGATTGCCTCGAATTCCTCCCTGATGGTACAGTTTCCATAAAAGTCTTTGGTGTGGTACTGTGTCAAAAGCTTTCTTGAAATCTAAATAGATACTGTCCATCCATCCTTCCCTTTCCTGTATTGTGTTTGTTACTCTGTCATAGTAGCTCAACAGATTATTAACACATGATTTTCCTTTTCTGAAACCAAACTGTCTTTCTGTTATCATACTGTGTTCTTCTAGATGATTTACCCAAGCTTTTCTTATAAGTTTTTCTAATACCTTGCTTACAACACTGGTCAGTGATACTGGTCGGTAGTTGAGTGGATTTTGTCTATTTCCTTTCTTGAATAAGGGGACAATATTTGCTTTTTTCCAAATATCAGGTAGTTTACCTTGACTCAAGGATTTCTTGAAAATTAAAAATAATGGTTTACTTAACTCCTTTGCACATTCTCGTAATACCCAACATGAAATTTCATCAGGACCACTTGCTTTTCCTCTGTCTAATCTACTTAACTCCTCCTGTATTACTTTTTCTGCTATTTGTATATCTGGTAGTATGTGTGGACATGCGTGTTCCACATAGTCCCTCTCAAAATGTTTTTCTTCTGTAAAAACTAATTGGAAATTCTTATTTAGTGCTTCACAAATATCTTTCTCTTGTGTATAAGTGATTCCTTCGTCCGTAATGGATTGTATTATATCCTTTACTTTGGTTTTGCTTCTGATATAGTTGTAAAACAGCTTTGGTTGATCACTACTTTTATTTATTATATCCTCCTCAAACTGTTTTGGGGCTTCCCTCCTTATTCTTGTATAGTCGTTTCTTGCCTGTTTGTAATTATTATACGCCCTTTCACTATTGTCTCTTCTGTATCTATTCCACAACAAATCTCTTCTTTCTTTTGATTTTTTACATTCTGTATTGAACCATTTCTGTCTTTTCTTATCTGCTTCTTTGTGTTGTGGGATGTACTTCTGGACTCCTATTTCATAAAATTCACAAAAAATTTTATATACAGCATTTAAATCTTGTCCTCTAAGCTCATTTTCCCAATCAACTTCTAAGAAATACTTCTTTAGGTCTTGATAATTTCCCTTTTTATAGTTTAGGCTCTTTTTGTAACTGTCACTGCTGTTTACTATGTCATATGCTATCCCGAAGTTATAATTTAGTACTGCATGATCGCTTTTGCCGAGTGGAGGATTATATATTAAACTGTCAGTATCATTTTCTTGCCTAGTAAATATTAGATCTAGCACTGAAGTACATCAAGTCCTCTTTTTCTGGTGGTTTTCCTCACATGTTGCGTTAAGAAAAACTCTTGTACGAGATCCAGGAGCTTTTGGTCCCAACAGCTTTCTTGGCTATTTATATCTAGAGCATTCCAATTTATATTTGTATTGAAGTCCCCAGTTAGTATAATTCTTTCCGATTTCTCTTCCATTTCATGTAGCAATGATCTTAAACTCTGAATTGTACTCTCTGCCAGGTCCTCATATTCGTCTCTTTCTCATGTGTTTGATCTGGGTGGCATGTACAAATTGGCTACAGTTACTTTACCTTCAGATGTGTCGATCCCTACTGCAATCGGTTCTACTTGTGATGGTATATCTAGTTTTATTTCCTTGACTTTTAGATTTTTCTTAGTTAATATTATAATTCCTCCTCCTTTTTTAAATTTCTGTCTCTTCTCCCTATATTGTATTCCTCTAAGTTTAGTATGTCATTGGATATACTTGGTGTTAATTTTGTTTCAGTTAGGCATATTATTTGTGGTTCATTTTCTCTGACATAATCATTGATCTCTAGTAATTTAGATACCATTCCATCCACATTTGAGTACATCAACTTTATCATCTTGTTTATATACTTGTCATGACATGGTTCTACTACCTTCCTCCTTTTTCTTCCATCCTGTTTGTGTACCACTTTCGTACCTGTAATCCTTTTACTCTGTAAAAAAAATTTCTTCTCCTCTTCTGATCTTCCCTCATTTTTTGTTTTTGTTTCCTCCATTTTCTCTTTCAGTAATTCCAGTTCCTCTTGTGTTAGGCATCTTTTTATCCATACATTTTTGAACTCCTCTTTTTCCATAAGTTTCTTTGCATTTTTTAGTATCTGTTTCACAGTGTTTACACTCTGGAAAGTCACCTTTAGAGGTCTTGTCTTGCTTTTCTCGTATTTCCCTAACCTTTTGTGTTCCTCTATGTCTTTACTAGAGATTTCCTCTGATACTTCTTTCAGTAAGCTCATTACATTTGTCATCTTCTTTTTGTCTCTTGTGATCTTGTTTTTAACTTCTTCCTCTTCTATACCAGTGATTACTATTGATTTGTTTATCTCTACTGAATCTCTGACTAACTTTGGATTGCTTTGGATTATTCTTTTCACTTCCTTTTTAATGCTTTTTTCCTCCACCCTTGTTTCTAAGTTTTTCTTTACTTTCACCATTTCAGCATACGTGGTTTCTACATCATTTTTGTAGCTTTGCACAGCTTCATTCACCTGTGTTATCTTCTCCTCAATATCACTGCTCTGGTCCATAAGACTGCTTGCTTGCCTAATTGTCTCTGTGTCATTTTTGAACTCTTCCATAACACTCTCATGATTGACTACTGTACTTGCCATTTCACTTACTTTCTTCCTAAGCGTACTCAATTCCACTGTTAGTTCACTGATGGTTGTGTCTTTCTTATTGGCCTCCCTTTCTAGTTTTTCTATCTCTTCCTTTTGCAAGTACATTTCCTTCTTTATTTCATCAATTTCATTTTTGAAAGCCATTTCTAGTTTGTGTACACGTTCAACCAGTCTATTGTGAGTCTCTACTTCAACCAGTTCTTGGTAGAAATCATCATTTTGCTTTTTACTTTTATCCCTTTTCTTTTCTAAATTTGTTTTACTAAAGTATGTATCCATTTTGCAATACTAAATGAACAGAGTATGTACTTACAGAGTATGTACACTTTCCCCGTGTTGCTGTAGTCTAAACAAACCCAGCTGACTCAGCGCATTTTTTTTCCTCGTGGTTTTTTGTTCTATTTGAACCAGTCTTGTTTAAACTTATTGTTTTTTTTTTCCTTTTAATAATGAAGAATCATTTGGTCTAACCTGGTACAGAGCTTGACTCACTCAAAGATACTAATTTAGGTAATGCCACTGGCCGTGTTGGGTTGGTACGGAGCGCCGATGTCGGACGTCTACTGCTGATGACTCCCTGTGTGTGTGTGTGTGTGTGTGTGTGTGTGTGTGTGTGTGTGTGTTGAATTGAGAGTCATCTGACTTGTGGAGCATGGTATGCGGGTTGGTCGGTTGGTGACTGGGTCGGTGGATTGGTCAGTGTAGGCTGGTTGTTTCACAGGCGGATTAGGTGGAGTGGGTGGGCGAGAGGGAGGGGAAAGGGTTGTTGGGCTGGTTAAGTGGGGTGGAGTGGGGTTCGCGCATTGTTTAAGTGGGGTGGATGGTGGGGCTACGTGTAGGACAAGGCAAGAGACGGGTTTGTGTCGTCCTACTTTTGAGACATTCTGTATTGAGTAAGGTTGTGGGTATGTGCGTTGATGGGTGGGTGTGTAGGTGGATGGACGGATTGTGGGAAAACAGGCCACTGAGACTATGGTCCTTTCGCAGCAAGAAGTCTGTTCAGAGTGGGGCAGAAGTTGGACTTTCCCCGAGTGCGATGTTGCCAATTTGACAACCAATTATCGGATTATCCCACCTGTTTCTCCCCCCCCCTCTCTCTCTCTCTCTCTCTCTCTCTCTCTCTCTCTATATATATATATATATATATATATATATATATATATATATATATATATTGTATATATTTATCATTTATTTTCAACTCTTTTTCCACACCACCTATGAGGTAAAAGTCTAGGCGCGTTTTATTTTTAAGAGGTTTCCCCTGTAGGCCTAATCCTCTCTCTGACCCAGGGTCCCTCGCCGACCTCGGCGTGGCAACATGGGAAAAAAGCGTGCCGCGTGTCATAGAATTCATTCAAATCGTTGTTATAATTCTAAAAATTGATACTCAATGTACTATATAGCTTCCTTTATTATATACAGAATATAAAATACAATTTCAAATAGCACTTAGATGGGAAATAAGAGAGAGAGAGGCATGTACTACGGTTGATTTGGCAGCATCGCTAGAGGTGATTCACCAGGTGGGCCCCACCCTGAACGGACTTCTTGCGGTGAAAGGACCATAGTTGATATGAGTTAATGTCCGAGTTGGGAAGAGTTTAGTGTCCGAAAAATCGGTCCACAGGCGATATTATTCTGGAATTATGCTGAAGGAGGTATATATATCCAGTGGGTTACAACAGGTCCATCGTGCAATACGTCTGTTGGTTAAGAGGTCTGTTTCAACTGCACGCATCAGTGGGTGATATAATCACGTCGGATAACAGGTTTATGGGGAAAATAGGTTCATTTATGAAAAATACATCCATGGGTATACGACCATGTAGGAAACCTGTATCCATGGAGAGATTCAAGGTCGACGGAAAAATTGGTCCGTGGGGAGAAAATACATCAATGGGGAAAATTACTTCTGGGAAAATAGGTTACGTAGAAAAGTAGGCGTCTTTGAAAAAAAAAAAAAAAAAATTAAGGAAAATAGATCCATGGAGGATTGTGCTCCGCGTGGTGAAAATGTCCATTGATAAAAATATTCATGGGGTGATAATAGGTCCACAGGGGCATACACGTACTGTATACATGGAATATTTAAAATAAGTGGGACCTAAAATATCCAGCTTTTAACAGCGACCGTTGCCTGGAATTAGGCTTACCACTGCACACCTTGGACCAAACAACCATTAGCCAGACCCTATTACCACTTCGTCATCCAGTCACTATATTTCATAATTTACCTTCATTTAGTCATTTAGGCACAGAAAGCCACAACCGAAACGAAAGGAAAAATCCCCGTTTAACTGTGTTGAGCACCTCATTTCTCCACCTCATTCCTCTAAAATTCACAGGCACCCGCTACTCTCTCTCTCTCTCTCTCTCTCTCTCTCTCCTGTTAACAAATAAATGTTTCGAACTTGTTCACTCTGTGTTCGCTGGTTCAAACCTACAGGACGTCATGGAGTGGAACCAAATATACATATTTATCACTTGCTTGGCTCTATACGAGAAACAAGTTATTAAATAATCAGTATGATATATTCGTGACATCAGAGTCAAACCTTCAGTGTAAATATTACTACTGCTTTGTCCATTATTATAAGCTCAAAGCTGAAGGGATATTTTTCGACAGAAATGCATCGAAGGCAACTTCTGTGCTCGTGAATGCGACGCTGCCACATACACGGGTTGGCTGGACGAGGGTGGCTAAGAACTCCTGACCGCAATAGTACAACACCCTACACATATCCCTGACCGCCTTGGGGATAGCTCCAACATACTTGACCTCTTCCTTACAACTAATCCTTCTGCTTACACTTTTAATCTTTTCTCTCCGTTTGGCTTCTCCGATCACAACCTTATCACCTTAACCTGTCCTATCACTCCGGTACGGCCTGCGGACCCTCCAAAGAAACGTCGTCTGTGGCACTTTGGAGCTGCGGATTGGGAGGCCCTCAGGCAGTACTTCTTTGATTTTCCCTGGAATGATTATTGCTTCCATGGCCGGGAGCCATCTGCGTGTGCCTTGCGCATTATGGAGGTTATTCTGTCGGGCATGGAAGCATACATTCCTTTCTCATATCCTTTGACTAATGCATGAAACCCTTGGTTTAATCACGCTTGTTCTAATGCTGTCTGCAAAAGGAGAGGGCCTATAAAAGGTACCAGAGACAACCCACCCCTGAATCACATCTTTTATACGTTTCTCCCCAGAATCCTGCTGTCTGTTCTTCGCTTTGCTAAAAATAATTTCATCCTTACGAAATCCTCTCAACTCTCTAACTCGAATTTTTCACGCTTCTGGCACCTTGCCAAAAACCTTTCTAACAACTTTACCTCATCATCCTTCCCTCCTCTTTTCTACTCTGATGGCTCTGTAGCTATTTCTTCTACAGATAAAGTAGATCTCTTCACTCAGACTTTCTCCTCCAATTCCACCTTAGACGATGCCTGTGCTCTTCCTCCATCACTTCCCCCTCTCTTACTTCCTCATGGCTAACATTAAAATTTCTTCAGCTGATGTATTTTCTGCCATCACAGGCCTCAATACTAATAAGGCATATGGGCCTGATGGAGTCCCTCCTGTTGTTCTCAAGAACTGTGCTTCTCTGTTTACACCCTGCCGGGGCAAACTCTTTCGCCTTTGTCTATCAACTTGTACCTTTCCTTCTAGCTGGAAGTTTGCTCTCATTCAGCCAGTCCCAAAGAAGGGTGACCATTCCCAACCCTTTAACTATCGTCCAATTGCTTTAACATCCTGTATCTCAAAAGTTTTCGAGTCTATTCCTGATAGAAAAATTTTAAAACATCTTTCCTATCACAACCTTCTTTCTGATCATCAGTACGGGTTCCATCAGGGACGCTCCACAGGCGATCTTCTCACCTATCTTTCAGACTCCTGGTCATCCTCTTTTCGGGACTTTGGCGAAAGCTTTGCCATTGCACTTGACAACTCAAAGGCTTTTGATCGAGTCTGGCATAAAGCTTTAATTTCCAAACTGCCCTCTTACGGTTTCTATCCTTCTATCTGCGCCTTCATCTCTAGCTTCCTTTCTGGTTGTTCTATAGCCGCTGTTGTAGACGGCCATCGTTCTTCTCCTAGATCTGTTAACAGTGGTGTTCCTCAGGGCTCTGTCCTATCACCAACTCTCTTCCTTTTATTCATCAATGACCTTCTAAGCTGTACGTCTAACCTTATCCACTCATATGCTGATGACTCCACCCTTCACCTTTCCATTCGATTTCCACAATGTCCATCTCAGCAGTTACTTCAACAAACAAGGGATGAGGCTATGGCACACCTAATGTTTGACTTGGCTCGTATCTCAGACTGGGGTGAAAATAATCTTCTTGTTTTTAATGCATCAAAGACTCAGTTTTTGCACCTATCAACCCGACAAAATCTTCAACGGGTATACCCACTAATGTTTAATAATATTAAGCTTAATCCTGCATATTCGTTGAACATGGTTGGGGTTTCATTTACTCGGGAATTATCTTGGAAAGATCATGTTATATCTCTTGTAAAATCTGCTTCTAAGAGATTGGGTGTGCTAAGCCGACTCCGTTCCTTCTTTACCCCTGCACAATTGTTGACTCTATACAGGGTTTTATCAGACCCTGCGAGGAGTACAACTCTCATGTGTGGGGAGGCTCCCTTCATACAGCTCTTCTCAATAGGGTGGAGTCAAAGGCTTTTCATCTCATTAACTCTCCCCCTCCTACTGACTCCCTTCAACCTGTCTCTTCACCGCACTGTTTTTTTTTTTTTTTTTTTTATGTGAG
Organism: Coenobita brevimanus; assembly: GCF_032717465.1. Taxonomy (NCBI): domain Eukaryota; kingdom Metazoa; phylum Arthropoda; class Malacostraca; order Decapoda; family Coenobitidae; genus Coenobita; species Coenobita brevimanus. The sequence continues at coordinate 8,979,173 of NC_136990.1, forward strand.
GAAGAAGGATCCAAAGGCAACAAGCCTGCAGAAACTGTTCCATCCAGGAGAAAAACAAAATACAAAATAGGGCCAATTTCAAGATCCGATCATTTTGAGATGCCTGGACACACTGCATTTGAAAAACTGGAGATCATAGGAAGCAGGAAATACAGACAGAGGGAGACAGTTCCAGAGTTGACCTGTTCCATAACTGAAGGACTGGGAGTAACTGTTAACTCTTGCATTAAAGAGTTGGACAGAAAAGAGATGAGAGTTTGCTGCTAGACAGGTGCTACGCGCCCATCGTAGTAGTGGAGGAATGCATGCAGACAGTTCAGAGGAGAAGCGACCATTGAAGTAGCGATAGAAAAGAGATAAAGATGCAACAGTGCCGCGAAGGGACAGTGATTGAAGGGAGTCAGTAAGAGGAGGAGAGTTAATGAGACGAAAAGCCTTTGACTCCACCCTATTGAGAAGAGCTGTATGTAGGGAGCCTCCCCATACATGAGAGTTGTACTCCACGCTGGGGTGGATAAAACCCCTGTATAGAGTCAATAGTTGCGCAGGGGTAAAGAAGGAACAGAGTCGGCTTAGCACACCCAATCTCTTGGAAGCAGATTTTACAAGAGATGTAATATGATCTTTCCAAGATAAGTCCCGAGTAAATGAAACCCCAAGCATGTTCAACGATGATGCAGAATTAAGCTGAATATAAATAAACATTAGTGGGTATACCTGTGGAAGATTTTGACGGGTTGATAGGTGCAAAAAATGAGTCTTTGATGCATTAAAAACAACAAGATTATATTTACCCCAGTCAGAGATACAAGCCAAGTCAGACATTAGGTGTGCCATAGCCTCATCCCTTGTTTGTTGAAGTAACTGCTGAGATGGATGCTGCGGGAATCGAATGGAAAGGTGAAGGGTGGAGTCATCAGCATATGAGTGGATAGGGTTAGATGTGCAGCTTAGAAGGTCATTGATGAATAAAAGGAAGAGAGTTGGTGATAGGACAGATCCCTGAGGAACACCACTGTTAATAGATTTAGGAGAAGAACGATGGCCGTCTACAACAGCGGCTATAGAATGACCAGAATGGAAGCTAGAGATGAAGGCACAGACAGAAGGATAGAAACCGTAAGAGGGCAGTTTGGAAATTAAAGATTTATGCCAGACTTGATTGAAGGCCTTTAAGATGTCAAGTGCAATGGCCAAGCTTTCGCCAAAGTCCCGAAAGGAGGATGACCAGGAGTCTGAACGGTAGGTGAGAAGGTCACCTGTGGAGCATCCCTGACGGAACCCATACTGATGATCAGAAAGAAGGTTGTGATAGGAAAGATGTTTTAAAATTTTTGTATCAGGAATAGACTCGAAAACTTTTGAGATACAGGATGTTAAAGCAATTGGACAATAGTTAGACGGTTGGGAGTGGTCACCCTTCTTTGGGACCGGCTGAATGAGAGCAAATTTCCAGCTAGAAGGAAAGGTACAAGTTGATAGACAAAGGCAAAAGAGGTTGCCTATGCAGGGTATAAGCACAGAAGCACAGTTCTCGAGAACAACAGGAGGGACTCCATCAGGCCCATATGCCTTGTTAGTATTGAGGCCTGTGATGGCAGAAAATACTTCAGCTGAAGAAATCTGAATGTTAGCCATGAGGAAGTCAGAGGGGGGAAGTGATGGAGAAACAGCACCGGAATCGTCTAAGGTGGAATTGGAGGAGAAAGTCTGAGTGAAGAGATCTGCTTTATCAGTAGAAGAAATAGCTACAGAGCCATCAGAGTAGAAAAGAGGAGGGAAGGATGATGAGGTAAAGTTGTTAGAAAGGTTTTTGGCAAGGTGCCAGAAGGAGCGGGAGGAATTCGAGTTGGAGAGTTGAGAGCATTTAGTATGGATGAATTTATTGTTAGCAGAGCGAAGAACAGACTTAGCACGATTCCGGGCAGAAACATATAAAAGATGTGACTCGGGGGCGGGTTGGCTTCGGTACCTTTATAGGCCCTCTCCTTGGTCGCTGTTCCTCTGAACTGTCTGCATGCATTCCTCCACCTCTGTGACGGGCGTGTAGCACCCATCTAGCAGCAAACTCTCACCCTTTTTCCATCCAGCTCTCTAATGCAAGAGTTAACCGTTACTCCCAGTCCTTCATTTATGAAACAGGTCAACTCTGGAACTGTCTTCCTCTGTCTGTATTTCCTGCTTCCTATGATCTCCAGTCTTTCAAACGCAGTGTGTCCAGGCATCTCGAAATGAATGGATCTTGAATTTGGCTCTCTCTTGTATTTTGTTTTTCTCCTAGAAGGAACAGTTTCTGTGAGCTTGTTACCTTTGGATCCTTCTTCCTCACATAAAAAAAAAAAAACATGACCTTCCACTTCTGAATCCAAACTTACTTCCAGCCAAAATATTCATCTCTTCCAGATATTTTATCCATCTGTCTTACAGGATTCTCTCGCACAATTTTGCGACCATGCTGTTTAGGGACACTGGTCTATAATTCAGGGGTTCTTCCTTGTTTCCTCCCTTATAAATTGGTACCACATTTGCCCTCTTCCTTTCCCAAGGCACTTTCTCCTGTTGCAGAGAACACACCATTAATCTGTGAATCTTATCCACCAGTTGTTCTCTGCATTCCTTCAGTACCCAATTAGAGATTCCATCTGGTCCTGGGGCTTTCCTTACATCTTGAGATTCCAGTAATTTACATACTTCTTGTACATCCACTTTTATATCTTTTATCACTACATTTCTAGTCGCTCCCTCCTCCACAAACTCCTTTTCATTACTGAAAACCAATTGGAAACATTTGTTCATTTCAGCTTGCATTGCCGCATCTTTATTGACCTCTCCTACTGTGATGTGGACTTCATGTGTCAGGTACGTGGTGTGGCCAATGTCGGCAGGTCCTGACGTGAAGAGGTCTTGGAAGTCCAGGAGGAGGCGGTGGAGGCTGTCTGCTTGGTGAGGTGAGAGGTGTTCAGGTAGTGAGGGTAGGGCAGCAGGGGGCATAAGGCTCGGCTTCTTCCATTTCGCCCACCACTAATCCTTTAGGCAGGGTGAGGGGAGTGGTGGAGATATTTACGAATCGTATTGTCCCGATGTGGGGGGGGGGGAGGAAGGTGGGGGACAGTAGGCAGGCCGAGAGGGTTCCGGGCGGTAGGTTAGGGGTGAACAGGACGGAGGCTCCAGTGGGCCTGTTCAGGTGTAGCCAGGCCTCGTGCTGGGGGGAAATTGTCAGGGCGGAGGCAATAGTTGCTGGGAAGGTGGGGTGTGGGGTGATGTAGGGTAGGGAATGGGGTGGAGGACATGGGGGGATGTAGGGTGAGAGGGGGGGTTACATGCACGTGCAGAATGACTGGGGGAGGGGGTCTGGTGGCTTCTGGAACTGGAGGCATTGTGTGTGACAATCGATGTTTGTACGTAGCTTCTGCAGGAGGTCCAGCCACAAATAACCATAAAATGCACGGCAGGTCGAGTAAAAATGATGAACTTGTGTTGGGTAGAGACTTGCTGATGGGTGTCAGCGCGCATGGCCCGGTTTTTCCCACGTATGGGCAGGGGGCCATCCCCTGCATCTACGAGGTGAGCTGAAGTAGTGAAAAGCTGGCCAAAAGCCATTTGTGACTGGAGAAAAAATTGCTGTAGAGGCAAGATCTGGCTGCTCCCATGTCAACCAGCAGTCTCGCCTTTACCCCATTTAGTCTCATGTTATCGTAGACTGGGGGGCGGTATTTCTGTGAAGTGGACCCTGCCACCGTGGGGAGGTGCGGGGGCGGGCCTAAAAATCCAGCTGCTGCAGGATCTCATCTTCTGGCCCCACTTCCCTGGGGTCGGCGCATTCGGCCAGTGAGGCGTCGTCCTCAGTGCCCTCATTATCCAGGGAGGAGACCTTTCGATGCCCTGGGTGGCTGTCCTGTGCCAGGCGGCTTTCATCTATTCTTGGATGTTGTGGAGGGGACATTTGTGGCTGCAGGCTAAGAATTCCCACAGGTTGATGGAAATGAAGTTTGTGTTTTCCTTGGGGGATGGGGCGCCTGTTGGTGGGGTGTGCCCTGGGTAAGATGGGTGTTGGTGGAGAGCTTGCGTGGGCTAGGGGCAGCCGGTGTTTGTGGTTAGTGGGGAATTTACTCATGGCGCCGATGTGCTGCTGGGTGGAGTGGGCGGCTAGGAGACGTTGTACCAGCTGGATGTCTCTGTCTAGGTCCCCTGTTGGGTCATGTGTTGTGAAATGTTCTCTGATGACACCGAGGAGGATCCTTAGGAGTGTGTTTTAACTCCTAAACCGCGGGGTTGTTTTGACACTCCTTGTGTGTCCAACGGGGGTATTCACGCTCCGACAGACTTTGTAAAAATATTTGCCAAAAATCAGTTATTAGTCCTTCAATATTATAATTAAATTTGCATATGGCACATACCTTTAGCTTTCTCTTAGGATGTTTGTTGAGCCTTTGTCGAGTACCATAGGACTTGTGGAGACTTCTGAAGTTGGGTAACGAAGTCTCCACTTTACACTTCCCGACACCCCGTAATATGATTACCACAGCCTGATATCAATAGAAACACTATTCTATGATTTTCAAATAGTTTGGAATCCATGCTCAAAAAAAAAAAAAAAACTGTCAAAGCAATGAAAATTACAAGCGCGTACCAGCTTCCCACTTGCGCTTGTTCGCCGCTGGTATTCTGTCATTTATTATTCATAAAAACACTCACTAAAATACACGCCGTGCCCGCCGCAGGACCTCCCACCTCACCACCCCCCACACCACCACCGAGCCGCCACCCCACCACCACCCCAGGAGGACACACTGGTGAGGTTAGTGATCCCGGGCAAGAGGGTCATCAGGGCATCACGGCCCTGAGTCCCTATTCCCCGCAAGTGCCCCAACCCCAGGTGATCAGGGGAACTGAACTACTGTGCGGGCGGGGCAGTGATCGTCAGAATAGGGGTGGGACTGAAGCTAAATCAGTCCCAGGTAACACCGTATTGACGGTCTTGTTACACCCTCTAGGGCAGGAGGCCCAAGGGCAGGAGGCCCAAGGCTACAGCCTAAATGAAAGAAAAAGAGATTGACAGACCTAGGCTATGGCCTAACAGAGTGTGCAAAGGGGAAGGCGACCCCAGGCTCCGGCCTTAACACACCAGGGAGAGAGAGTTGCCCTCGTGCATCCCTCTCCTGTTGTTCTTCGGCTACGGCCAGAATACGGTCCAGGGTAAAGAGCCCCTGCTACCGTACGTGTAGCACTACCCTATTACGGAAGCGATGTCCCGGGGTCGGTACCCAGCCGCAACGGACGGGCGAACCAGTTCGCTCGTTAGTCGTCTTCCGTACGGGCAGACACTCGGCTCCGACCGGGGCACGTACCAGGGTAGAGAATTCCCTGCAGGTAGGATCAGTCCGTATTGGAGAGAGTGCAGCCTCTGTGCCCCTCCCTCTGGCTTGTCTCCTACTACGGGAGGAACACCACGCCATCGGTACCTTGCCACGGCGAAAGGGCGACACCGATCACCCTATAGGTGTACCCCGTACGCCGGGCAAGTTCACGGCCACAGCCAAGGTGTGCAATAGGGGAAGGAGATCCCCGGCTCAGGCCCCCAGACACACTCGAGAGACCACGGGCAGCGTGAGTCCTCCTCTAGCCTCTTTCCCTTCGGGGAGCCCTTCATCGCCATCCGGGAATATAGTCCCGGATGAGACATTAGAGTGGTGGCAAGGCCCGATATCGGACCTACCGCCCACACCCGGGAGTTCCTTGTTCCTGCCGGAGCCCCGCAGGAGACGCTGCCGCAGTCCAGTCCTGACAGCGCCTCTCCCTCTTGGTACCCGCAGTCCCAGGACGCCCAGGCCCGACTCCGCAATCCACGACGAAGGCGATCCAGGCTCCCTCACTCCCCGGAGTCGGAGGAAACAGGCCCGACTGCTCCGGTTGTTCGGCCCCAGTCCTGAGGGCCACCGATCGGGTCGAGGCCCCCAGACCACAGGGCCTCCCTGCACCCCACCGGCGCGGCCCTAATATGAGGGCCGCCTCTCAGGTCGAGGCCCCCAGACGGGAAAGCCTCCCTGTATCCTAAGTGCAACAGTGAACTACTAAACCCAGGCAACAAGGGGAAACAGTGACAGTGACAGTGACCAGGAGAACAGTGAAAGTGCTTACACAGTAGAGATATTAAACAGTGGCCCACTAGAATCTAGTGCTATCAGGGCAGAAAGTGTATTTTTGTCAACTGGTTTAGTCCCTCCCCACATCAAGGAACCAGGGAGTTTTCTGTGAGTCTAGAGGTAGGAGCGCGGGCGAGTTGAAAGATAAGTGTACGTGTCTCCGTGACCAGGCGACAGTGTCGAGTGTCGCTATCCGCACCCTACCTCTATTATAGTAATATCCTTGAACCAGACTCTCCATCTCGGTATTCTTGCAGTGAACAACCCCATATATATATTACCCCCCAGTGACATAAGAATCCCATTCAAGAACATAAAGTGAACAACCCCATTTATATATTACCTCCAAGTGACTTGAGAACTCTATTAAAGAATACCCGCGATCTCCCTGTGTAATAGCGATAATACATATGATCATTCTGTGAAGCCAAGTGTTAATTCTGTATCTCTGTCTCTGTATCCTAAATATCATTATATGTGTACTGTCATGAGTAGGACCTAGGTAATAGATGTGATACGGTATACTGCCTGGTTTTTATGTCCTGTTCCTTTGTTAGTGCTTTACATCCGGTCTAGAAAGAGGACCCCGCTTCAGTAGCTAGATTCGTAGTGTTTTTACGACGAGAAGTCTCCTTAAAAACACAGCATTACACTCACACTTTATATTTCTGTTAGTGTATAACACTTATGTATATCTGCAATCTTTATCCATAAGTTTCTTTCGGTAATAGTAGTTTAATGTCACTGTAGGGATTCAATTTCTCTTTTAGTAAAATATGTAGCATTCACTTTCTCGTCCTGTATACTAGCGTTGAGGGCGAATCTGTCACTTTCACTTTCATAACTCATAGTATTCATACATGCTAGAATGAAACTTTCACTTTCATTACTCCTAGTATATATACTCGTATTCTTATATTACTACTCATTTACATTTCTATTTACATTCTCTATTTTATTTACATTATTTACATTACTATTTTATTTACACTGTGTTATGCACTGTCACTTGCAGGAACTTATAAAACTATTTTCCACTGTTCACTTATATTTACTTTCATTGCTTTCACTTGCTGATTACACATTATTTACACATTATTTACATTTCCACTTGCACTGTTTTAGTCACCAGAAAGATGTCACTGTCCATCAATTTCATTGATAAATTAGCCAATTCACGTTCCACAGCAGTCACTTAGCCCTTTACCCCTTTTCACACGAGGTTAAGTAGGGGTAGAGGTCATAAGGCCCTTTGCATGGGGCTAAAAAGTGGCAGAATTGGACAGGCGCAAATCCGACGTGGTTTCACCTTGAAAGACGACGGTAAACTGAATGCTGTGATGGCCTAGGGGTAGTGAAAGGCTGCCAATGTCAGCTTGGTGACAGCTGCTAATATAAGCGCTATGAAATGATTGGCAGGAAATCTAGACAATGCATAATAAATTAGGTAGTCCCAAGTGAATGCAAATATCACTAAGGCTTCTCCCTTCTTTTCTTATATATATTTTTATTACGAGAATAGATTATATGGCATATTTCAATGGGAAATAAACAGGGAATATTAGCGAGCAAGTGCATGTGAGGTGTTGTCAGGTGATAATTAGCCAATTCCAGGTGTATGGCACTATCACTTACCTTATTTCTTTTTTGTATATATTATTTTGTATAAGAATAGGGCATAGGGCTTATTTCAGTGGATGAAATCATGGAAAATTCCGGGGAAGATTTGCTTAGCGCAGCGAGGCTGGGCAGGCGAGAAGAGAGGGTAATGGAGGGGAGGTAGGGAGGGGAGTCAAGAACGGGGAGAAATGGCTAAATTGTCAACAATGGATGGGAGTACAGATGAGATTAGGAGTGCTGACTAGTGTTGGACATTGGCAGTACTGATAGATGATACAAGCCACCACTTGAAAGCCCGGGCAAATTCAAAATAACACAGAATCACAAAAGTGATGCCCCGTGGTATGATCCCTTGCTCCCAAGCATCACAAAAGTGACACCCCACAGTTAAGGGGTTAAACGTGTGTTGCTCCCGGGTTGCTGCATTGGTTTCCGGGTATGCGGTGGTGACGAGCTGCCTGGCCTGGATTAGTGCATCATCCTGGTTGCTATCGTAGGTTAAAGCGTCGAGCTGTGACAATGCTACAACTTTTCTCAAGGATGGCGTGATGGCTTGGTCACTATTTGACTGAAATTTGCCCATGTCAGCTCCGGGACGATCTTAGGTGCAATACTGGCCACTGCTTTGGCCAGGTGAGGCAGGGTAGCTGCTATCCTCCGTCTGTTGTCTTCAAACCCTATGTCCAGGAGTGGTTCAACCATGGAAAGGTATGTGTTTATATCACATTGCTCAGGGTCGAATTTGGGTAATTGCATGTGAGGTTTGGTTGCCATTTTGTTAATTTCCCTCTTTTGCTCCTCCATGTATCCTCCTCACCCTAAGAATACTAGGTGCTGAGCATGGGTTCTCTTTCAAGACTAGAACTAGAATATACCATTAGAGGAACAGGACATAAAAACTCTGGTCAATCAACCTTACACCTGCATTATCTTAAATTCACAAATCACTAGATACAATGTAGATACAATTGACGCACAATACACTGTTTGGGTAAAAAGTCATTCTCGGGACAGGAGGGATCCTACAGGGCTGCTGAAGTCCGGGGCTCGTACAGGTGTCGGCTGGGTGTGGGAGGGGTCCCGTCAGGTGTGCCTTCCCTTGGAGGGCATGGGACTACCCTCAGGGTCTGCATCGTTCTGAGTGGCCTGCTGGGTGGCATGGAGAGGGGCCCTTCTCTAGTGGGGCCTCGGTGGAGCATTTGGTCCCTAGGGCTGGGACCAAATAGGGAGAGTAGGTGTGCTTCTCTGTGCCCACCCTGGAGAGAGGGTTGTCATCCTCTGGGTCTGGGAAGGTCAAGCCCCGGGGTCCGAGGGGCCCCTTGGGGAGTACGGGGACTGCAGTCTTCCTCAGGTTGGGTCACCATCAGGTGTGGTCTGTGCCATCCTTTCCTCTGGGAGTCCGACAGTGGGTGGTCTCGCCTGGGCGCTGGCTGGACTGCTTGCACTGCCGGGGTAACGATGAAGCCTTGCCAGACCTCCTCCAGACAGGGTAGTTCCTCATGGGGGCTGCCTCTGTGGGGGGAACAGGAGGGGTGGGCTGAGCAAGGGACATCCTCCAGAGGGGAAGTCACAGGGGGCGGGAGATTGGTGGTGTCTGGTTTCTCCCTGACGTGACTGGTGGCCGTTGCTGAGGTCCCAAGGGCAACAAGGGTAGGGCAGCTAGTGGCTGTCCCTCTCCTGTCAGTGCGGCTAATGGGCGTCAGCGGGGCGCGACTTCCTGGCAGGACTGAGGGTGAGGTGCAGCTAGTGGCCGTCACCGAGGTCCTGTGAGGGGAGGCATGGCTAGTGGCCATTGCCAGGGCCTTATTCTACAGGTGGACTGTGGTCTGAGTGCAGCTAGTGGCCATCACCTGCTCACTGGTGTAACGAGGTCCTGGGAGGAGAGGGGATGGCAGGCACAGTGCAGCTAGTGGCCATCATGTGCCTGCTGGTGTGGCTTGTGGCCATCACCGAGGTTCAGCTCTCTGAGGCAGCTGCAGAGGGAGAGCAGGCAGTGGCCGTCTCTCCCCTAGTGCGGCTAGTGGCTGTCACTGGTTTCTGCAGAGGGAAGGAGATGCAGCTAGTTAGCGGCTAGTGGCCGTCTTGATCCTCGTGCGGCTAGTGGCTGTCACTTGGGCGCTGTCTGGGACTGAATTATCAGCCCCACCCTGATCCTGGTAAGGGCTGGTCCAGCTGGAGGGTAATGACCTTGCACTGAGTATTTCTCGCTGGGTCCATTGCGAGGAATAAGGGCGCAAGGTAGTAGGGGACATAGGCCCATACCACATGAGTAGCGCGCGCACCCTAGACGCCCCTCCAGGGTCTTCCCCTGGGGTGGGTGTCGCGACGTCTTGGTGGTGTCTCGTCTCAGAGGGTATTTCAGTTTTTCTTTTTTCTTGGAAGGAACTGTATTTGTGGGCTCAGCCTTTGGTTCCTTCTTCCTCACATAAAAAAAAGAAACTTCTCATGTCTGGTACCCTTGCGATGCCCACCGAGGGCAATGCCCCTTGCCTGCCTCACTCCTCCAGAGGCTGAGTGGGATGCCCCTCTCGCTCTCCCCACACCCCAAGGAGCGAAGCTACCTCCCCAGCAGAGTTGCAGTGGAGAGGTTCTGGAGAGGCCCTGTAATGAGCCTGGGGATATGCTCACTGCAACCAGCCCCCCTATGTCACCCGTCGCTGCCAGACTCCCAGAGGAAGAGACGCCACAGGCAGCCCCTGACGGCCTCTCGACACAGGTGAGGCTGCAGTCCCCAGTCATTGAGGGATGCCCCCAGGACTCCTGGCTGAGATCTTCCCAGACAAGCCAGCGAGCTGTCCTCCACCAAGGGCAGGCGCAAGGCAGTGTGCTTACTTGCCCTTCTCGACCCCAGTCCTGAGGGTCGACTCACTCATCGAGGCCCCTCTAGGGAAAGGCCTCCCTCTATGCCACCCCGCAGCCCACACCGGACAATCCGGCCCACAACAGTGGTAAGGTGCCCCTTCAGAAAGCGCATGCCTGACGGGACCCCTCCCACATCTGGGCGACACCTACAGCTACTCTGTCACCTGTAATCACAACTCTCGTCCTTTGTGTCCATTACAGTGTGTAGAATCTGCCCATTTGTGTTGTGCCCAGTACTGTGCGTTTGTATGACAATATATGTGTCAGATGGGTAGGTCTGTGTTTTTTAGCCCTGTTGCTCTGGTTCCATGTGTTATGTTAGGTGTTTTTAGGTGGCTTCCTGCACTGGAAACGCCTAAGCTGCAGTTGGGTTCTTTTGTAGACAGGAGCTTAAATAGTCAGAGAGAGGTAGGGCACAAAAACTCAAGGCAACAGCCTTACACATATATTGACCAACTCTAAATTGTGGAGCAGGCAGATGTCACAAACAAGAATCTAGACAATTATTAGACATATATTAATATCTTGGGAGGCAGTATCACACAGGATACTATTCGAGCAATAGTTCTAGGTCAGATTGAATAATGCACTGAACAGTGTTGGGGATATTAGGCCGGGGATTTGGTCACTGTCACTTTGGTGAATTTACACTGATTTCAGGATGTGGGGCTTGGTTTTAGTCTCTGTGTTATTAAGGGACTTTACTACTAGGGCCAAGGTATGTTCACTGCTGTCACTATATTCACTACTCGGCTCTCCTTTTCTGTCACTGTTTTCACTGTAGGTTAACACTCACATCACTATAGCACCGATGGGTCTTTACTTAGAGTTCCCCTTTTTACACATCTCAAACCCACTGCCTGAATAAAAGTCACTACTGCAGTTTCACTGTCACTCACTGTCGGGATCTGGGTAGGGCGGTGGTGTGGCAGAGGGAGGTGGGGAGGCTCACAGCCCGGTTCCTGAAAGGGGCTGAGCTCCGCCTGGGGCCTCTGTATCCCGTGGCCATGGGACCACTCGTTGGGGCATGCTCTCTCATCCGGGGCTGCATGCAGCAAAGGGCCCTGCACTGTCGGGGCTGGGAACTGGAGTACAGCCCTCAGGACTGGGGCCAAAGAGTTTCCTGAAGCGCTTACTCAAGCACCTGATGGAGGACGAGTGTTTCCTGCATCAGAGTAGGGAGATGTCCCTCCCGGGGGTCCTGGGGGGGCCTGGAGGTCCTGTCAGCTGCGGTCTCCTGCAGTTGGGGACGCCATCAGGAGCTGGCTGCAGCGTCGGCCTCCATCAGAGTCTGTCAGGTAAGGAACCTCAGGGACCGGCTGTACTGAGAAGAGCCCTGTGGGTAGTATGGGGCCTCTCCAGTAGTCCTCGGGGCTGGGACCTTCCTCCTGAAGGTTGCCTCGCTGGTGGTGGACAGTAGGGTCGTCTGTGCTCCCACCAGTTGGCGGGGCTGATGGCAGATTGCCCTCTCGTAGTGAAGTCACAGGGGGTGATGGGCTTTGATGCTCCTCCCTGGTGCAGCTACTGGCCGTCACTGGTTCCTGTAGGGGGGGATAGCAACACCTGACGGGGGAGCAGCTGCAGGCTGTCTCCTGCTGTTGAGCCCGGCTACAGGCCATGGCCTTTTAACCTCTCTGTGGCCTCCGGCGTCAAATGACGTTTAGCCGATCAATGGCCACGGGCGTCGTTTGAGCGTGGCCTATAGAAAACTGCAAAAATTTTTGGGAAGTGAACGAACGTTCTGAACGTCTTCACACTGACCTACACTACACTCCCATACATCTCATCAAGCAGTTCAAAACCTGCTGCTGTGATGAGTGGATTTTCGATTTTTTCACTCCTAGCCATGCTAAACAAGCACAACTACACCCATTATCTGACCCAGGAAGAGCATATCATCTTTGTCCTCTCTTGCAAAACACACACAACCACCTGTTTACGATTATAAAGTAATACAGGCACATAAAAAAAAGACATGATAAGTGAAAAATACATTTTTGTCTTGGTATCTTTACCTACTGTAATTGCTCAGGTTTGCTGTAATGGTTTGGATCATTTGATGCAGTGGAACTTGTAGAAAACTGTGAAAACCTCCGGGAAGTGAACGAAAATCTGGGACATGAGACTGACCTTGACTTCCCCCTCTCACACATCTGTCAATTCACCACCTGCTGTCATGACGAGTGGATGCACGATTTTTTCGCTCGTGGCCATACCTAAAACCGCATAGTTACACCCATTATCTCGACCCAGACAGAAAATACAATCTTTTTCCTCCCTTGCAAAACACATACAACTATCCTGTTTACGAGACAGAAATATATATTGTGAAAAAAAAAAAAGATAAAATGATAAAGATGAACGTAAAACGGTAAAGATGAACATGTTATTACGGAAAAAATACGTTTTCCCCCGTCTGTAAATTTATTTATTTCTGCTGTGTATCTGTGTTCGTAATAATTAGACTTCTGAAACTGTATTACGATTCTATTTTTAGCCATGCTCATGGTGTGGGAGCTCGAAGTTGCGACTCAACTTCCTTATTGCTAATCGGATCTGACCCTCCACTTTATTCTCCTGTGGCAGAGTCTAACGTTGGAGGACGTGCAGTTTTCTCATTTAGGACCGAAAATTCAACTCTTTCGCTCCCTTTTCCAAGCATGGGCACAACGATAACGTAAAAAATAACTCGAAATTACCATAAACATATATCAAAAAGGTGAAAAAATATTCATAATTTTTTTTCCAGCCATTCCTAACAGATTATGTACTGAAATCATTCGATTTCATCATATCTCATATATGCACAACATTTCAGCACCATTCGTATTGTTTTGGAAGGTAAAAAAAAATAACAACACCTGCCCAGTTGCGTTGCGGCAGCGCACCTGGGCGGCGATATCGGTTGCCGATATTTCTGCAACTTCCGCGCTCCATCGCAAGCCATAAAATGCGCCTAGGAAGCTGGGATTTGCACTGTTAGGTGCATCAGAACTTTCTCTTCAATATGGCAAGAAAAGAAAATCAATTTTCGAAACTTCAAAAAATGGCCCCGGTGTCGGCCTGACGTGCACGGAAAATTCTGGGCCTTCAGCCATGGAAGGGTTAAGGGCGTGGCTACTGGCTGTCACCTGTCCCCGGTTACTGGCTAAAATGCCCGCCGCCGGACCGTCCACCCCGCCACCCCCCACCCCACCACCGGGCCACCACCACCCCACCACCCTAGGAAGAGATAACGGGGAGGTTAATGACCCAGGGCAAAAGGGTCACCCAACCACCACTGACCTGTGCCCCTTCTCCCCGCAACTGTCCCAACGCCAGGTGAGCCTAGATCCGCAACAACTTCAACGGCGGGTTGACCATCAACAGCAGTGGGGTGGGACTGATATAAAATCAGTCCCTAGTAGTATTGTGGTGATGACCACAGCTTCACCCCAGAAGGGCAGGAGGTCCCTTGGTGAGCCACGAGGTGTTCGCACCTCTGCCACAGTGAGCCACGAGGGAACACCACCCTCTGCCACAACTCTGGTGAGCCACGAGGGGCTAGTACCCTCTGCCACAGTGAGCCACGAGGGAACACCACCCTCTGCCACTACTCTGGTGAGCCACGAGGGGCCAGTACCCTCTGCCACAGTGAGCCACGAGGGAGAAATACCCTCTACTACTACCAGGAGAGGAGGTCCTTTAGTGAACTGTGAGGGAGAAATACCCTCTATCACAAACAGGGCAGGAGGCCCAATAGTGAACTATAAGGGGCCAACACCCCTAGCCACCCCAAGGGTAAGAGCCCCTTGTATAAAGCCAAAAGTGGGTCCCAGGGCCGATTGACCTGGTGCCAAAGCTGTGTCGGAGACGAGAGAGAGAGTCGCCTGTGCTACCCTCCCTGTGTAAGAGAGAGAACATGGCCTCCGTGTGTCCTCTATCTTCAGCCAACTCCTGCAGGAGTAGCTGGACACCACCCGGGAGAGTGGCACCGAAGGTGTCCCCCGAGCAAAGACCCAGTCTCAGTCAGGACCTACCTCCCACTCCCGGGAGATTCCTGTCTCCCCCAGGCACCAGCAGGAGACGAGGCCGCAGCCCACACCTGACGGCGCGTTCCCTGATAGACCTCCACAGTCCTCAGACCCCCAGGCGAGCCCAGCAGCCTACCAACGCTGCCCTCCTCCTGCCTCAGAACCTCCGACACCAGACATGACTTCTCCACCTGTTTGGCTCCAGTCCTGAGGGCCACCACACCAGGTCGAGGCCCCACATAGACGGGCCTCCCTGCACCACAACGACGAGACCCTGAGAAGAGGGTCTACAACAGGTCGAGACCCCAGGCAAGAGGGTCTCCCTGCACTGTGACGACGGGACCAGAGAGGAGGGTTTACAACAGGTCGAGACCCCAGGCAAGAGGGTCTCCCTGCAACGCCTCAGTGGATCGGACCCGGGTCGAGTCTCCCCCCAACGGGTACGGTGATTCCCGCCACAGGTAGAGCCCCCGGAGGTCCCCTTAAAGTGACAGAGTGATATCGCCCTAGAAAAACGGGCAAGATTAGTGACATTCCCTCCTACATCCGAGAAAGTGAAACAGGGACAGTGATACAGTGACAGAGTGAATAAGAGGGATCCCATCTATAAGTGCCCGTGATTACTTTCCCTTTATTAAAGACTATAATTCTGGGCCCGTGAATCTAGTGTTGTTCCCCCAGCCCAGAATAGAGGAGTTCCCCCTTACCAGTGTACGCGCGGGCGAGAGTCACCGCGCTGAGCCCAACCCGTCAATTGTAGTGATCTGCTCCCCCTGTTCTTTTATAGTAATATTCCTCCCCTGGGCCATTAAGCCTATATATATCCCTCTTGTGCCAGTGAACTAAGACCTTTTGGACTTTAATGAAAGACAGTCACATCCACTTATAGAACCCTAACCCATTGTAAAGTGTAATTACAGTGCGTGTGAATATCCCGTGCTATCTTAACGTAACTTTGTATATCTGTATCCCCTGTCCGGAATATCATTCTATGTAATATTGTAACGGTGTTAGAATTAAGGTAATAGATGTGTTAAAGGTAGACTGCCTAGTTTTTATGTCCTGTTCCTTTGTTAGTGCTTTACTTCCGGTCCGGAAAGAGGACCCCGCTCAGTAGCTAGTGTTTTTAGTACGAGGAGTCGGCCTAAAAACACTCAGCATAACGCTGGCCCTGGCACTTAATGGGGAGCGGCTACTGGCCATCTCCTGAAGGCTAGAGCGGCTAACAGCTGTCTCTAGAGGGCCTTCCGAGCAGATACCGGCCACCTCCTGAAGGTGCGAGTGGCTATTGGCCATCTCAAAAAGGGTGCAGCTGCTGACCGTCGCTGGGATGCTGCAAGGAGCTATCTTAGTAGCTCCACCCCGATCCTGTCAAGGGTCAGCTCGCCTGCAAGGTAGTCTCCGTTTCCTTCTATGGTGGCAGCAGGTGAGTTCCGGGTCACAGGGGCGTGCGGCCCTGGCGGACTTACATCCTTGTCTCCTGAGTCGGGCCGCGCTCTGTCCGCCCCTCCATAGGCTCCTCCTGGGAGTGTTGTGATGCCCTCAGTGATTATTCCCGGTGCTGTGGTGCCCTCTGAGATTATTCCCGGCATTTTAGCATATGCTCTAGACCCGTCTTGAAAAGAACCTCAGATCAGTTCCTCGTACTCAGGGAGCAAGAGGTTGAACCTTGAGTACGTAGCACAACAGCTATATATAGTACTGTATGATTTAAGTAACACAGAAGAGGACGGTAAGGTGTAACATGCAGAAGAAATCACTTAGGAAAAGGTGTTTACGAGAAGACTAATATTATGCATGCTATTCATGCAGAATATGGTTATATTAGAATTATTTGGGTAACACAGAAGACGATAAGGTGTAATAAGCAGAATAAATCACTCAGGAAATAGTGTTTGTGAATTTCGTCGAAACCCGCCCGGTTGTCCGGGAGAACTGACCTTGGCAACTTTGACCCTGACGTCCAGCGCGTTTTGTTGTTGTTGATTTTTTTTTTTTTTTAATGGAGACGTCACATATATCATATCCACAGGAAATTTGGGAACATTGTGGAAAAAAAATCTATATAAAACATGTAGGACCCATTCAAATGGTTAAACATTAACCAATCATATGTGACTGGTGAGTCGGAGCTTTTCGCCGCCGGTCAGAGTTTAGAACATCTCTTACTGCCAGCCGTCCATGGCGGTGGGGTTCGTATGCCTGGTTGGGAATATCCGTGATGTCTCAGTATAATACGTAGCCCTTAAAACATCAGCTGCAAGAAGAAGCATAATAGTGAGATACCACCTAGCGAACACGTCTAGACAATGAACGAGGAAATACAAGTAAGTAGCTTTGGCTCTGTACTATAACAGTACCATTATCCGTCAGGATTTTTGGTAGCTTAAATGATTGACTTTGTTTACTTTGTAGAAATACGTCCCTTATGGACGCAGCTGAGGTGGGCCTCCGCTGTAACCAGGCATCTCCACGTTCCTCGTTATAAAGGTATGCAGAAGAAAAGGATGTGGGAGTGATTTTAATGACTTAAAAATTGATTCCCACATCGATAAGACTGTGTCGAAAGCAAACAGCATTCTTTGTCTTTTAAAGAACTTTGAAGAATTGTACAGAAGGATTCATTACTATTTACAAGACCTAGATGCTCCCATATCTAGAGTATGCTGTACAAATATGGTCCCCCAAACTGAAAAGAAACATAAGATAGAAATCCTGCGAAGGAGAGTAGCCTGTCACATCTTCCACATCAATGGAACCTGGAGTTTGAAGAAAGACTAAAAAGATTAAGCCTACCAAAGCTAGAAGAGAGGCGATATGATTGTAATATTTAAAATCACGTCTTCCAATCCCGGAGGATTGGAAGTCAGGTATAATTATTCCCTTGTACAAAGGATAAGGGGAAAAAGAAGTGTTTGGTAAACATAGGGGCATTTGTCTTCTTAGTATAATAGGAAAAGTGTATGGCAGGATACTTATTGACAGAGTTAGAGAAAGAACAGAGAAATTAGTTCGAGAAGAACAGGGAGGCTTTAGGAAGGGAAGAGGTTGTGTAGATCAGATATTCATTCTTAGATCTTTAGTGGAAAAGTTTCTAGAGAAGGGAAAGAAGTTGTATGCAGCTTTCATGGATTTGGAGAAAGCATATGACAGGATGGATAGACAAGGATTGTGGAAAGTGTTAAGAATATATGGAGTAGATGGGAAGTTGTTGAATGCTGTGAAGAGTATGTACGATGGTGCGAAGGCTGCAGTGCGTGTGGATGGTGAACTAAGTGAATTTTTCTCTTTGAAAGTTGGGTTGAAACAGGGATGTGTCATGTCTCCATGGTTGTTCAGTCTGTACATGGATGGGGTAATAAAAGAGGTACAAGGTAGGGTAGTGGATGTTGGAGTGGCCCTGGTGAGAGAGGATAGTGTTTGGAAACTCCCTGTACTGTTGTTTGCAGATGATACTGTGTTGTTGAGTGAAGACGAAGGGGAGCTGCAAGGATTGGTGGATGAGTTTGGGAGAGTGTGTAAGAAACGGAATCTAAAGTTGAATGTAGGGAAGAGTAAAGTGATGGTCTTTGAGAGAGGTGAAGTCAGTGAATGTACAGCGAGGTTGGATGGTGAGGAATTGGAAAATGTGAGTATGTTTAAGTACTTGGGTAGTGTGATGAGTAAGGATGGAGGTTTGGAGGGTGAAGTGCTTGAAAGGGTACAGCAGGGAAGAAAGGTTGCTGGTTCTTTGAAAGCAGTGATAAGAAACAGGGAAGTGAGCATGGAAGTGAAAAAGTTACTACATGACAGTATTGTGATACCAACTCTAACGTATGGAAATGAAGCTTGGACATTGTTGGAAGGACACAAGTCAAGAGTGAGAGCAGTGGAAATGAGTTATTTAAGAGGAGCCTGTGAAGTCACATGGAGAGACAGGCTGACGAATGAGGATATAAAGGAGCGTTGTGGTGTGGATGTGGATGTGATAGGAAGCGTTATGAGGAACATACTGAGGTGGTTTGGCCATGTGGAGAGGATGGAGGGTGAAAGACTGACGAAGAGAGTGTATGTGAGTGAGGTGGAGGGGGGACAAGGGAGGGGGAGGCCGAGGATGAGATGGAGGGATGGGGTGGAGAGGTATATGAGAGAGGGGTGTGTGAGTTGGGAGCGGGGGGGTGAAATGGCGGGGGACAGGGCGACTTGGAGCCGATTTGTTTGTGGCCACCCCAAACGGGATTGAGGCGTCTGGCAATAGATAGATAGATAGACAGGACTCGAAAGACTGGACTCAAGTAACATGTTTCAAGCAAAAAACTGAAGTCCAAGAGGCCACTCAAAACAGCTTTTTAACAGATGTAGTAAACCACAAACAGAAGGAACTTTCATGCATAGGATTATAAATGTCTGGATCAGGCTACCTGAAACTGTTGTGAGTGCCACTTTGGTAAATGTTTTTAAGGGAACATATGACAAATTTATACTAGATACAGAATTGGAGGCAGGCAATAGGATCTGTGTAGATCAGTAGTGAATCCCATGGATTTTAATGGTACTGGTAAGTTTATACAAAGTACGTGTGCAACAAAATATAGTAAGGTGGCTCGGCCATACCACGTTGAGTACACCGCTTCCCGTCCGATCAGCGAAGTTAAGCAACGTTGGGTCTGGTTAGTACTTGGATGGGTGACCGCCTGGGAACACCAGATGCTGTTGGCATCCCTACGTGTCAAGTGGGGTTGGTGGAGGATTAGTGCCCCTCCCTGTAAAACAATTAACTCTAAGCCCTTGACCACCCCGTTTGGGATACATGGCGTCTGGCAATGGATGGATGGATGGGTTTACACTTTAAGAAGCAGAAAGACATTGCCAATTCAGTTCATATTCTTCCAGTTTGTTTCCTGTATTTTTCTATTTTCAGGGTGGTAAATGACCTTTTTCTGCTGATTGTTTTTTTCCCCATTATTATTATCAGGTTCCTTAAGCCATACCTATGATTGTTTGTTTCCAGTGTAATGGAAGAGACGTACTCAAACATACGGTATCCAAGGTGAATTTCCTTTCCCATTTCCCAACTGGATATTAGGTTAGGTAAGGTTTAGTTAAGCTTCTGCCATTATACTGGCAAATCAAACGGCAGTTGACATAGTGGAACATACATAATTGAAAACAGCAAGGAAACAGATTTAACAAGAAATATTTATTTAACCTAGCTATCACTTCAGAAGTAATTTGAAATACAGTATATAACTGACTGTCAGGAAGAAGAACTGATATATTAATGTGCTTCTGTTGCCTGAAGTAAAGTGTATGTTCACCAAAGTTGTTTTTGTGTGTTTGTGTGTGTGTGTGTAATTTCACTGGGTCGGTCAGGATCACCTGATGGTCGTGATCATCAGCTCTTACCCTCCTGGAAGGGAGCTGAGAGCTCATATAGTCCAATCTAAGGGCAAGGCTGTGACCTTCACGCATGCACACACCCGTCCCCTTGCTCAAGGGGGACAGTAACCACCCACTTCGTCAGTGAAACTTTTCGCAACCTGAGCGAAGCGCGAACTCCCGTCTACCAGATGGCAAGCGAGAACGTTACCACTGCACCAGCGAGCAGTGTGTGTGTGTGTGTGTGTGTGAATTTTTGTCGTAGGCTATGCCCCTGGCAGCATGGTTACTGCAAACTTGCCAACTAAATACATAAGTGCATCCTAAGTGACCAAGCTCAGTCCCAGAGTCCCCATAATTTTTAGCTGCCAAAGATTTCCACTAAGCTTAACCTTGAAAACTAATATCTCACAGATGCAAATAGCTTCTGGTAGTAGGCCTGTGGCACCAGTTTTACGTTACGGCACTCGACTGGATTGGTCAAGGTGTCTAAGTATCTATCTATCTGTTGCCAGATATTTCAATCCCAGAAGGGGTGGCCACAAACAAATCACCTCCATGTTGCCCTGTCCACTGCCATTTCACTGTCCTGCTCCCAGCTCACACACCACTCTCTCTCTTATACCTCTCCACTCCATCTCTCTGTCTCATCCTTGGCCTCTCCCCCATCCACCTTACTCACATACACTTTCCTCGTTAGTCTGTTGCTCTCCATCCTTTCCACTTGGCCAAACCACCTCAGTGTATTTCTCCTAACTCTTTCTATCACATCCACAGCCACACCACAACACTCCTTCACCTCCTTATTTGTCAGTCTGTCTCCAGCCTTACTGTACATCTAGTAATTTCATTTCTCTCGAAGACCAGAACTTTACTCATCCCTACATTCACTTTTAGATTCCATTTCTTACACTTCCAAACTCATCCATGAAGTATTTTTGCCGTGTTATTGAATCTTTGTTCTGTATTCATCCAAGCCTAGTCCTATTTTTTTTCAAACCCTACCACTGATGTCAAGTCAACCACACTCCCATGGACGCTGTTGCAAGTGTCCACCACTGTCACAAAATGAATATTTCCATATGTTCAGTCACACTTGTTGTTTGTGAATTTTCTTGCTGGTCCCCCTTGTTTTTATTTCTCCCTCATTCACAGTTATATTATCACCCAGCACTGTAGATTCCACTCACAGCCTTAAAAACTTCAATACTGTCTCCATGTGTTCATCTCTCGGCCAGTGTGGGTAAATCTAGCATCTTAAGTTGCTCCTCGTACAATCAGGGTTGGCAAAATACCCGCTTTATTTGAAAAAGCCCAACTAACCTGATTTTTTTTTTTTTTTTTTTTTTTTTTTTTCACAAAATAACCCCCCAAAAAAGCAAAGGTGGGTTTTTTCAAAGTGTACCATAAAACAAATAAAATAATAATGTTTATACATTATTATGGACAGCCTAATTAAATTATACTCTTACACAATGAGAATTGTACACATTGAGTTGAATGAGGGGGATGATTATTTTCTGACTTGTTTGTCTCTTACCCCTGGGCTGCCTGCTACACTGTAAAACATGTTTCAACATGAGAGCACACCTTATGAGCCGGCAGGGAGATCAGTGCACACTACACAGTAGTAGGGGAGGGACTCACTTCCATTGCTGCTATAGCTTTCTTTGGTAATTTTACACTTTCATTTCTCATTATTCTTACATGTGAAAAATCACTTCCATAAGTGAATGTACACATCACATTAACTGTAATAAGAGCCTTAGGGTAACAAATCTTAGACTATCAAATAGACCTATATTCAGAAAGACAGCTCATAATACTATCTATCTATCAATTTTTTTTTTTTTTTTTTTTTTTTTTTTTTTTTTTTTTTTTTATGTGTCCGACTCTGGGCAAAGGCTTCAGAGCCTATTGCTTGGGGGCACTGACCTATCCCAAGGCCCAGTAGTCCTCCTACACCTCAACATGTCACCAGATGCCTCAATCCCGTTTGGGGTGGCCACAAACAAATCGTCTCCACGTCGCCCTGTCCCCCGCCATTTCACTGCCCTGCTCCCAACTCACACCCCCCCCTCTCTCATATACCTCTCCACCCCATCCCTTCATCTCATCCTCGGCCTCCCCCTCCCTCTTCCCCCCTCCACCTCACTCACATACACTCTCTTCGTCAGTCTCTCACCCTCCATCCGCTCCACATGGCCAAACCACCTCAGTGTGTTCTTCATAACGCTTCCAATCACATCCACATTCATACCACAACTATCTATCTATCTATAGCCCGACGCCCTAATCCCGCAAAGGGTGGCCGCAGACAAAACGCCTCCAAGTCACTCTGTCACCCACCATTTGACTCCCCTCCCCCCAACTCACCCCCCCTCCCTCATATACCTCTCAACTCCATCCCTCCACCTCATCCTCGGTCTACCCCTCCCTCTCCCTCCCTCCACCTCACCCACATACACCATCTTAGTCAGTCTTTCACTCTCCATCCTCTCCACATGTCCAAACCACCTCAGTGTATTTCTCCTAATCTTTTCAACCACATCCACATCTACCCCACAACATTCCTTCACTTCTTCATTCGTCAACCTGTCCCTCCATGTCACTCCACATGCTTCTCTCAAGTAACTCATTTCCACTGCTCTCACTCTTGACTTGTTCCCCTCTTGCAAGGTCCATGCCTCGCTTCCATACGTCAGGGTAGGGATCACAATACCATCATGCAGAGACTTCTTAACTTCCATACTCACCTCCCTATTTCTCATCACTGCTTTCAGTGTGCCAACAACCTTCCTTCCCTGCTGTACCCTTTCACGTACTTCATCCCCCAAAGTTCCATCCTTACTCATCACACTACCCAAGTACTTGAATGCACTCACATTCTCCATATCCTCACCATCCAACCTCACTGCACACTCTGTGACTTCATTCCTCTCAAACACCATAACTTTACTTTTGTTTACATTAACTTTCAGCTTCCTCCTCCTACACACTGTCCCAAATTCATACCACAACGCTCTTTTATATCCTCATTCGTCAGCCTGTCTCTCCATGTGACTCCATAGGCTCCTCTTAAATAACTCATTTCCACTGCTCTCACTCATGACTTGTGTCCTTCCAACAACGTCCAAGCTTCACTTCCATACATTAGAGTTGGTATCACAGTACTGTCATGTAGTAACTTTTTCACTTCCATGCTCACTTCCCTGTTTCTTATCACTGCTTTCAAAGAACCAGCAACCTTTCTTCCCCTTTCAAGCACTTCACCCTCCAAACCTCCATCCTTACTCATCACACTACCCAAGTACTTAAACGTACTCGCATTTTCCAATTCCTCACCATCCAACCTCACTGTACATTCACTGACTTCACCTCTCTCAAAGACCATCACTTTACTCTTCCCTACATTCACCTTTAGATTCCGTTTCTTACACACTCTCCCAACCTCATCCACCAAGCCTTGCAGCTCCCCTTCGTCTTCACTCAACAACACAGTATCATCTGCAAACAACAGTACAGGGAGTTTCCAAACACTATCCTCTCTCACCAGGGCCACTCCAACATCCACTACCCTACCTTGTACCTCTTTTATTACCCCATCCATATACAGATTGAACAACCATGGAGACATGACACATCCCTGTTTCAACCCAACCTTCAAAGAGAAAAATTCACTTAGTTCACCATCCACACGCACTGCAGCCTTAGCACCATCATACATACTCTTCACAGCATTCAACAACTTCCCATCTACTCCATATATTCTTAATACTTTCCACAATCCTTGTCTATCCACCCTGTCATATGCTTTCTCCAAATCCATGAAAGCAGCATACAGCTTCTTTCCCTTCCCTAGAAACTTTTCCACTAAAGATCTAAGAATGAATATCTGATCTACACAACCTCTTCCCTTCCTAAAGCCTTCCTGTTCTTCTCCAACTAATTCCTCTGTTCTTTCTCTAACTCTGTCAATAAGTATCCTGCCATACACTTTTCCTGTTATACTAAGAAGACAAATGCTCCTATGATTACCACACACTTCTTTTTCCCCTTTTCCTTTGTACAAGGGAATAATTATACCTTACTTCCAATCCTCCGGGACTCTACATTCCTCCCAGGCCAATCTGCACATCTTCCACACCCATTCTACTACTATCTCTCCCCCATGCTTCAGCATTTCACCACACACTCCATCAATTCCTGGGGCTTTCCTCAATTTAACTTTCTTCATTGCTTCCACAACTTCTATCCAATTGATTTCTTCCTGTCTTCTCACCTCCCTCCTTCTCCCAGCCATTCCCCAGCCACTTATACTCGCATTACTTCCATCCTGTATGTTCAACAATTCCTTAAAGTGTTCTCTCCATCTGCTCACTTTTTCTCCCTTCTCCACTAGTAATCTACGGTACCATTTTTATCTTTCACTCCCCTGCTAACCTCACTTCCACCCTGTCTTACTCTCTGCACCTCTTTCCAGAACATTTTCTTACAGTCCCTCCACTTTACACTCAAATTCCTTCCAAATTCCTCATCCATTCTCTTTTTACTCTCTCTTACTAATCTTTTCACCTCTCTCTTTCTTTCTGGATATAACTCTCTCTTCCACCTCTCAACTTCTTCCACGCCCCTATTATTCATCCATTCATTGTATGCTTTGTTTTGTGCCACAGCCTGTCTCACCTCTTCAGTCCACCACGCTGTTCCTTGCACCTCCCTTCGTCTTCTCTTCCTCCCACACAGCACATCACATGCTGGACATATTTCTTCTGTAAATATCCTGCACACACCTTCCACGTCCCTCATCTGCTCCATTTCATATTTGCCCAATCGTTCCTCCACTTCTCTCTTATATTCTGCCTTTTTCTCATCCTCTTGTAACCTTTCCACTCTCCTTGCAACTACAGTACTCCTTCCTCTCGTCTTTCCCTTCTTCTATTCCTCCATCTTACTTTGATTCTAATTCTGGCCACCACCAAGTAGTGGTCAGAAAGTCCACTCCCCCAGCCTCTATAAGCTCTTGCATCCATTATACATCTTCGCATTCTTTCATCCACACACATAATCAATCATTGCCTTCCTTTCATTCAGTTCACCACCCACCCTTCTCATCACTCGCCATGTATACCTGTGGATCATTTTATGCCTGAAGAGGGTATTGGCTATCACCAACCCCCTCCCAGCACAAATGTCCACTAACGCATTGGCATTCTCATCTATCTCAGCAGGCACACCCCACTCACCAACTATTCCATCCACCTTCACATTCCCTACTTTACCATTCATATCACCGATCAAAAACACTCTCTCATTCCTTCCAAACTTTTCCATGCACACTCACTATAATGGACTAATTGGGGCCCAAACCATTCCGAAAAATGCAAAATTCCAATAAAAGCGACATCCGGACTTCCCCCTGCTAATCCAGACATTTTCTGATATATCAGACATTAGTTCGGATAGCATGAATGGTTTTTAAACTGTTTTGACTACGGTACCCTTGCAGTACTGTACTGTGTTATACGAGTAACTTCACTACATTAATCAAATGGTACCGTATAATATATATAATAATACTGTACTGTCCACTGATAAACATGTCTTTTATTTACCTTAAAAACATGTCTTTTATCTGCCTTATTGTGGTGAACATAGCTGGAGTGGTCAGGCAGTCCAGACTGCTTCTGGCTTTATCGAACTTTTTCCGACATATAGGAATTTAGTCCTGTAGCTCGTCAAGTCCGATAAAAGCAAATTCCAGTCCATTGAAGTCTATTATATCAAGGTTTTACTGTATTTTGAATTAAAAAAAAAACAGTAAAGTGGGTAATTTTTTTTTTTAAGTGGGTTTTGTTGGAAAAGCCCAGGTGGGGAAAACCGGACCACCCACTTTGGTGCCAACCCTGCATACGATAGATCTTATAGTGTTGGAACAAATTCATTTGGCCCGTTGCTGCACACTTTCTGTTATTTCTATGTCTGTCTGTCTACAGGCAATCCTCCACATTCGCGGAATCAGCTTTCGCGGGTTTTACAGATTTGTGAATTGCCTTTCTGTGGAGCCAAGATTGAATTTAATGGGTATGGTTGTAAAAAGCTGGGGTAAATATGTAGCTATTGGTGATATTTTATGCTGCTTTCGGGTCCCAGATATGGTTTATTAGGTGCGGTAAGCATTGTGCACACTTGCTCACAGGGGGTGATTTGCGGCTGTAGAGGCATTTATGGGAAGGTGCACCAAACATTCGCTGAAAATCCACATTCGTGGGGGTTTGTGTCCCCTAACCCCTGCAAATGTGGAGGGCTGCCTGTATCTATAACCAGATGCCTTAATTCCATAAAGGATGCCCATTTGTCTTTTGGGTAATGGTTTTACTGGGAGAGGCAATAATCCTCTGCCAACCCACTTGTTGACATGTAGGGAACATGTGTGTGATGGTTATATGGTTACCACCCAGCATTTTAAAAGGTGTCCTGGTTTACAGGAAACTATTAGGCTTGTCATTCAGTGTAAAGCCACCTGCAAAAGGAGAGAAGAGGAATAAAAAGTGACAGAGAAGATGGGAGAAATAGAAGAGCGGAGGGGAGACACAGAAAAAGTGTGATAAAGGTGAAGGAAGAAGTAGGTAACACTACATCAAGTTAGTGGATGCTGGTCACCACCACATGGATCATTTCAATGTCTTTTATATTTAATGGGCACCAAATCTGGTTTGCGTATTCCAGATGTGGTTTCACTAATACCATATGTAATGGCTTAAACCGTGCTTCATCTAAAGTACTAAAAATTCTCCTTATAAGTCCCACCATCCTATTAGCATTCTTTGCGCTCTCTGCCACGTGTTCCTCAGAATTTAGATTACTAC
Organism: Coenobita brevimanus; assembly: GCF_032717465.1. Classification (NCBI taxonomy): domain Eukaryota; kingdom Metazoa; phylum Arthropoda; class Malacostraca; order Decapoda; family Coenobitidae; genus Coenobita; species Coenobita brevimanus. The sequence goes on from NC_136990.1 coordinate 9,006,038, forward strand.
CTCACCTATTTCAAGCTTACCTATTTCAAATGCATGGCAGGTTAAGAGACTTGTAGGGGTCCCATTTCTTGTTCATTCTTGAGTGTGAATTTGTTTTGTTTTTACAGTTATCAGTACACCATTTTGTACCCTCTCTGCTACCTTACTATAGACTATCATATTTATCTGTGACTAAATCATACAGTAAGAGCATACAGTACTGCATAAGGCATCAATTACAGTAGGAAAATCTCTGAAGGGGAAAAATAATTAATTTGATTCTGATCAAGAACATTTATTTAATCTGTTTTTGAAACAACTTATCAAAGGAGCATGAACTACATTCTAAAGTAATGCTTTCCAGTCATTCACAACTCTCACACAGAACGATTCAGCTCGAACCAGTGTTCTCTAATGACCACTCTTCTTCAGTTTGCATTTATTGTTTCTTTTGCTGTCTACACAATGCTCAAAGAAGACTCCTTGTCAACATTCTCCATCCCGTTAAGGATTTTGTAAGTTTTAATTAGATCTCCTTGGCATGCACCTTCTCTTCTCTAGAGTTGTTAACCCAAGTCTTTCACATCGCTATACTTATTCCAGGTCTCTGAACTCTGGTATAAGCTTTGTCATCCTTCTCTGTACTTTTTCTAGTTCCAGTATGTCTTTCCTGTAATATGGGGACCAGCTTTGTACCACATATTCCAAGTGGGATCCTACTAACAAACAGTAGCTAGCTACAGTGATTTACACATGCCAACATCCATGTACAAAAAGCTCTTTCTTATTGGACCAACCATTCTGTTTCCTTTACTTGCCACGTCAGCAATATGCTGAGCTGATTTTAGGTCTGAAGACACAGGTAGCCATGCCTAGAGCTTTTTCACTTCTGATGTTTTCAGTTCCATTCCATTTACTGTATTTCATAGACGAAACCAGGATTTCCTGGTCTATGTGGACTGTGGTACATTTCTTTTGCACTAAATTTTAACAACCACTTCCTACTCAAATTTTCTGGATAATTCAAGTCTCTCAGCATAGCTTGTACATCATCCATGCTGTCTGTTCTGTTATAAATCTTGGCATTGTCTGCAAAGAGAAGGGCTGGATATTCTCATTCATTAACTAGGTCATTAATGTAAACCGAGAATAACACTGGCCCCAGCACCAATCCCTGTGGCACTCCTGGTGTAACTTCTATCTTCACTGACTGAACTCTGCAAATTTCCACCATTTGGTCTTGGTTCATTAGGAACCCTTTTGTCCAATTTAAAATTTTACCTTTAACTCCATAGGTCTTGAGTATACGTCTATGATCGGTCACTGAGTCAGAGGCTTTTTGACAGTCCAAATAATTTACATTCACTGGAACCTGTTCATCCACAGCAGATGTCAAGTACCAGTACTCCATGTACACCAGTAGATTGGTTAAGGCGCTCCTGTTCTGTCAAAACCCATGTTGCTCATCATTAAGCAGAACATTCTCTTCAAAATGTTTTGCTAACTTATTCCGTGTCAATTTTTCGCAAAGCTTACATAAGACACATGTTAATGACAGGTCTGTAATCAGAGGTGCCAGTTCACTACCTTTCTTACAGATGGGACTTACTTTGGCCAGTTTCCAGTGAAATGGTACAATTCCTGAGTTTAAAGACTGTCTGAAGGGCAGAGAAACTGGAAGAGCAAGTTTTTTGTGGCATTCCTTTAGTAACTTTGGATGAATTCCATCAGGTCCCATAGACTTACGTACATATATGTACTTCACTCAGTAATTCTTCTACATAGTCAGTGATTATGTCTTTGTAATCAAGCTCCAGTCCTCTAAAAGATAAGTCGAATGTGGGTAGGTCTTACTCTAATTCAGTAACATATACACTCTGGAAAGCCTTATTGAACTCTTTAGCTGTTTCAAGGTCATATGCTGTCATTTGACTCGCCTTTTTTTTTTTTTTTTTTTTTTCCACAGTATTTTTTTCCTTCAGCATCATTGAACTCCTTATGTAACCCCAGAAGTGTTTAGGATTTTCCTGGATAGCACTGCATACTGTAGTTTCTTACAGAATGCTTTCTTAGTCTCTTTAACTAGCTACCTGTAGGTTTTAATTAGGTTTCTCTCTCTTCTGTACTGCTGGGCTCTGAGTGGAGTTTTCCTAGCCTTAAGTTTCCTATAAACCTTTTCCTTTGCACTTATTTATTTGTTTTCTGACCTTACTGGTCATCCACTTTGGTTTGGGTTTCCACATATTGCATTTAATCTTTGGGACAAACGTTTCATATAACACTATCAGAATATTTACCAATATCTCATTCATCTCATCTGCTGATTATCTTCTGAACTTTCCTAGCCAGTTCGCTCTTGACAGTTGCTTTCTTATCACATCATAGTTGCCCCTGAAGAAACTGAACTTGAAAGTATCATGCTCATCTAGCTCATCAACAGTGCCTTCTATTACAAAATTTCATATTTTAAATGTCAGTGCGATTCCTAGAAAATACAAGATCAAGTCTAGTTGAATTTTCATATATGTTATGAGTGAGTTCAAAAATATGATGATGTAAGAAACAGTAGTTGGTGGCGACCATCATCCACTCACTTGATGTAGTGCTGCCTACTTCTTCCTTAGCCTTTATCATTCTTTTTCTGTGTCTGTCCTCCTCTCTTCCTATGTTTTCCATCTTTCCTGTCACTTATTGCTTTTCTTTCCTTTACAGGTGGCTTTACATTGAGTGACAAGCCAAATGGCTTCCTGTAAGCCAGGAAACCATTTACAACGCTGGGTGGTAACCATATAACCAAACCATACGTGCTCCCTACGTGTCAACAAGTGGGTTGGTGGAGGGTTAGTGCCCCTCTCCGTAAAACAAATAACTCAAAGTCAAACTGCCACCTCTTATGGGATTACGGTGTCTGGCAATGGATAGGTAGATAGATAGAAGAAACAGTCATTTACAATGTCAAGGAATTTTTGGGCATCAGACACAAGATGACCTTCACTAGACACTACATTATTGTCCCATTCTGTTTCACCAGAATTAAAATCTCCACAGATTAAACATCAGAATGCTTTGTTGTAATCAACACTTAATCTCATGAGATTGCACAGATCAAAATGCTGGTGGCCTATAAATAGTACCTACTAGTAGCTTATGGCATTGAATGATCACCCTGCACCACACTGTCTTGTCATACAAATGATTGTTAAGAAAATTAACAGTGGTATTATCTAACAACAGACACTTGATCACTAAATTGGACCCCCCACCACCAGGTGCCTTTTGTACAGGTCTTTCCTTACAGTATATCTACCACAGACAAAGGGGAGCTGCAAGGCTTGGTGGATGAGTTTGGGAGAGTGTGTAAGAAACGGAATCTAAAGGTGAATGTAGGGAAGAGTAAAGTGATGGTCTTTGAGAGAGGTGAAGTCAGTGAATGTACAGCGAGGTTGGATGGTGAGGAGTTGGAAAATGTGAGTACGTTTAAGTACTTGGGTAGTGTGATGAGTAAGGATGGAGGTTTGGAGGGTGAAGTGCTTGAAAGGGTACAGCAGGGAAGAAAGGTTGCTGGTTCTTTGAAAGCAGTGATAAGAAACAGGGAAGTGAGCATGGAAGTGAAAAAGTTACTACATGACAGTATTGTGATACCAACTCTAACATATGGAAGTGAAGCTTGGACGTTGTTGGAAGGACACAAGTCAAGAGTGAGAGCAGTGGAAATGAGTTATTTAAGAGGAGCCTGTGGAGTCACATGGAGAGACAGGCTGATCAATGAGGATATAAAGGAGCATTGTGGTGTGGATGTGGATATGATAGGAAGCATTATGAGGAACACACTGAGGTGGTTTGGCCATGTGGAGAGGATGGAGGGTGAAAGACTGACAAAGAGAGTGTATGTGAGTGAGGTGGAGGGGGGACAAGGGAGGGGGAGGCCGAGGATGAGATGGAGGGATGTGATGGAGAGGTATATGAGAGATCGGGGTGTGAGTTGGGAGCAGGGCAGTGAAATGGCGGGGGACAGGGCGACGTGGAGGTGATTTGTTTGTGGCCACCCCAAACTGGATTGAGGCGTCTGGCAATAGATAGATAGATAGATAGAACTATCCAACCTCACCAGTTTTACGCACAAACCATAGCAAGTGGCAGCCCTTGGGGATACTGATGATCCCTTCCCCCCATAGGCGATATCTACTTTAAAATGAAAAATAGTGTCTGATGGAGGCTTGGTGAAAATTGGCTTTATAGCACTGGATTCAAAGACTTGATTAAAGAAAATTAAAGTTTTTGGCCTTGGTTCATTTTATTTATTTGCTGTGCATATTTACTTTTCCATATCCAGAAGTTTGTTCAGCTTAGGAGAGGCCTTTCAGACTGAAGGAGTTAAAGATAGCTTTTGTAAATCCCTACACCAGCTACTAAATATTATTACTGAGTTAACTAACATTATTTGGAGGTGACCTTATTAAAATGAAAACTACATCATCAGACAGCATTTAACAACAACAGTCATTTTCTCATCATGTTAACGAGACTCAGTTGCACCTCTTCCTTACCAATTTCTTTTTGTCTGTGATATGTTAGCTGTATTATTTTGTGTGTTATTGATGAAAACTATATATATCATACAAAAAATATTAGGGTGTACCAATCATAAGTAAAATGAACCACTAAGAAATAGGTAGGTATAAGAAAGCTTTTCAAACTGATCAGAGTTTGGACTTTAGTGTAGTATAGAAGCCCCTTGTTTTGTGTTAAAGTGAGTTTTACACCAGGTACCCCTTTTTTAACTGGTGTGCTGTGGAATGCCTGATTGTGTGTGTTTTGTGGTGGAGTGACTATTGTTGACTGGTTAGTAAGATTGTTGAATGTGTGCTTTGAGAAAGGTATGGTGCCAATTGACTGGGCAAGTGCTTGTGTGGTCCCGTTGTTTAAAGGCAAGGGTGATAAGTATGAATGTACTAGCTTTAGGGGTATAAGTCTGTTGAGTGTTGTAGGTAAGGTGTATGGTAGAGTGTTAATTATGAGAGTTAGAGAGGGTACAGCGGGAGTGATTGGTGATGAGCAGTGTGGCTTTAGGAGAGGGAGGGGATGCGTTGATCAGGTGTTTGCTGTGAGACAAGTGTGTGAAAAGTATTTAGTGAAAGGCAAGGATGTGTTTTGGGCATTTATGGATTTAGAGAAAGCGTATGATAGAATTGATAGGGAGGCTTTGTGGACTGTTTTAAGATTGTATGGACTTGATGGTAGGTTACTAAAAGGGATGAAAAGTTTTTATGTAAATAGTAGAGTGTGTGTAAGAGTGGGAAATGCTGTGAGTGATTGGTTTCCCGTAAGAGTGGGGCTGCGACAGGGATGTGTGATGTCGCCTTGGTTGTTTAATATTTACATGGATGGTGTTGTAAGGGAGGTGAATGCAAGAGTTTTAGGTGGAGGTCTGAGTCTGGTGAATGTTGATGGTGGAGAGTGGAATCTGAAGCAGCTGCTGTTTGCAGATGATACTGCACTGGTGGCTGATTCAGAGGAGAGATTGAGACAGTTGGTAGAGGAGTTTGGAAGGGTGTGTGAAAGGAGGAAATTGAAAGTAAATGAGAATAAGAGTAAAGTGATGAAGTGTACGAGGTTGATAGATGGTAGGGGGATGAATATAGTTTTGAATGGTGAGTTGCTTGAGGAGGTAGATTGTTTTAAATATCTAGGGTCACATGTTGCTGTGGATGGAAGAATAGATGCAGAAGTGAAGTTTAGAATAAATGAAGTAGGAAAGGTGCTGGGAGGAATGAAAAAAGTGTTTAAATGTTGTTCGCTTAGAATGGATGTAAAGAGAAGGCTGTATGAGGGTGTTGTGGTACCGACTGTGTTATATGGGGCTGAAACATGGAATATGGGTGTAGCAGAGAGGAAAAGATTGAATGTAATGGAGATGAGGTGTCTGAGGAGTATGTGTGGAGTGACGCGTATGGATCGGGTGCGAAATGATGAAGTGCGAAGGAGAGCTGGAGTTGTTCGGGAGATGGCTGGTAGAGTTGAGCAGAGGGTGTTGCGATGGTTTGGGCATATGGAGAGAATAGATAATGAGCGATTGGTGAAAAAGATAACTAGATCTGATGTGAGAGGTGTAAGGCTGAGAGGAAGACCACGAATAGGATGGATGGACAGTGTGAAGAGAGCGTTGGATGCGAGAGGGATGTCTGTTGAACAAGGAAGTGTGGCTGTGCGTGACAGAAATAAATGGAGAGAAATTGTGAATGAATAAGTGATGACGCAGCCCTGAGGGGATATTCTCCCGCATTTGGTCTGATCAGCTAGTCAGGTCAGGTGGGTAAGGGGATGGGTCTGTCATGATGTGGCAGGGGTAAACCAGTTCTGCTGTTGGGCCCTGCTGCAGATGTCACTGATTGCATTGCGCAGTTGACCCTTGTGCGGTGTGGTGCGGTGAGGATCTGTCCGTTCTCCCCTTTGGGGCTAAGATGCGAATGAATGTGTTGAATGGATGAGTAAATGGGGAGTGTGTCGTCCTGTCTTGTCTACCTCCCTTTCCTTGGGGGAAGCAGCCTAGATATATAGATAGATAGATAGACCCCTTTTTTGGATAAGGGCTAAGGTGTTGCCCCTGGGTAGAGGACTTTGGTTTAGAGCATGTAGCATTTTATGACCGGATGCCCTTCCTGATGTCTACCAATGACCCTTGGGTGGATTCGATCCTCCGACCCTATGGTCAGAGCGGAGCGCTTTAACCCACTGAGCCACGGCTATACAAGTGTTAAGTTTTTGATAATCTTTTTGGCTGTTAAGTCCAAGTTTGTTAGCTTATATGTTGCTTTTTTTTTGGCTGTTAAGTCCACATTTGTTATATGTAATCCTTTTTATGTTCTTTTTAACTGCTAAGTCCACAGTATGTTACAGAAAAATTTCCAGTTAATAAAATGGATTTCCTAATTTCCCCGAATTTACAGCACCAATACCAGGGAGAAATTTGTGATATTTCAACATATTACCAACATATAATGACAACTTAGTTATATATTATACCCAACAGGATGGAGCTGAGGAGGAAAGAGTAGTGGTGGTGAGTGAGTTGTGTCGACTGTGTGGGGCACGGGAGACAAGGATGCTGTATCTGGAGGATACCTTTGACATACTGGGAGCCACGTCAACCATCCTCAACCTCCTTACCAGCATCTCCATCTTCCTAAAGGTTCAGGTATGCTGTTGTGTTCACTTACCTCTATCAGTCAGTTTACTTAAAATTTTTATTCCTACTAACACCAGACAATTTCATTCTGCATAGGGGATGTCTTTTGTGGGACACAAGTTAATTAAGGCTTTATGTAACCCTTCCAGTTCTAAATATCTCCTAAGCTGAATCTGATCATTTAGAGATACTGTAGTGAGAATAAACAAAAAAACTGTCATTGGCACTAACAAGTTGGCTCACTCATGGTTGGAACAACTCGTTTTCTCTTATCACAAATACCAGATTATTTCATTCAGTTTAAAGTGAGTCATAAGAGCTGATGGTATTAATACTGATACCACTATCCCTTTCATGGTTGGGAAAAGTTTAGTACATTGTATTCTGTTGCAGGTAATGCCTTATTGAGTCATAAGAACCTGAGACTATTAACTCAGGATAAAATTGCTATCTCTGCATCGTGATTGCTTGTCTGTAACAAAATAAGCACTAGAATATGGAGCTATGGAGTGTTATGAAAAGGTTGTAGAGCTGTATTATTGTCATATTCTTCCATTGAGTTGTGACGAGATTAACACCAAGGATGGCGCTAGGCAAGATGTGCTGTGGAAAGCATGATGAACAGTACTGTTGTCTTATTCTGTCATTGAGTTACAGAAAGAGATTAACATTAGAATACTGTGCTAGTCACTGTATAGTGCTGTGGAGAGGATGTAGAGCCATAATACACCACATACCATAACACTTCTCATACATGTTTTGTGAAGAATTCCCTTAAAACAAAAGGCAAACTTTTATGAAGGGAAGGTGAAGCAGCCCAAGGATGTGAAGGAGTACATTCGCACCAGAAAGTATCGGTGCACTGTGGGTCCGATGCCATCTGGAATGGTTCAATCATGTGGGAGTGACAGCCCATTAATACCTGTATATATTATAACAATTACTGCCATTCCCTACTCGTTATGTACGACACAAGAGGTATTTGAAATAGCATTCATTATCGTCTGGGATGCCTGCCTGTGGGAGGACAGAACCGCACTTTCCAGTTCCCTTTGTTCTGTGTGTCATATTATTTAACACAAATTCTGCCCCGATACTTTCTGGTGCGAGTGTACATGGGGGATGTGCATATGGTACACGGAATGAGGAAGGGGAAAGGATACCCAAGTTTGGGGAGGCAATGAACATGATTGTGTGCAACACATATTTTAGGAAAAGAGAGAGAGTAGGTTGATTACATATGAGTCTGGGGGAAACAGCAGTCAGATAGATTATTTCCTGGTCAGGAGGGTTGATGGGAGGTTAGTGAGGGATGTTAAAGTTATAGGAAGTGAGTAGTATGTGCAGCAGCACAAATTATTGATATGTGATGTGATACTTAAAGAGCTAGTGATGAAAAAGAGGACTAATGCACCTAGGAGGAAAATATCTATCTATCTATCTATCTATTGCCAGACACCTCAATCCCGTTTGGGGTGGCCACAAACATATCGCCTCCAAGTCGCCCTGTCCCCCTCCATTTCACTCCCCTGCTCCCAACTCACACCCCCCTCTCTCATATACCTCTCCACCCCATCTCTCCATCTCATCCTCGGCCTCCCCTTCCCTCTTTCCCTCTCCACCTCACTCACATACACTCTCTTCGTCAGTCTTTGACCCTCCATCCTCTCCACATGGCCAAACCACCTCAGTGTGTTCCTCATAACGCTTCCTATCACATCCACATCAACACCACAACGCTCCTTTATATCCTCATTCGTTAGCCTGTCTCTCCATGTGACTCCACAGGCTCCTCTTAAATAACTCATTTCCACGGCTCTCACTCTTGACTTGTGTCCTTCCAACAACGTCCAAGCTTCACTTCCGTACGTTAGAGTTGGTATCACAATACTGTCATGTAGTAACTTTTTCACTTCCATGCTCACTTCCCTGTTTCTTATCACTGCTTTCAAAGAACCAGCAACCTTTCTTTCCTGCTGTACCCTTTCAAGCACTTCACCCTCCAAACCTCCATCCTTACTCATCACACTACCCAAGTACTTAAACGTACTCACATTTTCCAATTCCTCACCATCCAACCTCGCTGTACATTCACTGACTTCACCTCTCTCAAAGACCATCACTTTACTCTTCCCTACATTCACCTTTAGATTCCGTTTCTTACACTCTCTCAAACTCATCCACCAAGCCTTGCAGCTCCCCTTCGTCTTCACTCAACAACACGGTATCATCTGCAAACAACAGTACAGGGAGTTTCCAAACACTATCCTCTCTCACCAGGGCCACTCTAGCATCCACTACCCTACCTTGTACCTCTTTTATTACCCCATCCATGTACAGATTGAACAACCATGGAGACATGACACATCCCTGTTTCAACCCAACTTTCAAAGAGAAAAATTCACTTAGTTCACCATCCACACGCACTGCAGCCTTCGCACCATCGTACATACTCTTCACAGCATTCAACAACTTCCCATCTATTCCATATATTCTTAACACTTTCCACAATCCTAGTCTATCCACCCTGTCATATGCTTTCTCCAAATCTATGAAAGCCGCATACAACTTCTTTCCCTTCTCTAGAAACTTTTCCACTAAAGATCTGAGAATGAATATCTGATCTACACAACCTCTTCCCTTCCTAAAGCCTCCCTGTTCTTCTCCAACTAATTTCTCTGTTCTTTCTCTAACTCTGTCAATAAGTATCCTACCATATACTTTTCCTATTATACTAAGAAGACAAATGCCCCTATGATTACCACACACTTCATTTTCCCCTTTTCCTTTGTACAAGGGAATAATTATACCTGACTTCCAATCCTCCGGGACTCTACCTTCCTCCCAGGCCAATCTGCACATCTTCCACATCCATTCTACTACTATCTCTCCCCCATGCTTCAGCATTTCACCACACACTCCATCAATTCCTGGGGCTTTCCCTGATTTAACTTTCTTCATTGCTTCCACAACTTCTATCCTACTGATTTCTTCCTGTCTTCTCACCTCCCTCCTTCTTCCAGCCATTCCCCAGCCACTTATACTCGCATTACTTCCATCCTCCACGTTCAACAATTCCTTAAAGTGTTCTCTCCATCTGCTCACTTTTTCTCCCTTCTCCACTAGTAATCTACGGTACCATTTTTATCTTTCACTCCCCTGCTAACTCCACTTCCACCCTGTCTTACTCTTTTCACCTCTTTCCAGAACATTTTCTTACAGTCCCTCCACTTTACACTCAAATTCCTTCCAAATTCCTCATCCACTCTCTTCTTACTCTCTCTTACTAATCTTTTCACCTCTCTCTTTCTTTCTGCATATAACTCTCTCTTCCGCCTCTCAACTTCTTCCACGCTCCTATTTCTCATCCATTCATTGTATGCTTTCTTCTTTTGTGCCACAGCCCGTTTCACCTCTTCAGTCCACCTCGCTGTTCCTTGCACCCCCCTCCGTCTTCTCTTCCTTCCACACACCACATCACATGCTGCACATATTTCTTCTGTAAATATTCTACACACACCTTCCACGTCCCCCATCTGCTCCAACTCATATTTGCCCAATTGTTCCTCCACTTCTCTCTTATACTGTGCCTTTTTCTCATCCTCTTGTAACCTTTCCACTCTCCTTGCAACTACTCCTTCCTCTCGTCTTTCCCTTCTTCTATTCCTCCATCTTACTTGAACTTTAACTCTGGCCACCACCAAGTAGTGGTCAGAAAGTCCACTCCCCCAACCTCTATAAACTCTTGCATCCAATATACATCTTCGCATCCTTTCATCCACACACACATAATCAATCATTGCCTTCCTTTCACTCAATTCATCACCCACCCTTCTCATCACTCGCCATGTGTACCTGTGGATCATTTTATGCCTGAAGAGGGTATTGGCTATCACCAACCCCCTCCCAGCACAAATGTCCACTAACGCTCTCCCATTCTCATCTATCTCAGCAGGCACACCCCACTCACCAACTATTCCATCCACCTTCACATTCCCAACTTTACCATTCATATCACCAATCAAAAACACTCTATCATTCCTTCCAAACTTTTCCATGCACACTTCTACATTTGTCCAGAACTCTTCTCTCACTCTTCTAGCACGATCTTGCGTTGGCGCATATACACACACAATCGCCCACATTTGTATTCCAACTTTCAACTTTACCCACACAATCCTTGATCCAACTGATCCATACTGTCTTATGCTCCTCTTCCATCTTTTACTCACAACTATACATACTCCTTTCTTTGCCCTCTCATTCTCACCTACAACTGCACATATACCCCATCCATACTCCCATTCTCTCACACTTTCTCCTCTCCATTTTGTTTCAGTTATTCCACATACATCTTCTTTCGCATCCTCAAGCACCTGGACACCTCATCATTTGCTCCCCTTACATTCCACGTTCCAATTGCAATGTCCTTTGTCCGGTCCTTGGTCGTCAACGTTTGGTCAGTCCTTGTCCGAGGCTTATTGTTTGTTTTTTTAGTTAGTTGTTTTCCGGGGAGGGGCACTAACCCTCCGCCAACCCTTTTAGTCGCCTTTTACGACAAGCAGGGATACTGGGGGAGTATTCTTGACAAACCCCCCTACCCCCAGGGGGGGTAGTATGGGATGCTTTCTGTAATGACGTGAGAAGAATGGTGGCTGAATAGGGAGCTGTTGACAGAGACATTAATGAACAGAACAGAGCCCCCAAGTACAGCCTCTTGAGAATTACTGATGCAGTATGTGGTTGGACAAGAGGTCCATCAAGGCATACAGTAACTTGGTGGGATGAGGGTGTAGAAACTGCAGTTAAGGAGAAAAGAAGGCTTTTCCGGGAAGGGAAGAAGGGTGATAACAAAGAGGAATACTTGGCTGCCAAGCGTAGGGCTAGATGAGAGGTATATGGGGTGAAGTCTGAGCCACAGCGACTTTTACTTGATAACTTAATTTGTGTGCAGAAGAAGAATATGATATTTATGGTAGCAGATCAGGTGAAGAGGGAGAATCGGGATATTATAGGTGAGCTGTGTGTGAAGAATGATGAAGGAAGGTTAGTGGTGAACAGTGGGGATAGTAAAGATGCATGGCGAGATCATTATAGTCAGTTGTTGAGTGAGGAGTTTGACTGGGACAGGGAAGGTTTGAAGCCAGGAGATACAGTGTTTGGCCCTTGGCCTTTGATTGAGGCTGCTACTGTGCATGAGGTAATGGGCAGGATGCAGGTGGGGATGGAAGCAGGTTTGTCTGGGTTGACTGCTGAAATTTTGAAGACCTCAGGAGATACAGGAGTGAGGTTAATCACTGACCTGATAAATCTATCCATCTATTGCCAGACGCCTTAACTCCTCCGTGGCTGAAGGCCCGGAATTTTCAGTGCACGCCAGGCCGACGCCAGGGCCATTTTTTGACGTTATGAAGATTGATTTGTTTTTCTTGCCATATTGAAGAGAAAGTTCAGATGCACTTAACAGTGCAAATCCCAGCTTCCTAGATGCATTTTGTGGATTGTAATGGAGCACGGAAGTTGCAGAAGTATCGGCAACCGATATCCGCCGCCCAGGGGCGCTGCCGCAACGCAACTGGGCAGGTGTTGTTATTTTTTTTACCTCCCAAAACAATGTGAATGGTGCTGAAATGTTGTGCATATAAGAGATGTGATGATATCGAATGATTTCAGTACATAATCTGTTAGGATTGGCTGGAAAAAAAAAATATTATGAATACTTTTTCACCTTTTTGATATAAAATACTGTACAGTATGTTTATGGTAGTTTCGTGTTATTTTTCACATTATCGTTGTGCTCACGCTTGGAAAAGGGAGCGAAAGAGTTTAATTTTCGATCCTAAATGAGAAAACTGCACTTCCTTCAAGGCTAGACTCTGGCACGGGAGAATAAAGTGGAGGGTCAGATCCGATTAGCAACACGGAAGTTGAGTTGCAACTTCGAGCTCCCACACCACAAGCATGCCTAAAAATAGAATCGTAATGCAGTTTCACACCTAAGAATAAGTCCAATTATTACAAATACAATTAAAAAAAAGCAGAAATAAATACGTTTACAGATGGGGGAAAACGTATTTTTTCCGTAATAACATGTTCATCTTTCTCTATCATTTTACGTTCATCTTTCTCATTTTACCTTGTTATTTTCGCAACATATATTGCTGTCTCATAAACAGGGTGATTGTGTGTGTTTTGCAAGGGAGGAAAAAGATTGTATTTTCTGTCTGGGTCGAGATAATGGGTGTAGCTATGTGTTTTTAGGCATGGCCACGAGCGAAAAAATCGTACATCCATTCGTCATGACAGCAGGTGATGAACTGACAGATGATATGTTAGAGGGTGAAGTCAAGGTCAGTCTCATGTCCCAAATTTTCGTTCACTTCCCGAAGGTTTTTACAGTTCTCAACAAGTTGCACTGCATCAAATGATCCAAACCATTACAGCAAACCTGAGCAAATTGGTAAAGATACCAAGACAAAAATGTATTTTTCACTCATCATGTCTTTTTTGTATGTGCCTGGATTACTTCATAATCGTAAATAGGTGGTTGTGTGTGTTTTGCAAGAGAGGACAAAGGTGATATGTTCTGCCTGGGTCGAGATAACGGGTGTAGTTGTACTTGTTTAGGCATGGCCAGGAGTGAAAAAATCGAAAATCCACTCATCACAGCAGCAGACTCTGAACTATTTAATGAGGTGTGTGGGAGTGTAGTATAGGTCAGTGTGAAGACATTCAGAACGTTCTTTCACTTCCCAAAAATTTTTGCAGTTATTTATAGGCCGCGCTCAAACTATGCCGGCAGCCATTAATCGGCTAAACGTCTTTTGACGCCGGCAGCCATGGAGGGGTTAATCCCTTACAGGGTGGCCACAAACAAATCGCCTCCATGTCACCCTGTCCCCCGCTATTCCACTGCCCTGCTCCCAATTCACACCCCCCTCTCTCATATAGCTGATGAATATGATTATATATATGAGTGTGTTGTCCCAGATGATTGGCTGAAGAATGTAATTGTAAATATGTACGACTCGAATGTAATTGTACGGTGATGACTCGAGGTGCCTGGAACCACTGTCTGACTCTCTTCTTCATCATTTCTGCAACATTCGCTGCCTTTCCTCTAACTTTCGCTCTGTTGAGCACCACCTCTCCTCCTCTAAACCTCACCTTCTTTTTCTAACTGAGACTCAGCTGTCTGAGGCAGCTGACAGCAAACCCTTTTCTGTATCCTCCTACTTTCTCTATACTTATTTCAAAGCCAAAGGTGGCTATCTATCTATCTATTGCCAGACGCCTCAATCCCGTTTGGGGTGGCCACAAACAAATCGCCTCCACGTTGTCCTGTCCCCCGCCATTTCACTGCCCTGCTTCCAACTCACACCCCCCTCTCTCATATACCTCTACACTCCATCCCTCCATTTCGTCCTCAGCCTCCCCCTCCCTCTTCCCCCCTCCACCTCACTCACATACACTCTCTTCGTCAGTCTTTCACCCTCCATCCTCTCCACATGGCCAAACCACCTCAGTGTGTTCCTCATAACACTTCCTGTCACATCCACATCCACACCACAGCGCTCCCTTATAACCTCATTCGTCAGCCTGTCCCTCCATGTGACTCCACAGGCTTCTCTTAAATAACTCATTTCCACTGCTCTCACTCTTGACTTGTGTCTTTCCAACAATGTCCAAGCTTCACTTCCATACGTTAGAGTTTGTATCACAATACTGTCATGTAGTAAGTTTTTCACTTCCATGCTCACTTCCCTGTTTCTTATCACTGCTTTCAAAGAACCAGCAACCCCTCTTCCCTACTGTACCCTTTCAAGCACTTCACCCTCCAAACCTCCATCTTTACTCATCACACTACCCAAGTACTTAAACGTACTCACATTTTCCCAATTCCTCACCATCCAACCTCGCTGTACATTTACTGACTTCACCTCTCTCAAAGACCATCACTTTACTCTTCCCTACATTCACCTTTAGATTCCGTTTCTTGCACACTTTCCCAAACTCATCCACCAAGCCCTGCAGCTCCCCTTCGTCTTCACTCAACATCACAGTATCATCTGCAAACAACAGTACAGGGAGTTTCCAGACACTATCCTCTCTCACCAGGGCCACTCCAGCATCCACTACCCTACCTTGTACCTCTTTTATTACCCCATCCATGAACAGATTGAACAACCATGGAGACATGACACATCCCTGTTTCAACCCAACCTAAAGAGAAAAATTCACTTAGTTCACCATCCACATGCACTGCAGCCTTAGCACCATCATACATACTCTTCACAGCATTCAACAGCTTTCCATCTACTCCATATATTCTTAATACTTTCCACAATCCTTGTCTATCCACCCTGTCATATGCTTTCTCCAAGTCCTTGAAAGCCACATACAACTTCTTTCCCTTCTCTAGAAACTTTTCCACTACAGATCTAAGAATGAATATCTGATCTACACAACCTCTTCCCTTCCTAAAGCCTTCCTGTTCTTCTCCAACTAATTCCTCTGTTCTTTCTCTAACTCTGTCAATAAGTATCCTACCATACACTTTTCCTGTTATATTAAGAAGACAAATGCCCCTATGATTACCACACACTTCTTTTTCCCCTTTTCCTTTGTACAAAGGAATAATTATACCTGACTCCCAATCCTCCGGGACTCTACCTTCCTCCCAGGCCAATCTGCACATCTTCCACATCCATTCTACTACTATCTCTCCCCCATGCTTCAGCATTTCACCTCACACTCCATCAATTCCTGGGGCTTTCCCTATTTTGACTTTCTTCATTGCTTCCACAACTTCTATCCTACTGATTTCTTCCTGTCTTCTCACCTCCCTCCTTCTCCCAGCCATTCCCCAGCCACTTATACTCTCATTACTTCCATCCTGTATGTTCAACAATTCCTTAAAGTGTTCTCTCCATCTGCTCACTTTTTCTCCTTTCTCCACTAGTAATCTACCATTTTTATCTTTCACTCCCCTGCTAACCTCACTTCCAACCTGTCTTGCTCTTTTCACCTCTTTCCAGAACATCTTCTTACAGTCCCTCCACTTTACACTCAAATTCCTTCCAAATTCCTCATCCACTCTCTTCTTACTCTCTCTTACTAATCTTTTCACCTCTCTCTTTCTTTCTACATATAACTCTCTCTTCCGCCTCTCAACTTCTTCCACGCCCCTACTTCTCATCCATTCATTGTATGCTTTCTTCTTTTGTGCCACAGCCCGTTTCACCTCTTCAGTCCACCACGCTGTTCCTTGCACCCCCCTCCGTCTTCTCTTCCTCCCACACACCACATCACATGCTACACATATTTATTCTGTAAATATCCTACACACACCTTCCACGTCCCCCATCTGCTCCAATTCATATTTGCCCAGTCGTTCCTCCACTTCTCTCTTATACTGTGCCTTCTTCTCATCCTCTTGTAACCTTTCCACTCTCCTTGCAACTACCCCTTCCTCTCATCTTTCCCTTCTTCTATTCCTCCATCTTACTTGTATCCTAATTCTGGCCACCACCAAGTAGTGGTCAGAAAGTCCACTCCCCCAACCTCTGTAAGCTCTTGCATCCATTACTCATCTTCGCATCCTTTCATCCACACACACACAATCAATCATTGCCTTCCTTTCATTCAGTTCACCACCCACCCTTCTCATCACTCGCCATGTATACCTGTGGATCCTTTTATGCCTGGAGAGGGTATTGGCTATCACCAACCCCCTCCCAGCACAAATGTCCACTAAAGGTGGCTGTTGTGTATATATACGCAACGACTTATCTTGCTCTCGTGTTCCTGAACTCGATTCTTCTGAATTCTCTACACTCTGGCTTCGGCTTTCCTGTCGTTCTCTGACTAAATATTTCTGTGCTGTTTATTTATCCCCTAATTCTACTGACTATCAAAAATTCTTTGACTATCTTACTTCTACGATGGAACACATTCTATCTATTTCTCCTTTCTCTGAAATCTCCATTCTAGGAGATTTCAATGTTCACCACCACCTTTGGCTCTCCTCTCCTTTCACTGATCCACCTGGTGAACAAGCCTACACCTTTTCTATCCTTAATGACCTAGAGCAGCTTGTACAGCACCCTACCCATATCCCTGACCGCCTTGAAGAGAGCTCCAACCTACTTGACCTCTTCCTTACAACTAATCCTTCTGCTTACACTGTTAATCTTTTCTCTCCATTGGGCTCCTGCGATCACAACCTTATCACCTTAACCTGTGCTATCACTCCGGTACGGACTGTGGACCCTCCAGGGAAACGTCGTCTGTGGCATTATGGAGCTGCGGATTGGGAGGCCCTCAGGCAGTACTTCTTTGATATTCCCTGGAATGATTATTGCTTCCATGGCCGGGAGCCATTTGAGTGTGCCTTGCGCATTACGGAGGTTATTCTCTCGGGCATGGAAGCATACATTCCTTTCTCATATTCTTTGACTAATGTAAGAAAGCCTTGGTTTAATCACGCTTGTTCTAATGCTGTCTGCAACAAGGAGAGGGCCTACAAAAGGTACTGGAGCCAACCCACCCCTGAATCACATCATCTTTACGTTTCTGCCTGGAATTGTGCTAAGTCTGTTCTTCGCTCTGCTAAAAATAATTTCATCTGTACTAAATGCTCTCAACTCTCCAACTCGAATTTTTCCTGCCCCTTCTGGCACCTTGCCAAAAACCTTTCTAAGAACTTTACCTCATCATCCTTCCCTCCTCTTTTCTACTCTGATGGCTCTGTAGCTATTTCTTCTACTGATGAAGCAGATCTCTTCGCACAGACTTTCTCCTCCAATTCCACCTTAGACAATGCCTGTGCTGTTCCTCCATCACTTCCCGCCTCTGACTTCCTCATGGCTGACATTAAAATTTCTTCAGCTGATGTATTTTCTGCCATCACTGGCCTCAATACTAACAAGGCATATGGGCCTGATGGAGTCCCTCCTGTTGTTCTCAAGATCTGTGCTTCTGTGCTTACACCCTGCCTAGACAAACTCTTTCGCCTTTGTCTGTCAGCTTGTACCTTTCCTTCTTGCTGGAAGTTTGCTCTCATTCAGCCAGTCCCAAAGAAGGGTGACCACTCCCAACCCTCCAACTATCGTCCAATTGCTTTAACGTCCTGTATTTCAAAAGTTTTCGAGTCAATTCTCGATAGAAAAATGTTAAGGCATCTTTCCTATCACAACCTTCTTTCTGATCGTCAGTACGGGTTCCGTCAGGGACACTCCACTGGCAAGCTTCTCACCTACCTTTCAGACTCCTGGTCATCCTCCTTTCGGGACTTTGGCGAAAGCTTGGCCATTGCAGTTGACATCTCAAAGGCTTTTGATTGAGTGTGGCATAAATCTTTAATTTCCAAACTGCCCTCTTATGGTTTCTATCCTTCTGTTTGTGCCTTCATCGCTAGCTTCCTTTCTGGTTGTTCTATAGCCGCTGTTGTAGACGGCCATCGTTCTTCTCCTAGATCTGTCAACAGTGGTGTTCTTCAGGGCTCTGTCCTATCACCAACTCTCTTCCTTTTATTCATCAATGACCTTCTAAGCTGTACATCTAACCCTATCCACTCATACGCTGATAACTCCACCCTTCGCCTTTCCATTTGGTTCCCGTAACGCCCATCTCAGCAGTTACTTCGGCAAACAAGGGATGAGGCTATGGCACACCTAATGTCTGACTTGGCTCGTATCTCTGACTGGGGTAAAAATAATCTTGTTGTTTTTAATGCATCTAAAACTCAGTTCTTACACCTATCAACCCATCAAAATCTTCCTCAGGTATACCCACTAATGTTTAATAATATTCATCTTAATCCTGCATCATCCTTGAATATGCTTGGGGTTTCATTTACTCGGGACTTATCTTGGAAAGATCATATTACATCTCTTGTAAAATCTGCTTCCAAGAGATTGGGTGTGCTTAGCCGACTCCGTTCTTTCTTTACCCCTGCACATGTGTTGACTCTATACAGGGGTTTTATCCGCCTCTGTGTGGAGTACAACTCTCATGTGTGAGGAGGCTCCCCACATACAGCTCTTCTCAATAGGGTAGAGTCAAAGGCTTTTCATCTCATTAACTCTCCTCCTTTTACTGACTCCCTTCAACCTCTATCTCTTCACCGCACTGTTGCATCTTTATCTCTTTTCTTTCGCTACTTTAATGGTCACTGCTCCTCTGAACTGTCTGCATGCATTCCTCCACCTCTATGACGGGCGCGTAGCACCCGTCTAGCAGCAAACTCTCATCCCTTTTCTGTCCAACTCTCTAATGCAAGAGTTAACTGTTACTCCCAGTCCTTCATTTATGCAACAGGTCAACTCTGGAACTGTCTCCCTCTGTATTTCCTGCTGCCTATGATCTCCAGTCTTTCAAATGCAGTGTGTCCAGGCATCTCAAAATGAACGGATCTTGAATTTGGCTCTCTCCTGTATTTTGTTTTTCTCTTGGAGGGAGCTGTTATTGTGGGCTCATGGCCTTTGGTTCCTTCTTCCTCACATAAAAAAAAAAAAAAAAAAAAAATAGGGGAAGGGTGGTGCCCTGGAAGGAGGAAATTCTAGAGGTATAAAGCTTTTAGATCAGGTAATGAAGGTAATGGAGAGAGTTCTTGAAGGTATGATTGAGAGAAAGAGTGAATATTGATTAGACGCAGTTTGGGGGTATGCCAGGCAGGGGGACCACTGATGCCAAATTCATTGTTTGACAGCATCAGGAAAAATATATAGGAATGAAATGGGAACTACTTTGTTTTTGTTGCTTTGGAGAAGGCTTTTGACAGTCCCTAGAGAGGTGGTGAAATAGGCAGTGAGAGAGCTTGGGATCGAGGAGTGGCTGATTAGGGTCGTTATGGCCATGTGTGTTGGTGTTTGCACCCAGGTAAGAGTGGAGATTTGAGTGATGAGTTTTCCGTGAATGTTGGTGTGCATCAGAGGTCAGATTTGAGCCCCTTGTTGTTTATCATGGTACTTGAAGCCCTCTCACGCGACTTCGGAAATGGACTCCTGTGGGAGATGTTGTATGCTAATGATTTGGTGTTGATTGCAGAGAATGAAAGGGAGTTGGAGAAAAGATTTAGAAAGTGGAGAGATGGTATGGGGCACAAGGGCTTAAGAGTAAATGTAGATAAAACAACAGTGATGATATCTATGGATGGTTGCAGTACTGTCAAGGAGAGGGAGAGTGGCCATGTGCAATTTGCCACAAGGGCATGGGAAATAGTTCCATCTTGTACAGTGTTTGTGATAAATGGGTGCATAAGAAATGTAGGGGTATTAGAAGCAGACTGCAAGATAATGTTGATTTCATGTGTGCTTTGTTTCAGGGAGAACAGGTGGAGATTGTCAGGCATGAAAGGATTGAACTTGCTGGTGAGTCTCTTGAGTGTGTGGAAGAGTTTTGTTATTCGGGAGACATGTTATGTGCTGGAGGTAGGGCTGGAGCTAGCTCTGTGGCTAGGGTGAGGAGTGGCTGGAAGAAATTCAGGGAGCTTTTGCCGCTCTTGACATTGAGAGGGCTTTTCCTACGTGTTAAAGGGTCATTGTATACACCATCACAGGCTCAAACATACAGAAATGACAATGATTAAGTGGATGTGCAGTGCGTCCCTGAGTGCAAAGCTTGGGGGGGCTAGGTTTATGCTGAAAGAATTGAGAGGTAGGATGGAACTGGAGTGTATTGGTGTTGTGATGAGGAGAGGTAGATTGAGGTGGTTTGGGCATGTGGAGAAAATGGGGGAGGATAATTGAGTGCAGAAGGTGAGAAGATTGAATATTCGGGGTGGGGCTGCGAGGGGTAGACCAAAAAAGACCTTGGACAAGGTCATTAAGTGTGACCTCAGGGGACTGAGCAGGGAGGCTGCCAGAGTGGAGAGCCACCATTAGGTGAGCAAGGCTGATGCATGCAAGCATGCAACTTGGAGGCTTAAAAAAAAAAAAATCAGACCTGCCCTAAATATGAAGTAGATGCAGTGGAATAGATCAGTTCTTGCTGTTGTATTCCTGACTGTACAACTTTAACTTGCAGTAAGGCAAGATAACAATTTTTGTGTACTAACATGTGTATCACCCACCCTTAGGATGACTGTGAGGAGCTGATGCCTAAACGCCTCTGTTTCTCCTGTTTCAACACTGCTGTTGACATTCAAGCTTTTGTAGACTCAGGAATCAATTTCCAAAAGACAACCATCAGCCAGTTGTTTCCTGATGCCAGGGTGGAGACATTTGAGATTCCCTTCACAACAGTTGGTGCATCACCCCTGGATATGATGGTGCCTCAGAATATAGAGCAAGAGTCAGTGAACAGTGGCATCATGAGGAAACAGCCACAGCAGTTGTTTGGTTATAGCCAGGAGGAAATCAAAAGTGAGACAGGTAAACACAAATGCAGTGATGACCAGTATCAACAAGAATCCTTGTTAGTTGGAGAGGATATTGATAAAAGTAACCAGACTTTGTTGGATGTGGATGAATCACATATACATGTAAGTGAATCCACTGTGGAAGAAAGTGTAACCAGACAGGCCACACCAGGCAGTTCTAAAGTTCCTCTCTCTGACAGTGATAGAGCTTTAAATGAAATAACCATGGGTAGTGATGAGATTGTAGAAAAAAATACTGAAAACATGGGTAAAGAATGTAAGTTACCTGATGTTGAAATATCATGCCGGGATAGCAGCTTACACAGTATGATACCAGATGTCAGAACCAGCAAATCACAGCCACCAGAAGCCTCTCTGTCAAGAGCTCTCCCACAAGGCCGAGCCAAGAGGTGTCCTTTGTGCAAAAAGACTTTCCCTCGACAAAGCCAGGTCAAGAGTCATCTAGCTAGCCACAGCAGCGAGCGTCCCTATGAGTGTCCAATATGCTCAGTGAGGTTCAAGTATCGCAGGAACTTGGTGGAACATGCCGGCATTCACACCAACAACCCATCATTTATATGCTTTACTTGTGGACTGACCTTTAAGCAGAAAAGCAAGTAAGTGGAACAGCCTAATATACCAGTACTTATTTTTAAATTTTATGCTTATCTTCAGCTTTCAAGCACAAGGGCAGGTAAGCTGTACAATCAGGGCAGTTTATTTTAATCTGTCATTTGTCTTTTGCTAGTGTTTTGGCTTGATTTTTCATTATAAAAGCTAGTAATTTGTGTTGCCAAAGCATTTTGTATTTCTTCACTTGTCTTTACTAGGTGTGCCTTGACTTTCAAGCTGAAGAGCAGTTTTTTTTTTTTTTTGCCCAGGTCAGGTAGGACTTGACTCGTAATCTGGTCAGTAGGTACTGTGCCCCTTTAAGGAACGTGATTAACAGGCCTGGGCATTTCGCCGTGCAAATGGAAACCATTTAGATATGTAGCTACATTGAAACCCCTGTTATAAGGACAAATGGGTAATGTCCCAGAATTTTCCAAAGCCTCTCTCTGACCATCCATCTATCCATCATCCAAAATCCTACGTTGCCCCATGAGGAGCGTAGGAGCCCGGGGCTAGGCAAGTTGGTCTTGACATTTAAGATGAGAGTGACCAGCCTCACTCATCCCAGTGTGGCATTACATGAGCAATAAGCCCCAGGCATCCCTTGGATATAAACCTTCTCTGGCTCAATCTGATAGAAGTGCTGTAATTACCCACTAAACCACCAGGCGCCAAAATTTGGTTATATGGTTACCACCCAGCGTATTAAATGGTTTCCTGGTGTACAGAAAACCATTTGGCTTGTCACTCATTGTAGAGTCACCCACAGGCAGAAGTAAGAGGAAAGAATGAAGGAAAGAAAGACAGAAGAGGGAGTGTAAAGTCACCTGTAGGCAGAAGGACAAAGAAAGAATGAAGGAAACCGTTGAAAATTTTTTGCTCCCTCTTCCTGAGCAAACCAAACATTAATTGTAGTACACATATTAAGTGACAGTGTTGTTTAGGTGGCTGGGAGGGGGGAAGTATCCGTGGCTGATTTCCATGGCATGAATTTCTAATGCCTTCTTGTGACTCACATTGCTCTCCACTGTCATATTAGCTTCACATTGGGCACACACGTTTGTCCAGGACTTTTGCCATTTTTAGTAACACACCATTTTGCACATAAGTCAGCTTACAAACTTCATCTATACCAGCTAAGCACACTGCATGCTTTCTGTTCTCTAATTTTTTTCTCACTGTGTGAAGAATTGACTCAGTAACATTGAAGTGGTCAGCCGCCTCCACCACATGCTCATCACTATCAAGCCTGTGAAGTACTTCCCTGTTTTTCTCATAAGACAGACCTATTCCGATGTGCTTTTTCTTTGACACTAGAAGCACTTGGACATGGGGAAGACATAACATTGATAGCGCACCATGGCACCAGGAAAATATATGTTTGTGCTTGAGAAGGCAGGGAAAGATCAGGGCTGGGCAGGAAAGGTATGGGGCAGGATCGGTGAGGTGGAGGTTGAGTGCGCAGGCTTGAAGGCCATTTTTTGGCAGCCATGTTGGCATTCGTCACCATGTGGGAACTTCAAATGGGGTGTGGAGGAGTCCCTCCAGTAAGAATTTTGCTGTGCTAACACTGGGAGTTACCATGCTGATTGATACGGGGTATGGTTTAGCCTATGTTGCCAAACAAATAGTTCCTAGTGCAAACTAGAACTATGCTGCTCATGGGCCTACTATAACTACCTAAATCATACAGTGTGAACATAATTTAGTACAGGCTAGTGTTTGTGCTGTGGAAAGACACAGTCTGTTTTGTTTGCTATGAAGTGTTGCAGGCTGTTTTGTGTGTTTTGGAGAGATTCAGGATATTGTTTTTTGGAGAGATATAAGTTATTCTTGTTTGTTTTGGAAAATATTTGGACAAGTGATTGTCAACAAGATGAAAACTGGGGGTAGGGGGGGTTTTCAAGAATACTTCCCCAGTATCCCTGCTTGTTGTAAAAGGCGACTAAAAGGGTTGGCGGAGGATTAGTGCTCCTCCCCGGAAAACAACTAACTAAAAAAACAAACAAGAAGCCTTGGACAAGGACTGACCAAACGATGACGACCCAGGACCGGACAAAGGACTTGGTAATGGCTACGTGGAATGTAAGAGGAGCGAATGATGAGGTGAAAGAGAGAGAGATTGTCCAGGTGCTTGAGGGTGCAAAAGTGGATGTATGTGGAATGACTGAAACAAAATAGAGAGGAGAAAGTGTGAGAGAATGGGAGTATGGATGGGGTGTATGTGCAGGAGTAGGTGAGAATGAGAGGGCAAAGGAAGGAGTATGTACAGTTGTTAGTAAAAGATGGAAGAAGAGCATAAGACATTATGGATCAGTTGGGTCAAGGATTGTGTGGGTAAAGTTGAAAGTTAGAACACAAATATGGGCGATTGTGTGTGTGTATGCGCCAACGCAAGATCGTGCTAGCGGAGTGAGAGAAGAGTTCTGGACAAATGTGGAAGTGTGCATGGAAAAGTTTGGAAGGAATGAGAGTGTTTTTGATCGGTGATATGAATGGTAAAGTAGGGAATGTGAAGGTGGATGGAATAGTTGGTGAGTGGGGTGTGCCTGCTGCGATAGATGAGAATGGCAGTGCGTTAGTGGACATTTGTGCTGGGAGGGGATTGGTAATAGCCAATACCCTCTTCAGGCATAAAATGATCCACAGGTATACATGGCGAGTGATGAGAAGGGTGGGTGGTGAACTGAATGAAAGGAAGGCAATAATTAATTATGTGTGTGTGGATGAAAGGATGCGAAGATGTATATTGGATGCAAGAGTTTATAGAGGTTGGGGGAGTGGACTTTCTGACCACTACTTGGTGGTGGCCAGAATTAGGATACAAGTAAGATGGAGGAATAGAAGAAGGGAAAGACGAGAGGAAGGAGTAGTTGCAAGGAGAGTGGAAAGGTTACAAGACGATGAGAAAAAGGCAGAGTATAAGAGAGAAGTGGAGGAACGATTGGGCAAATATGAATTGGAGCAGATGGGGGACGTGGAAGGTGTGTGCAGGATATTTACAGAAGAAATATGTGCAGCATGTGATGTGGTGTGTAGGAGGAAGAGAAGACGGAGGGGGGTGCAAGGAACAGCGTGGTGGACTGAAGAGGTGAGACAGGCTATGGCACAAAAGAAGAAAGCATACAATGAATGGATGAGAAGTAGGGGTGTGGAAGAAGTTGAGAGGCGGAAGAGAGAGATATATGTAGAAAGAAAGAGAGAGGTGAAAAGATTAGTAAGAGAGAGTAAGAAGAGAGTGGATGAGGAATTTGGAAGAAATTTGAGTGTAAAGTGGAGGGACTGTAAGAAGATGTTCTGGAAAGAGGTGAAGAGAGTAAGACAGGGTGGAAGTGAGGTTAGCAGGGGAGTGAAAGATAAAAATGGTAGATTACTAGTGGAGAAAGGAGAAAAAGTGAGCAGATGGAGAGAACACTTTAAGGAATTGTTGAACATAGAGGATGGAAGTAATGCGAGTATAAGTGGCTGGGGAATGGCTGGGAGAAGGAGGGAGGTGAGAAGACAGGAAGAAATCAGTAGGATAGAGGTTGTGGAAGCAATGAAGAAAGTTAAATTGGGGAAAGCCCCAGGAATTGATGGAGTGTGTGGTGAAATGCTGATGCATGGGGGAGAGATAGTAGTAGAATGGATGTGGAAGATGTGCAGATTGGCCTGGGAGGAAGGTAGAGTCCCGGAGGATTGGAAGTCAGGTATAATTATTCCCTTATACAAAGGAAAAGGAGGAAAAGAAGTGTGTGGTAATCATAGGAGCATTTGTCTTCTTAGTATAATAGGAAAAGTGTATGGTAGGATACTTATTGACAGAGTTAGAGAAAGAACAGAGGAATTAGTTGGAGAAGAACAGGGAGGCTTTAGGAAAGGAAGAGGTTGTGTAGATCAGATATTCATTCTTAGATCTGTAGTGGAAAAGTTTCTAGAGAAGGGAAAGAAGTTGTATGCGGCTTTCATGGATTTGGAGAAAGCATATGACAGGGTGGATAGACAAGGATTGTGGAAAGTATTAAGAATATATGGAGTAAATGGAAAGTTGTTGAATGCTGTGAAGAGTATGTATGATGGTGCTAAGGCTGCAGTACATGTGGATGGTGAACTAAGTGAATTTTTCTCTTTGGAGATTGGGTTGAAATAGGAATGTGTCATGTCTCCATGGTTGTTCAATCTGTTCATGGATGGGGTAATAAAAGAGGTACAAGGTAGGGTAGTGAATGTTGGAGTGGCCCTGGTGAGAGAGGATAGTGTTTGGAAACTCCCTGTACTGTTGTTTGCAGATGATACTGTGTTGTTGAGTGAAGACGAAGGGGAGCTGCAGGGCTTGGTGGATGAATTTGGGAGAGTGTGCACGGAACGGAATCTAAAGGTGAATGTAGGGAAGAGTAAAGTGATTGTCTTTGAGAGAGGTGGAGTCAGTGAATGTACGGCGAGGTTGGATGGTGAGGAATTGGAAAATGTGAGTACGTTTAAGTACTTGGGTAGTGTGATGAGTAAGGATGGAGGTTTGGAGGGTAAAGTGCTTGAAAGGGTACAGCAGGGAAGAAAGGTTGCTGGTTCTTTGAAAGCAGTGATAAGAAAGAGGGAAGTGAGCATGGAAGTGAAAAAGTTACTACATGACAGTATTGTGATACCAACTCTAACATATGGAAGTGAAGCTTGGACATTGTTGGAAGGACAAGAGTGAGAGCAGTGGAAATGAGTTATTTAAGAGGAGCCTGTGGAGTCACATGGAGAGACAGGCTGATGAATGAGGATATAAAGGAGCATTGTGGTGTGGATGTGGATGTGATAGGAAGTGTTATGAGGAACACACTGAGGTGGTTTGGCCATGTGGAGAGGATGGAGGGTGAAAGACTGACGAAGAGAGTGTATGTGAGTGAGATGGAGGGGGGAAGAGGGAGGGGAAGGCCGAGGATGAGATGGAGGGATGGTGTGGAGAGGTATATGAGAGAGGGGGGTGTGAGTTGGGAGCAGGGCAGTGAAATGGCGGGGGACAGGGCGACTTGGAGGCAATTTGTTTGTGGCCACCCGAAATGGGATTGAGGCGTCTGGCAATAGATAGATAGAGATATTGATGGCCCTGCCTTGGTTCAGCCTGCATGAGGTGAATGGAGGTTTCTTGATTAGGGTATGTACAGTACTGCCACCAAGGGAAGCAGGTTTATTATGTATCCTTAAATGTACTGAATTACGGTAATCTAGTCTCGGGTCTCTGCACCTTGAATGGTGTAAAATGGGATTGATTGATTTTTTTTTTTTTTTTTTTTTTTTTTTTTTTTAAGACAGTCCTTCCATTAAGTATCACTGGACACTGGCAGTAGACCTATGACTCTGTCAGCACAGGAGATCCATCCTAAATTGTCAGCATGTTTGTCTGTGTCTGGTAATACTCAAGGTAAAGTACTGTAGGTTATAGTAGAATCATTAGCTACCGCAGTTGGATTTTCAGCCCTTCAGCGAAATGGTTGACAGATGGACCCAACCTTTCAGTTGTGTGTGAAATATATCAATAAATGTAAATATCCCCCAAAGATGTGCAGATAGTTAAGCTTGTGAGGTGGGACCTGGATTCCTGGGGCTTGAATGCTGTGGGAATGATTGTGTGGACCATTTTACTAAGCATGCAGTTGATAGTTCTATCCCTTTTATGCTTCTCTTCCCTTCTTTCTGGACTTCATCCGTGGTGAGAAGAAAGGGTTGCTATGATGATGTTTGTGATAATGTCAGCTTTTGTAATTTCATCATCTGTGATTTTTTATCTTATGTTACTTCAGTGGATGTGGGGGTGGCCCTAATGAATGAGGGTGAGATTTGGAAGCTTCCGGTGTTGCTGTTTGCTGATGATACAGTATTGTTGAGTGAAGATGAATGGGAGTTGCAAGGTTTGGTGAATGAATTTGGGACAGTGTGTAGGAGGAGGAATCTGAAAGTTAATGTAAACAAAAGTAAAGTTATGGTGTTTGAGAGGAATGAAGTCACAGAGTGTGCAGTGAGGTTGGATGGTGAGGATATGGAGAATGTGAGTGCATTCAAGTACTTGGGTAGTGTGATGAGTAAGGATGGAACTTTGGGGGATGAAGTACGTGAAAGGGTACAGCAGGGAAGGAAGGTTGTTGGCACACTGAAAGCAGTGATGAGAAATAGGGAGGTGAGTATGGAAGTTAAGAAGTCACTGCATGATGGTATTGTGATCCCTACCCTGACGTATGGAAGCGAGGCGTGGACCTTGCAAGAGGGGAACAAGTCAAGAGTGAGAGCAGTGGAAATGAGTTACTTGAGAGGAGCATGTGGAGTGACATGGAGGGACAGGTTGACGAATGAAGAAGTGAAGGAACGTTGTGGGGTAGATGTGGATGTGGTTGAAAAGATTAGGAGAAATACACTGAGGTGGTTTGGACATGTGGAGAGGATGGAGAATGAAAGACTGACTAAGAGGGTGTATGTAGGTGAGGTGGAGGGAGGGAGAGGGAGGGGTAGACTGAGGATGAGGTGGAGGGATGGAGTTGAGAGGTATATGAGGGAGGGGGGGCTGAGTTGGGGGGAGGGGAGTCAAATGGTGGGTGACAGAGTGACTTGGAGGCGTTTTGTCTGCGGCCACCCTTTGCGGGATTAGGGCGTCGGGCTATAGATAGATAGACTTCATCCTTAAGTGGTAAAAGTGCCTAGGATAATTATAATACGGTAATACTGTACCCTTTAGTAAACATCATCATACCTTTTTGATCTACAACTCTCAGTGGTTGTTATGCAGCAACTTATTTTAACAATATTCTTATGAGATTCTTTGTGGAGCTTTCATCAGAAAAAGTACCGGTAATCAATGTTGGCACACCCTCTATTGCTCTTCATTTTTTTTTTTTTTTTTTTTTTTTTTTTTTCTGAGTATGATCTTGAACAGCCACACAATAACACTTGTTTACAAAAAAAAAAAAAAAATCTGAGGCAAGTATGTGAATAGGTGTTTTTGACTAATTTTGATATGCTTAATTCAAATTTCTAAACAGTTTTGCTCTGTCACCTCTAGTTTTTTTGCTTTTACATATCCATTTTTTTTATTATAATGCATATAATTATAATGTAATGAGTTTATTTCATATATTAAAATGGCATATTACAGAACGAAACAAAACAGACACAGAACACTGACAGAACTAAATATTACCATTACTTGGATATAAGCATATATACACACCATAGTACTACAGACAGTCAGAAATGAGTTTTTTTTGGATGAACTGGTATACTTTGCCTCCGGGATGTCGCTCAGGAGCATCCAGCAGAAGTCCCCCATCATGCTGGGGTTCCACTTGTTTTGGTAGTTGCTCTCCATCTTAGTAATATCTTGGTGGAACCTTTCCCCATGTTCGTCACTTACTGCTCCGAGGTTCTGGGGGAAGAAGTTGAGGTGGGAGTGGAGAAAGTGAATCTTGAGAGACATTTGGCACCCCATATCCGGATAAGCCTGCAACAACTTCTCGACACGCTCTTGGTAATCTAGTGCCTGTGTGTTACCAAGGAAGCCATGGCAGACTACCTTAAATGCTTCCCATGCTCTCAATTCCTTCAAGGTGAGCTTCCCCTCGAATACCTCATCCTTCAGCACCTCCCGGATCTGAGGTCCGACGAAGATGCCCTCCTGGAGCTTAGCAGAACTGAGAGTTGGGAACAGAGTGCACAGGTGTTGGAAGGCAGCGCCATCCTTCTCCATGGTCTTAACGAAATTCTTCATAAGGCCAAGCTTGATATGAAGAGGGGGAAGAAGCATTTTGTTCATATCCACCAGAGGATTTTCTTGGGAACTGTGTTTCCCAGGCATGAAAGTGCTCCTAGACCCCCAGTCCTTCTGCGTGTAGTGCTTGACATGTTTGAGCTTGTTGTGGTGCGCGTTTTAAACCAAGTTCCAAGAAAATAGGATGGTAAATGGATTTTTGACGAACATCTATATGTATGCATGTACATACATGTAAACACGTATATCTCAAAAACTAGAGGTGATGAGTGAAAACAGATTTCGAATCTGAAATCAGCACCCCAAAATTAGGTTAGAACACCTAATTTCATGCTTGCCTCAAATTTTTGTAAACCAGAGTAATCCATCCATCCATCCATCATGCAGTCCTACATTACCCCATGAGGAATGTATGAGCCCTGGACCATGCAAGTTGGTCCTGACATTTAAGATGAGAGTGACCAGCTTCACTCATCCCTGCGTGGTATTATGTGAGCAATAAACCCCAACCACCCCTTGGATAGAAACCTACACGGTTCCAATCCGATCGGAGTGCTTTAAGTATCCACTAAACCACCAGGCACCAAAATTTGGTTATATGGTTACCACCCAGCATAGTAAATGGTTTCCTGGTGTACAGGAAGCCATTTGGCTTGTCACTCAGTGTAGAGTCACTAGGCAGAAGGAAGAGGAAAGAATGAAGGAAAGGCAGAAGAGGGAGTGTAAAGTCATCCGGAGGCAGAAGGAAGAGGAAAGAATGAATGAAGGAAAGACAGATGAGGAAGGAAGAGAGGAAAGGGCAGACACCCAAAGCAGCTGTACACTGAGTGAGTGGATTGTAAGTGCCCCCACCTACCACACAATAAACACATACAAAATACAGTGTCATGTACATTTTGTTCAGGGACAGGGAAGTAATAATAGTTACAGATACTCCTTGAATCATGAAGAGCAGCTGATATGAGTGGGTATTGGAGGATGAAAGCCTTCTTTTTGCTAGCTTGGTGATGTGGCAATGTCACTGCCCACCACTTGTGCTGTAAATGGCCTCATAATTCCTAGGAGAGATGAGGAGATTGCACAGTATATGAAGCTTACTTTTTCTTATAAAGTTCCTAGTAAGATCAGAGGCCCATGCTTTGGATCTTTCCATGCCATATAGTTGTTGGACATTAGGTTATAATGATGATGAAGGAGCATAAAAAGACTGGTTCCTTCTCCTCCTCTTCCTCCTTCAGACCTCTTTTCCCATCTCAGGATGGGGTGAAATAACATCTGGAGAGCCAGAAACAAACTTCATAGAGGGTGAAACTAACCAAAATCTGCCAGATTGAATGGACCACACTCTTGTTTGCTTACTATTGAATTCCTCAGAATCCTGACTCCACTTCACAGGCATAAACATCCACACTTTTGCACTTGATACTACTTCTTAACCAGAGTCAGTCCAACAACTATCACTTCACTGGGAAGGAAGAGGTGTCAGACTCCTGTCATACACTCCTGCGTACAAAATTCTTCCAACCAGTTAGTTCCACTGTCAGTTCCTTAGCCTCATCATTATCCATACCCCACCTTTTCACATCTACCATACCTTCTTCTACCTTTAGACTGACTCAGGTATACTCTTTTCTTCACTCTGTTCACACTCTCCACATGACCATATCATCTAAGCACACTTATTAACTTTAGTATCCACAGACTTCCTGCTCCACAGTGGATGTAGGTGTACATAAGTAAGCAGCTTCATTTATGCAGTTTTACTGGCTTTTTCATTGCTATGGTCTGACAGATCTAAACTGGCGGCTATAGGGTGTGGCACGAACCTCAGTACAGTGTTACTACGTTTCCCAAACCCGCGATGTGAAATGGCTGTTGTATGTGTAAAAGGCAAAACAAATAAGATAAACACATATGCATACAATGTTAACGTGTGTATTATAATATGTGAAAGAACAGTAAACTTATTATGCATAAAATATTTAAACAGCAGTACAGAAACGTGGCATAAATATTTTACAATGTTGCTAAAAAAAATGTAGAAACTTTTATTGGCTTTTACCGTATTTCTGGGGTGGGTAATAATGTCACAATTATGATTATAAGATAATGCGCAGGAATATAAGTAAAAATATACCAATTTCTCAGTTAAAAAAAAATATATATATTAAACCCTCATGAGCGGCAACACTCACACCTTCCCAGTCTAACCCGGCCAGAGCTTCTTGGTTCACTTTCCTTTGTGTCCTTGACTCAGACAGGATGGCAACTCAACCAGCCCCCAATAATAAATATTTTTAAATATAATTAGATATTATAAAAACAGAATAAAGAAATGAAAGCATAAGTTTATAAGTCACTCATAAAAGAAACAAAATTCCCCAGGGTGATGCATATCTCCCCCCAGGAGAGAGGGGGGGGGGCATCGTGCTATGGAAAACATGGCAACACTGTACAGAGCTTCACGCCCCACCCTATCCGCCAGTTTAGATTTGTCAGACCATATTTAACCCTGCAATGCAATTACTTACTGTATTGGCCTATTCTTGCTACTTCAAGACAGTTTCATTTAGCACAGAAAAGGCCTCTTTTTATGAAGGGGTAACTGAAGTCTATTTTCAATTCCTCCAGCTCAAGTACTTTTTTCTGCATTGAGTAAAAGTATTGGGAAGAAGCAAGAAGTAAAAGGAAATCTGTTGTGTAGTAGAATGGAGCTAACAAAACTTGTGTGTTTTAAGGTACCGTATCATTTACAGCTATAGTTAATATTTTGGGTATTTGTTATACGGTACTCAGTTCTCCAGCAAATCTAATAGTACAGTACCCATTATTATTATTATTATTCCTCCAACTTGTGACAATAGACCATTGATATAATGAAATGACCTGAATAAGTGAAAAGTGTTATTGTACAAGACAAAGTTCTGTAGTAGCAGCTGTACTAACCATAGAATGCTAATATTACATTTTCAAACCTAACCCTTTCAGTCTGTTGGTATGCTTTCAGGTTGCAACTCATACCTGCACTGCAGTACAGTACTGTATACCTTCATGTCTTGGCACCAGTATAGCTTGACAGCTCCACTGCCACATTATACAAATGTTCCTCATTTTCCTCCCTGTCCTCTAAAAGGAGGATGGTGGAATGCAGGAGACAGGCACCTTCATCCTGCAGTCCACCAGGTTTATATTCAAATGAACCTGGGATCACAATGACAGCAACAGTGTTATGTTGTAGTAGAGTACCTAATAGGTCTGGAAAGGGACTAAGACTGGAATAGTGAGCCTACAAAGCATAGAAAGTCCTTGTTATGTGTTGCTTTTTGTATCCCCCTCCTTTTTTTTTTTTAATTATTAAAACAAATTACCTTACTTCACATTTGGGTGGGAGAAAAAGACAGGATGATGATGATGATGATAATTTTGCAATTAAATCCACAATAAATAATGTGAAGTTGTATATTATTTGTATAAAAATCCCCGTTTACAGCACCACTTACCACTATACAGTGCTCGTCAGAAGTATCGAGAGCCCTGCTTCCCTCCTATGAAACAAACCTTTGAACATTGAAAAAACATATAAATAATGCATTTTATTTACCTTTAGTGCTTCGTAGGGTATCCTTTACGCATCTTCACGGACCTGAGACGTCTTGGAAGTGAAAGGGCGAGGTTCCTGAGGTGCTGGAGGGGTATTTTGTCCCAGGACGAGTGGCGGCTTCCAGCTTAGGCAGAGAGCTCATGTCCTTCTCTTGGAGATTCTACTTTACGAGGTACCAGAGGTTTTCAATCGGGTTGAGGTCTGGGCTATTTCCTGGCCAGTCTTTCATGAATGATACCTCGCAGTCACGAAGCCAATTGGTGACCGATTTGGCCTTATGAGCAGGTGCACCGTCCTGCTGAAACACTCGTGCATCTGTTAGCTTGAAGGACTCTGGTAAATGATCACACAGAAGCTCCAGATAAACATCCTGATTCACTCTGCAGTTCTTGGGAAGCACAACAAGCTTCCCCAAACTTTTACCAGAAAAACAAACCCATACCATGAGTGAATCAGGATGTTTAACTGTGCTTTCAACGTAACGTGGGTCAAGTGGGTCACTACCTTTGCGCCGGTACACACTTGCTTCTCTGTTACAGGTAACACTAAACGTTGCCTCATCAGACCACAACACTGACAACCATTGCTCCTCACCACCATTCAACAAGACCGGGCTGATGGTGGTGGCGGTGAACTCATCACCCTGATACACAAATCCATCAACTTTGCAGATACCAGTGCACACACAAAGTCACTTCTCCCCCCACATGACACCACAACAGAAATACAATCAGTTAAAATACGCACTGGTAACAAATCACACATAACAATCGTTAACACACACATTCCACCCCAATCGTCCCCCACACTACCACACAATTACTCTCCACAGATACACCACATCATTAACATACCCAACATCATCCTGGGTGGTGATTTCAACGCCAAGTTGTCGGCCTGGCATGTCAACAACCCTGACACAGACAGAGGGCTGGTACTACAATCACAGACAGATCATCTTTTCATACTAAACAGTCTAGACCAACATACCCATATCCCACACCAAGCCCTCTTCCTCCCATTATCTCCAGACATCACCTTCTGCTCCCCAAACCTCGCCCCCACTACATCATGGAGAGTGGTCAAAACCCTAGGCTCTGATCACCTCCCAATCATCATCACTACCAAAACCAGAATCACCCTAGCTGGCCACAAACACACATACACTAATTATAAGAGAGCCAACTGGGAGGCCCATCACAAACATCAACACTGCTGTGCACACATTCAATACAATTATACAAAACGCAGACAAAAAACACATCCCTAGAGGCAACAGAAAGAGACACAACCCCAACTTCACACCAGAAATTCAAGACCTCATCAGACAACGGGACACATTGCGACACTCCCCAATACCCCATACACAAGACACCATACAACAAATACAAGAACTCAACACTGAGATAAACAATAAAATATCAGGGCAGCAAACACTAAACTGGAAAAATTACCTCCATACACTTGACCACAAAACAAACATCAGGAAACTCTACAAAACACTAAACAGCATCACACTTTCCAACAGCAACACCACACAATCACACGCTGCCATCACAACAACAGACACCATACCCTCAAACAAACAACAAGCAAACACTCTCATCAATCACTTTTCACAAGTCAGCCATCTAAATCCCCATCCCGAAGACCGACGTATCATCCGACGTAAGAGACAGTTCCCCACAGACTCTGCCTACGCACCTTTTACTTACAACCAGACAAAGCACATCATGAACAACCTCAAGCACTCATCTGCCTGTGGACCAGACAACGTAAGCAACATTCACCTTAAACACCTAGGACCACAAGGCATACAAACACTCGCCAACATATCAAACTACAGCTACTCACACAACATAATACCCAACATCTGGAAGCATGGCAATATCATCACTATCCCTAAACCCAACAAAGACCCCACATTACCCTTCTCACATCGCCCCATCACACTCCTCTGCACCCCCTCTGAAGTCACTGAACGACTGGTACTACAACTAGTCACACCTCACACTCCCCTAGTCCAGTCACAACATGGTTTTAGGCCACTACACTCCACAAACACCCTTCTTACAGACCTCACACAGAGAGTTTTTGATGGCATGAATTCAGCTAGGCCACCACACAGAACACTCCTAATCACACTAGACATTAGCAAAGCTTTTGATGCCATCCCCCACCAGAACCTCACAATCAAAATATTCAACACGAACATGCACAATAACACAAAAAGATGGCTGGCAAACTACTTAGCAGGCAGATGTGCACACGTAACATTTGCCAGTCAGTCTTCTAACATCAGAAACTTCACAAATGGCATCCCCCAAGGATCTGTTTTGTCCCCTACACTCTTTAACCTATACATGCATGACTTACCCACACCCCACACACCACAGATACACATGGCTTCCTATGCAGATGATATAACACTTACATGTACACACCAAAACGCAAACACAACTGCACACATCATTCAATCTTACCTCAACACACTACACGAATGGTTCACCACAAACAGGCTCAAAGTAGCCCCAGCCAAATCTACAGTGACTCTTCCCACAAACTGAACAGCAGAACACAGTCACATCCCACACCTCACCATAAACAACACTCCCCTACCACACACACACACACACACACACACACACACACACACACACACACACACACACACAAAATCCTTGGTGTAACATACAATACATCAGTGTCATTTAAACAACACATCACAAACATTAAAAATAAAATGACGCCAAGACTCAGTGCTTTGAGGTCACTTGCCCATACAACATTCGGACACAACAAAGAAACCACCACCACAGTATACAAACATTACATACGTTCAGTGATGAATTATGCAAGCCTGTGATGAATTATGCAAGCCTTGCCTGGACTTCTAACCTCACCAAAACACACTACAACACCTATAGACCATACAGAACAAGGCCCTAAAAATAATCACAGGCTGCACAGCTACTACACCCGCTGACCACCTGCATCAAGAAACCAAGGTCCTCAAAGTCAAGGATCACCTAGACATGAGAGGCACCCAGTTTCTTGCTGCAGGTGCTGCAGGCTCTGCAAACCGACAACATCCACTACAGTACTTGGCAGCACATCCACCCACACCAAGGAACATCGAAACAACACCCATCACACGATACCATACACAAATACTGTCCTCTCTCCTCCCTCGCCCACCTCAGACCAGCTTCCAGAAGCATATCCACACTCAGATCACTCGCCGCTCCATTCAGTCAAAGACAACACACAGCTGCATGCACAGCCTCCTGGCATCCACTCTTCTGAATCCTATCTTCCTCGTGAGGACAGGGTCCACCTGGCCAGGCTGAGATGTGGGCACCATCCAGCCCTCTTAAACTACCAGAAGAGGCTGGATGACTCCGTCACTGATGCCTGTCCAGGATACAACACAGCACCTCATACTATTAAGCACATTATGGAAGACTGCATTGCACACAATCACCTACGCCAACAACAGAACATACACTCTTTGAGAGCTCTGTGGGAAAGCCTGGTCTCTGCCGTGGCCTTCCTATGGGACTCGGGGCTTTTCGGCCAAACTGCCTAGGGAACAACTACTACTACTACTACTACTACCCCAGTTAAGGTATTTGTTAGCAAAGGCAAGCCTATGAAGTCGCTGGTAACGAGTGAGAAGAGGCTTTTGCACAGGCCTGTGACTTGTGTAACCAAGTTCCTGGACCCTGCGAGACACTGTGCGCACAGAAACCTCACCAAACACTTCCGGATTGCTCTCCTTTATTTTCCTTGTACTCACACGAGGATTAGACTCCACTGCATGTTTTAAAACATTAACAGACCTCGCGGAAGCTTTCCTAGGCCTACCAGACCACGGTTTCTTTGTGGGAACGTCACCACTGTTTTCCACTCGAAAACGCGCGCACCACCTATGCACTGTCGATCGAGCCACGCCAACCAATTCACTAATTTCCTTGATTTGGTGGCCTGCCTCCTTTAGAGCAATGATCTGGGATATGATTTCACTCGATAGTTCACGGGTAGGTGCCATAACAAAATGGTGAAAGCCAAAACACTGCGGAACACTCGGTAAAAAATGGCGCAAAAAGAGAGGGAGACGGCGGAGTTCCTCTCTCTCAGGCAGCCCTTAGGCAACTGAGGCAGGAACCAACCAGCGCGTAGGAAGGCCTCAGGGTACCGTGACGTCATGCTAGCGCCGCAAACTTCTGGCTCAATTTTTACTACCAAAAACGGGTGATTCTTTTTTGGCCATAAGTATTGCGCGCCCGGCCATAGACGCTTGATACTTATGACGAGCACTGTATAAAAATAGCACAGTAGTAACATTTTGGAACTAACCACAGATACAGTATATGTTGTTTTTCTGGTCCAAGTTCATCTGAAATATGAATCCAGTTGACTGCAGGCTTAAGTTGCCCTTCTCCATCAGCCCACCATTCTCCATTGGGGGATAGGAAAGTAGCTGAGGGATTTTGAATAACCAGGCAGTTGAGCCACTCTGTTATATCAGTGCCACCACAAGAAGGCATCCCTCTCCAGCACTGTTCCAGACATGTAAAAATACAATGTTGGAGTGACAGATAACTGTATGTAGGTCTTTGAATACACAATTTATATATATTGATGTGAGCTAACTCTTCTTGCAAGCTTACTTAAGCATGAACGGACCCACCGAGGGAAACACAAGCCAAATTACAAGTGTAAACTGTGTGGTCTTGAGTACACACAATCCTCACACCTCAAGACACACATGAATAATGTACATGGAGGTATGTTGGGATGCTTGCAGTGGTGATTATTTATGCATGTTTTTTACTGTGTTGTCTTCTGTTTCTTCAGTTTCACCATACTTTATCAGGTTATCCATCTGTTTTCTGTGTTGTCTTCTGTGCCTTTAGCTTCACTATACATTATCAAGTTATGCATATTTTTCCTGTGTTGTCTTCTTTGTCTTCAGCTTCACCAGACTTTATCAAGTTATGCATCTTTTTTTCTGTGTTGCCTTCTGTGTCTTTAGCTTCGCCATACTTTACCAACTTTCTCCACTCACTTGTCTTGCACCCCCTCTCCAGTTAGGTCCTTCTTTCTTACGTATGTATATTATCCACTTTGTTCTGAGTCACTCTCTTTTCCTACGTCCTTGAATTTCCGTTTCCATTTCTGTCCTTGCCACATTACCCTAATCCTTCCTCATGACATGACCTTACCCCGACTCATCTGCTTTCCTAAACCTTTTTAGATAACTCTTTGTCTAATTCTTTCATTTTCAGTGCAGTTTAACGTAAATGTATTTCATATTCATCTCAGCATTTTCATTTCCCTTTCCTCTCGTCTCTCACCATAGGACAGGTTCCTGGTTTTACTATAGTTTTTACACCATATTTTCAACCCTTATTGCCTGCTAAACTCTGTTGCATAGACTTCCACACACCTTTTTAATTTTTCTCATTCCGATTAAATTCTGTGGTTTATCTCAGCATCCAGACTTCTTAAGTTGACAAATGGGTTCCTAGGTATTTAAAATTTTTCATCCAGTTGTCTCTCATCTTGTACACTCATTTTCTTCCCTTTGATTTTGCCTGTTGAACTTCACATAAAATCAGCTTGCCTACTACACAGTTTTTTTTACTTCACAATTCATAACTAGTACAGTGAGCTGTTTGTAATGTCTAAAATGTTTTAATGGCACTGCTGGAATGCACATAGTATTAAACATGGGCCCCAGATGCCCAAATATTGCATGTGTAACTATTGCATAACTCTTTCTCATTGCATGAAGCATATGACTGTGCAATGGGCCAGTGCACACCCAAAGCCACTGACATCACTGCCAGGCCACTCACTCAGAACACTGCCAACCTTAGCTACATTAATGTGTTCTGAGGGCAGTCTTGTGTTCTTTCCACAGCTTCCTCTCAGCCACTCACCAGGTCTCCCTCAGAGTTGTCTAGCAGGACCTGCAAGGGCCTGACCCAGGAACAGAAGATTGAGATCACCAGGCGGTGTGAGGGTGGCAAGAAAAACAGATATCATACAAACCTCAGAGGGAACAAGTTGACTGTACACACCATTTACAAAACAAGGACAAAATTCTGACTTCTATGAAGGCATACAGTTACTCATCGATGGGAGGATTCGTGCGACAAATTGTGCACTCATAATGACAGAATGGTATCTGGCCGTTGAACTGTCATCCCTTCCTACTTGGGGTTAGGGAAACACCAACCCACAGGTTGAAAATTTTTGACAGTAATTGAAACCTCTGTAAAGGGACACCTACAGCCACAGTTTAACTATATGATTGCCTAAAAACTCTTTGTAGTGCCGCGGAACATCACCAGACATTAGGATGTACTTGTTTAAAGTTTATTTTTATATGATTGAATAACAGGTTGTTTTCATTCATTCATTGCCAGACGCCATGTATCCCAAACGGGGTGGCCAAGGGCTTAGAGTTAATTGTTTTACAGGGAGGGGCACTAATCCTCCACCAACCCCACTTGACACGTAGGGAGAACGTTATGCCAACAGCATCTGGTGTTCCCAGGCGGTCACCCATCCAAGTACTAACCAGACCCAACGTTGCTTAACTTTGCTGATCGGAGGGAAGCGGTGTACTCAACGTGGTATGGCCGTTGTTAAAATAATTTAAAAATACACCATAAAATAGTGCATTTTGAGATTGTTTACTATTTCATGAAAAAACAAAGCTGACGATAGTAAACCTGTGAATAAGGAGAGATGGCTGTGTTCATTACATGGAATGAGGTGTTCCCCTCAACTCACAACACATCAGATACCAAACACAGGTGGTGGCAGCATGGGAACTCTGGCAGAACCTTGATGCTTTTCATGGTATCTTTAGACTGGGTTTCTATGTTTATCTAGTGGAAGGAACTGAGGCATGCAAGGCTCCTGGGTGAACATGGCACTGTGGATGAAGCTGCTGCATCAGAGTTCCCATTAGTCCTGAAGGTGGTCATTGAGAATGGCAGCTACAGTAGTCACAAAATTTATAACCCGGGTTGGATAGCATTACTTTAGAAATTAATTTCAAGTGCTGTGTACATTACTAAAGAACATCAGCAAAAAAGAAGTTGCCCAATGGACAAGTCAAGAATTTGTATTATTTTCATAATTAGCGAGTCAGGCAGCCACAAGCTCAAGTGTGTAGTCATGCCTGATGTCAAACACCCTCTTGTTTTAAACATCATGGTATGGAGGATTCAGGAGTGCACTGATACGATTCAGGAGTGCACTGGTACCAAAACCAGAAGGGCTGACTGATGTAAACTGTGCCTGGATTGGTTTGACTGCCAATTTGTGCCAGTGGTTTGAAGAAAATGCAAGCAATTGAGGTTGCCTTTCAAAGTGCTATTGTTGGCAGACATCATCCATCGATATCCTACCTTCCTAGAGGATTGGCATGTGTGAAAGTGATATTCCCACCAACCATGGTGACATCTCTCATCCAACCCCTTGACCAAAAGATTGTAGTGACTTTTGAGATATATCAATGAACATTAAACGACCACTTGAGTAGCCTGCCTGACAACAAGCAAGAACTGATGGACATTCATTAAGGAAGACCTTCATGACAGAGATACCAGCAAACTTGATCCTGTGCAGAATGATGAACATGCTGAAAGTGTTAGAAATAATGATGAAAATGTTTTCACTGTCACCACAAATTTTCAGAACTGTACAGATGCAACTGTTTTCTGTGGAGGTCTGGGATAAGGTTAGTGACACCACAGTTAATCTCACATGGTGAGCTTTGGTACCCCTCTTCTGCACCTCGTACTTGCCAGCAGGGTTACAGTCCCCCAATACAGCTGCAGAAGAGATGCTTGCAGCTGCAAGGAGTCTGCCTGGTGGGGAGTTGATAAGAAAAGCCAAGGTGGCAAGTGAGGCATTGGCTGAGCTGGTGACTGTGGAAGCAGTTATGAAAATTATTTCGGTATAAAACCGTTTTAAATGTATAACCAAGAGTTTTTACATGCAGTGCATTATAAGGAATAACACTGAATGTAGTACACTTTTTGGCAGACCACCAGGGCTATGAGTGCAGACAGTGTAAGGTTGTGGTAATGTGTAAGTCATCCCTGCGGCGCCATGAGGCCACTGTACACGCACTGTCCACCAAGTTCACCTGCCCACACTGCAACAAAGGATTCAACAACTACCACAACTATGAAGGCAGGTTACATTATTGCAGAACTGTGATTTAACACTCAGGCTCCTAGTACTCATTGTCAGCAGAATAAAATCATCTATAGTTACCTGGGATTAAATACTAGAGTTGTCCTGTCATGAGAGAGTTGATGGTTATAGGCCTGTTTTTTCATTGGGTGAGGAGGCTTCTTAGCACCTCTTCCTTAGAGATTCATTTTTGTGATATGGATGGTTAATATCCTTTTGTATGATATTTATGCAGAGTTTGGCAATGTTAGGAGGATTTAGGTAACAGTAAGGTGTGATAAGCAAAATAAATCACTTAAGAAAAGGTGTTAGGGAGCTTCCTTAATGTAAGAATGGAGCCAATGTTTTCCCACCTGAGTTTCAGTAGTCAGTCTCAGGTGAATAAAATTGTTTGGTGTTAGCTACAGTAAAATACCAGGGTCATCCATACATGGGATAGTTAATGGTATTAGTATGAACACTCACAGGCTCCAGCACTCATTCCCAGCTGAATAAAAGAATTTCACATCAGCTGGAATACAGTACTAGAGTTGTTCCAGTTATGAGAGCGTTAAAGGATGATACTTCATTAAAATACCCCAGAATTGTACGTGAAAATCTGGATGCTATAACTGTGAGTTGAAGTGCAGATCGGAATTGGATTAACCAACCATTGTAGTTATTATGAAAGGTTTGGTTATTCTATAAAGGACTCTCTCTCTCTCTCTCTCTCTCTCTCTCTCTCTCTCTCTCTCAGAAACATAGGAGCCTGGGGCTTGTCTACTCAGTCCAGACATGGCAAGAATGACCAGTTGCTCTTTCCTGAACCTATGATATGTGCTTCAGTCAAACTTGGCATGGACAAGGTTTTGAGTAACAAGGCAGAGAACAGTGTATGCCTTGACTTTATGTTGTCTTTTCTAATACTCTGTTTTGCAATTAAGTTCATTGACATTGCAGAGAATTGCCCGTTGAAGTTTCATTGCTTCTAACCTAGTTTGACAGGTTCCCTTTACAGCACCAGTTGTTTGTAATAAGTTTCTTTTTTTAGTGCTTTTCCCTCACTTAGTATGATTATCCTTTCCAGTACTAAAAAGGACACCCAATTAAAAATCCTAGTATTTTACCATAGTGTTGGTCCTGGTACTTGAGGTTCAAGGGGGTTACAACACCTCACCTGGATGGTGTGGGTTTGTAACTCACATAACACCCTCTGGGATGATTATCTGGTTTAGAGTAACCTTTAATGCCTGAACTGACTAGCCTAGCCTTGGGTCTTTTCACTCCTGATGTGACAAAAAAAGGATTGGATGGTGGGTTGATGAGTGGTGTTTGTCTATCTATCTATCAATCTATCTATAGCCCGACGCCCTAATCCCGCAAAGGGTGGCCACAGACAAAACGCCTCCAAGTCGCTCTGTCACCCACCATTTGACTACCCTCCCCCCAACTCACCCCCCCCTCCCTCATATACCTCTCAACTCCATCCCTCCACCTCATCCTTGGTCTACCTCTCCCTCTCCCTCCTCCCACCTCACCCACATACACCCTCTTAGTCAGTCTTTCATTCTCCATTCTCTCCACATGTCCAAACCACCTCAGTGTATTCCTCCTAATCTTCTCAACCACATCCACCCCACAGCGTTCCTTCACTTCTTCATTCGTCAACCTGTCCCTCCACGTCACTCCACATGCTCCTCTCAAGTAACTCATTTCCACTGCTCTCACTCTTGACTTGTTTCCCTCTTGTAAGGTCCATGCCTCGCTTCCATACGTCAGGGTAGGGATCACAGTACTATCATGCAGTGACTTCTTAACTTCCATACTCACCTCCCTATTTCTCATCACTGCTCTCAGTGTACCAACAACCTTCCTTCCCTGCTGTACCCTTTCACGCACTTCATCCCCCAAAGTTCCATCCCTACTCATCACACTACCCAAGTACTTGAATGCACTCACATTCTCCATATCCTCACCATCCAACCTCACTGCACACTCTGTGACTTCATTCCTCTCAAACACCATAACTTTACTTTTGTTTACATTAACTTTCAGATTCCTCCTCCTACACACTGTCCCAAATTCATTCACCAAACCTTGCAACTCCCATTCATCTTCACTCGACAGCACTGTATCATCAGCAAACAGCAACACCGGAAGCTTCCAAATCTCACCCTCATTCATTAGAGCCACCCCCACATCCACTGCCCTACCCTGCACCTCCTTTACAACCCCATCCATGTATATATTAAACAGCCATGGAGACATCACACAACCCTGTTTCAGTCCCACATTGAGATCAAAGAACTCACTCAGCTCACCATCCACTCGCACCGTAACCCTAGCTCCCTCGTACATACTCTTCACAGCACTCAACAATTTCCCCTCCACTCCATATATTCTTAATACCTTCCACATACCTTGCCTATCTATTCTGTCATAAGCTTTCTCCATGTCCATGAAGGCAGCATACACTTTCCTTCCCTTCTCTAGATACTTCTCCACTAAACATCTTAGAACAAATAACTGATCTACACACCCTTTTCCCTTCCTAAATCCCCCTTGTTCTTCTCCAACTAGCTCCTCTGTCATATGCCTAACCCTATCAATGAGTATTCTACCATATATTTT
Organism: Coenobita brevimanus; assembly: GCF_032717465.1. Lineage (NCBI taxonomy): Eukaryota > Metazoa > Arthropoda > Malacostraca > Decapoda > Coenobitidae > Coenobita > Coenobita brevimanus. Next base: position 9,050,331 of record NC_136990.1, read on the forward strand.
ACCAGTCACACTAAGTAGGCAAATACCCCTATGGTTACCACATTATCTCTCTCTCCTTTTCCTTTGTATAAAGGAACAATTATACCTGATTTCCAGTCCTCTGGAACCCTTCCCTCATCCCAAGCCAATCTACACAACTTCCATATCCACTCCACAACAATCTCACCCCCATACCTAAGCATTTCACCACACACTCCATCAATTCCTGGGGCCTTTCCCAACTTAATATTCTTCATCGCTTCCACTACTTCCGCCCTACTGATCTCTTCCTCCCTCCTCTCATCTCTTCTTCTCCCAGCCATTCCCCAACCACTTATACTCGCACTGCTCTCACTCTCCACATTCAACAAATCCTCAAAGTGCTCCTTTCATCTCCTCAGTTTCTCTCTCTTCTCCACCAACAATCTATTATTCCTATCTTTCACTCCCCTACTATTTCCCCTTTCACACTGCCTTACTTTCTTTACCTCCTTCCAAAACAATTTCTTACTCTCCCTCCATTTCACACTCAGATTCCTCCCAAACTCCTCATCCACTTTCTTTTTACTCTCCTTCACCAGTCTCTTAACCTCCCTTCTCTTGCTCACATATACCTCTCTCTTCTCTCTCTCATCTTCTCCCCTTCCACTACTCGCTAACCATTCACTATATGCCTCCTTCTTTTGTTCCACAGCTCGTTTCACCTCATCATTCCACCATGCTGTCCCTTGCACACCTTTGCATCTCCTCCTCACTCCACAAACCGCCTCACACGCTGCGCCTATCTCTTCCGTGAATATCTTACATACGTCTTCCACCCCTTCCATCTGCTCTAGCTTATACGTTCCCAGTCTTTCTTCCACTATGCTCTTATACTCTGTCATTTTCTCACTATCTTGCAATTTCTCCACTCTTCTCACAGGAGTTGCTTCCTCCTGTCTTCCCCTTCGTCTCCTCAACCACTTTCTTTGCAGCTCTACCTTGGCCATCACTAAGTGATGGTCCGAGACTCCATTCCCCCACCCTCTCCACACTCTTGCATCCAACACTTGTCTTCTCATTCGCTCATCCACACACACGTAGTCTGTCATTGCCTTTCGTTCAACAAATTCACCATCCATCCTCCTCATTACTCTCCATGTATACCGGTGGATCATCTTATATCGAAAGTAGGTGTTGGCTATTGCCAACCCCTTACAAGCACAGATGTCCACCAAAGCACTTCCATTCCCATCTACGTCAGCTGGCACACCCCACTGACCAACCACTCCATCCACTCGTACATTCCCAACTTTGCCATTCATGTCTCCAATCAACAGCACTCTCTCGCATGGTGTTTGTACATGGAGAAAAACCAAGAAGGAGGTGCAGAAGTGTACATGAAGGTAGGAGGCTTGGAGTTAGGGGAGGGATATTGATATGTGGTGATACAGGTATAAAGGTTTGAAGGCATTTTAATCCTGTATACCTGGGATGCTTTCTGGAATTTGGCATGTGACTGTAGATGACCCTCCATCCAGTAGATGACCCTCCATCATCATTCAGTCTTTTATTGTCCTATCAAGAGCATAGGAGCTCAGGGCTTAGCTGTCCATTCCAGACATACATAAAGGTGAGTGAACACTCCAGCCACCATCTCCTGAGCAGCACTGTGTATGCAACAAACCCCATCTTCCCCACAGACTTAAACCCTTGTGGACCGTGTATCCTGTTGGATTGCCATAACTTCAGTTTAAATAGTAAATAGTTTCCATGTTTACGGAATGGTTTCCTGGGTTGCAAGAAAACAATTGGCTTGTCACTCAAATTTACTTGAAGGTAACATTACATGTATGAAGTAAGTGGTTGGTAGGTGCCTCCTCAAATACTCTCACATTATATAGTATGTATTTACAAATTTAGGTCTTGAGGTGCAATCATAATTTCCGGGGCTTGACTGATGTGTGAGTGACTGTATTGCCCATTCCCTTTGGCATGATGTTGACAGGTATCCTACTGTTGTGTTTACTCTTTCCTTATTTTTGAGGATCCTACCTCACCTGATGCATAGCTGGTTTGAAATGTTGTGATGATGATGATGATGATGATGTTGATGATGATGAGTGCGCTCTGTCACAGGCCATGTGCGGCGTCACACTGGTGAGCGACCATACTCGTGTTCTCGCTGCCCCAAAACCTTCACCACCACCAAGGCTCTCACACGACACACTGCCACACATGAGGGTGCCAGGACTCATAAGGTACAGTTAGGGATGACTTTCATCTGCTTGCCAGTATTCCTAAGCTGAAAGAGGCTTGGTATGTTTAACTGGCTATTTTTACAGTCACAGACAAAAATTTGTCAAATATTTTGCTTCTTTTGGTTCTTACTTCCCACTTGTGGTTAACATTTCCTGGCTGGGAGAAGTTTGGTATGTTTCTTTGACAGTGGATGATTGATATGATGCATCAGGGAAGAAAGTGAAGGATACGGCCTAAGTATGAAGCAGAAACAGTGGAATAGGTGAACATTGTTTCACATAATGTAGGTTTCCTTTCTCATACTTTGGCTTGCTTTGTTATTCCGTTCAGCCCAGGGGTGTCTTTTGTATATTATTCTTGCAATTTCCAAACAGTTCAGCCTCGGAGAGACAATCCAAAATAGTGAGGTCAGATATATATACTTCATTTACCTCTTCACTGAAAAAGGCCTCCCCATTCTGTAACATGAATGGAATAGTAAACCACATCACCAAATTCAAGGGATTAATTAGCCTTGCCCTTTGAACCCTTTTAATCCAGGTGGCATCTGTTTTGTTTTGATCTTGTTGCTGCCAGATAGTTTTGTTCAGCTTGAGACAGCATCTTGTATTAAAGGGATTCTTAAGACTGTTACTGGCCCCAAATTGCAAGAATAAAATGTAAAAATATCTCCTGTCTGAATGGGATAATTGGACTGTCTGATGTGGTGTGTGGGAGGAAGAGAAGACGGAGGGGGGTGCAAGGAACAGCGTGGTGGACTGAAGAGGTGAGACAGGCTATGGCACAAAAGAAGAAAGCATACAATGAATGGATGAGAAATAGGGGCGTGGAAGAAGTTGAGAGGCGGAAGAGAGAGAGTTATATGTAGAAAGAAAGAGAGAGGTGAAAAGATTAGTAAGAAAGAGTAAGATGAGAGTGGATGAGGAATTTGGAAGGAATTTGAGTGTAAAGTGGAGGGACTGTAAGAAAATGTTCTGGAAAGAGGTGAAGAGAGTAAGACAGGGCGGAAGTGAGGTTAGCAGGGGAGTGAAAGATAAAAATGGTAGATTACTAGTGGAGAAGGAAGAAAAAGTGAGCAGATGGAGAGAACACTTTAAGGAATTGTTGAACATAGAGCATGGAAGTAATGCGAGTATAAGTGGCTGGGGAATGGCTGGGAGAAGGAGGGAGGTGAGAAGACAGGAAGAAATCAATTGGATAGAAGTTGTGGAAGCAATGCAGAAAGTTAAACCGGGGAAAGCCCCAGGAATTAATGGAGTGTGTGGTGAAATGCTGAAGCATGGAGGAGAGATAGTAGTAGAATGGATGTGGAAGATGTGCAGATGGGCCTGGTAGAGTCCTGGAGGATTGGAAGTCAGGTATAATTATTCCCTTGTACAAAGGAAAAGGGGAAAAAGAAGTGTGTGGTAATCATAGGGGCATTTGTCTTCTTAGTATAATAGGAAAAGTGTATGGTAGGATACTTATTGACAGAGTTGAGAAAGAACAGAGGAATTAGTTGGAGAAGAACGGGGAGGCTTTAGGAAGGGAAGAGGTTGTGTAGATCAGATATTCATTCTTAGATCTTTAGTGGAAAAGTTTCTAGAAAAGGGAAAGAAGTTGTATGTGGCTTTCATGGATTTGGAGAAAGCATATGACAGGGTGGGTAGACAAGGATTGTGGAAAGTATTAAGAATATATGGAGTAGATGGGAAGTTGTTGAATACTGTGAAGAGTATGTATGATGGTGCTAAGGCTGCCGTGCGTGTGGATGGTGAACTAAGTGAATTTTTCTCTTTGAAGGTTCGGTTGAAACAGGGATGTGTCATGTCTCCATGGTTGTTCAGTCTGTACATGGATGGGGTAATAAAAGAGGTACAAGGTAGGGTAGTGGATTGGAGTGGCCCTGGTGAGAGAGGATAGTGTTTGGAAACTCCCTGTACTGTTGTTTTCAGATGATATTGTGTTGTTGAGTGAAGATGAAGGGGAGCTTCAAGGCTTGGTGGATGAGTTTGGGAGAGTGTGTAAGAAACGGAATCTAAAGGTGAATGTCGGGAAGAGTAAAGTGATGGTCTTTGAGAGAGGTGAAGTCAGCGAATGTACAGCGAGGTTGAATGGTGAGGAATTGGAAAATGTGAGTACGTTTAAGTGCTTGGGTAGTGTGATGAGTAAGGATGGAGGTTTAGAGGGTGAAGTGCTTGAAATACAGCAGGGAAGAAAGGTTGCTGGTTCTTTGAAAGCAGTAATAAGAAACAGGGAAGTGAGCATGGAAGTGAAAAAGTTACTTCATGACAGTATTGTGATACCAACTCTAACGTATGGAAGTGAAGCTTGGACGTTGTTGGAAGGACACAAGTCAAGAGTGAGAGCAGTGGAAATGAGTTATTTAAGAGGAGCCTGTGGAGTCACATGGAGAGACAGGCTGACAAATGAGGATATAAAGGAGCATTGTGGTGTGGATGTGGATGTGATAGGAAGCGTTATGAGGAACACACTGAGGTGGTTTGGCCATGTGGAAAGGATGGAGGGTGAAAAACTGACGAAGAGAGTGTATGTGAGTGAGGTGGAGGGGGGAAGAGGGAGGGGGAGGCCGAGGATGAGATGGAGGGATGGGGTGGAGAGGTATATAAGAGAGGGGGGTGTGAGTTGGGAGCAGGGCAGTGAAATGGTGGGGGACAGGGCGACGTGGAGGTGATTTGTTTGTGGCCACCCCAAACGGGATTGAGGCATCTGGCAATAGATAGATAGATAGATGATTCAAAGTAGGTGAAGTTTCTGCATATTTTTCCTTGGTTCTCTTTACAGGTTTGGTTTAATTGTATTATGTCATTTAGCAGCATTCTTTCACTGAACTAGGCATTGGTTCTCTTCTTCAGGTTTGAAGAAGGAAAAAACGTATTCAGTGTTAGGATCTGCTGCATCACCATCATGAAGCACAGTTATGTTTTTCTTTTTTCTTTTTTCATATAGTTGCCCATGTACTGAGTAAACTCTACACATTTGAGACCAATAAACAGTTTGCTTTCTTGTAATGTGGGTTTCCTTTGTGCAGTTCATTCACTTTGAAATGAGGTGGATGTCTGGTCAGTAAAATTAGGATAACATGAGAACCTACCTAATGCAAATTGTTGGCCCCAAGCAGCCCAGATCTTACATTTTCAGTCATTACATGACCTTGTTAGTTTAGCACATGGCATTTGATGTTATGAGATTATTGGCCAATTGGCAACATTTGACCACAGCGAGGTGCATGGGTCAGTTTTGGGCAGGGAGATGCTGATAATTGATCTTTCCACTTCAGCAACATTAGTAGAAATTTTGACCTTACGTTAACATAAATCTTGAAACTAGATTTTGAAAGGCTGATCAAGAAATAGCCATCTGTCTGTAACCACATACAGATATGTGGTGTCCCTTGAAGTATTATAATCCTTCTAGTCCCGGCTGACTGCTGCACGCAGCCGCTTGGTCGAGGCACCTTTCTTGGTGAGACAGTCAGCCAGTTGTGATGTATCCACCCAAGACATTTCATCAATCTCCCCTCACTCCAACATGTCTTGTAATACAGCAATATCAATGTGCAATCTTCTGTCTTCTACACTCCTACAGTAGTAAAGGGCGTCCACCAGACTCTTATTATCGACAAAACACTTGATCATGAAATCTCCACATCTAGAAACCTCACGCAATATGTCGGTGAGATATACAGCAGTTTCAGCACATTCAAGCAGCTCCACCGTTTCATCAGATAAAGTAGATTTGACGACCTGCCTGATCTTTCTAGTCTGCTAGAATGTGATACATCTCGCCTCACTAGCATCTTGTAGGAAGATCACAAAGCCTCCCTGAGACCCATTGCCTGCAAGTTTGGCAAAAGAGGCATCTGAAAAGCACTCTATATAACATTCATCGAGTGGCCTCATTCTTGGAATGTATAGCTTCATGTTGTCAGTCTTCACCCTTGTGACCACCTTGTTGAGCCTAAACAAATCTGCTACGGTAGCTCGGTTGCTAGTCGTACTCAACTCACACACAACAAAGGCAATATCTGGTCGAGTGTGTGTGGCAATCCAATTGAGTTGCCCTATTAATGCTGGGTACTCAGTTTTCTGAGACTAAGATAGCTCTCCTGATTTTATTGCAGCACAATGTCTGCTCAGCGTGACCGGTTTCAAAGACGAAGCGTACTGGAGCTGGTCAAGCGTTATGCTGCCATCGCTGTTGGAGACGTCATTTAGACCAACGTATCTGAAAGCTTTTGATTCTGAACTGCCGATGAGGAATATTTGGCTCAAACGGTTTATTACTTGCTGCTCGAACTAACGTGTACCAGCCCAAAGGAAATCATCGACATAAATGCATATAATGTCTTCAATCTTGCCATTATTGCTTGAAGAGAACAGCGCTGAATCCAGTGATGACACTTTAGCTCTGAGGCTCAACAACTGATCTTTAACGCGCAGGTACCAATGCCTAGCAGCATCACAAAGGCCGTAAACCGTTTTCCTTAGTCTCCACAGCTTACCGTTTGCATTTTCAGGCGGAGGACGTAAATGAACAACTCGCTTAATGTCGTTACCTTGCAGATAAGCAGCTTTCATGTCCATAGTGTGGCAATCCCATTGGTTGGTGGAGGCAAAAGAAAGTGCCAAACGCACAGCCTCTTTCTGAGCAGACTCCTGGTCATCCTCTTTTCGGGACTTTGGCGAAAGCTTTGCCATTGCATTTGACATCTCAAAGGCTTTCGATCGAGTCTGGCATGAATCTTTAATTTCCAAACTGCCCTCCTACGGTTTCTATCCTTCTATCTGTGCCTTCATCGCTAGCTTCCTTTCTGGTCGTTCTGTAGCCGCTGTTGTAGATGGCCATCGTTCTTCTCCTAGATCTATCAACAGTGGTGTTCCTCAGGGCTCTGTCATATCACCAGCTCTCTTCCTTTTATTCATCAATGATCTTCTAAGCTGTACATCTAACCCTATCCACTCATACGCTGATGACTCCACCCTTCACCTTTCCATTCGGTTCCCGCAATGCCCATCTCAACAGTTACTTCAACAAACAAGGGATGAGGCTATGGCACACCTAATGTCTGACTTGGCTTGTATCTCTGAGTGGGGTAAATATAATATGGTTGTTTTTAATGCATCTAAGACTCAGTTCCTACACCTATCAACCCGACAAAATCTTCCACATGTATACCCACTAATGTTTAATAATATTCAACTTAATCCTTCATCATCCTTGAACATGCTTGGGGTTTCATTTACTCGGGACTTATCTTGGAAAGATCATATTACATCTCTTGTAAAATTTGCTTCCGAGAGATTGGGTGTGCTAAGCCGACTCCGCTCTTTCTTTACCCCTGCACAATTGTTGACTCTATGCAGGGGTTTTATCCGCCCCTGTGTGGAGTACAACTCTCATGTGTGGGGAGGCTCCCCACATACAGCTCTTCTCAATAGGGTGGAGTCAAAGGCTTTTCGTCTCATTAACTCTCCTCCTCTTACTGACTCCCTTCAACCTCTGTCTCTTTGCCGCACTGTTGCATCTTTATCTCTTTTTCTATCACTTCCTTAATGGTCACTGCTCCTCTGAACTGTCTGCTTGCATTCCTCCACCTCTACGATGGGCGCGTAGCACCCGTCTGGCAGCAAACTCTCATCCCTTTTCTGTCCAACTCTCTAATGCAAGAGTTAACCGTTACTCCCAGTCTTTCATTTATGAACAGGTCAGCTCTGGAACTGTCTCCCTCTGTCTGTATTTCCTGCTGCCTATGATCTTCAGTCTTTCAAACGCAGTGTGTCTAGGCATCTCAAAATGATCGGATCTTGAATTTGGTCTCTATTGTATTTTGTTTTTCTCTTGGAGGGAACTGTTACTGCAGGCTCATGGCCTTTGGTTCCTTCTTTCTCGCATAAAAAAAGAAAAGAAATGTAGGAGAGTCTTTCCGGAGATCCACTATGTCTTCCTGAAATCCTCTGGCGATTAAACGGGCTTTAACAATCGGCTTCTCGTTTTTCATTTTTTCCGTCACAACCCATCGAACCGTTATGGCATCATGCCCAACATCATCTACTTCCTCATACACATCACTATTCTGCCAGTTTGTAATTTCTTTTTCCTTGGCGCGTAATACATCCTCAGAGTTGAAAAGAACAAGCATCTCTGCATCATCAGAACAAGCATCTCTGCATCATCATCAACTACTTCCCATGTGCTAAAATCATTTTGCAGATCCACCCAATCAATATTGCCATCAGAGTCCCTCTTCAAATTGTAGCAGTGTTTGTATTTTCCAGTGGCTTTACCCGCCCGACTCACAATCCTTCCAGTCACCAACTCTCCTATTTCTAAATGTCTGTCTATCTATCTATCTATTGCCAGATGCCTCAATCCCGTTCGGGGTGGCCACAAACAAATCGCCTCCACGTCGCTCTGTCCCCTGCCATTTCACTGCCCCGCTCCCAACTCACACCCACCTTTCTCATATACCTCTCCACCCCATCCCTCCATCTCATCCTTGGCCTCCCCCTCCCTCTTCCCCCCTCCACCTCACTCACATACACTCTCTTCGTCAGTCTCTCACCCTCCATCCTCTCTACATGGCCAAAATTTCTGAATGTATTCTCGTTATATGTTGACCAACAGAAACCTTGGGAGGCTCCTTAACTGGAAGAGAAACTGTGGGAGGCTGATCATCCAGAATTGCACCAGTTTCTGACTCATCATCCGGTGGATAGTCATTCAGTACTTGCGAAGAATCGTCGTTAGGCTTCTCGTGGACTACACTGTTCTTCTCAAAACTACTGACACCGTCTCCAACCGTAGTATTTCGTTCTGGAGCACATGCTAGATGACACACGTGCACTCGCATGTAGACACCGTTATGTCTCACCAGAATTTGTTTTCCATCTCTGCCTATTACAATTCCAGGATGATGCCATTCATGACTGTCATTTCTTTTGTAGAAGACCTCATCTCCATTTTGGATATCGTTTAAGTCACTCGAATGTATGTTGTGCCGCAGAGCCCTAGCCAAACATTCACCCAATTCAGTCTTAATAAACTCTTGTCATGTTGAATGAAGAGTGTTCAAATTATCCCTCACAATTTTTGATGGTGATGTAGGTTCCAAGGCTGGGGGATCATTTGCATACACATTAGGCAGGCCAGGGTTTTGACCAAAAACAAGTTGGTTAGGAGAAAAACTTGCATAGTTGGTGAGAGCATTTCTTGCCGATTCTGCCCAAGCCAAGGCCACATTCAAGTCACACTGGCTATCAGCCATTATCTTCCTAACAATGTCACCTATGACTGCATTTTGATGCTCACATACTCCGGTGCTCCATGGACTCTCTGCAGACATCGTCATGATCTTGATATTAAAGGCCTCTCCCAATGCTCACATTTCAGCATTGTTGAATTCACACCCATTATCAGTAAGAATTTTTCCAGGTGCGCCAAATAGAACAATCCAGCTCCAAAATACTCCTTTGATAGTGGTGGTCCCACATGTCCGCAATTACCATCGCGGTGCGGTACTTGGTCGCCAAATCAACAAGGACTAAGAAATAATGCCTTCCCCAAGCTTTCAGTTCCATAGCTATGGCTTCGTTAAACTTAGATTCCATGGGCAAACTGACTACGGGTCGAGGCTTAGCTCTCTTGTACCTACAACAGACTGTACATGCATCAGATACATCCTTGTTAGCTTGCTCCAGTTCTGTACTTTTAATTCCAGCATCTGTAATATGTCTGATTAGTTTAGCTGACGTTGGGTGTCCAAATTGCCTGTGAAGCTTCGAATCCGTTTTGGACCTGAAGGAGATGGCAAGAGACAAATATTGGTGGAGAGAGTTCATCGAGGCCCAATGCATCCCATGGAGTGCCACAGGAAATGATTGATTGATTGATTGATTGATATACATATATATATATATATATATATATATACTGTATATATAAGTAGAACCTCTCTCATTCGGTCTATATGGGGGGAAGGGTTGTCCGAATTAGCAGATTGTCTGGACCATCAGGGTAATCTCCAGTTCATACCAAAAACTATCTACATATGATATGTTTGTTAATTATTAACATATGTGGCATATGTCAACCCTATGTAACTGCAAAAGATGAAGGGATGCTAAAATAACCAAACTAATCATGTACCATAGTTTTGTATTGCATAATTTACAGGTAAGGCCATGACAAGAATCTAGCCTACATTTTAAATTGTAGTAAGTGACTAAGGCCCGTGTAGGCAAAAAAATTAATTAATTAATTAACTGTAATATTTGGAATAAAAATAAAACATAATGTAGGCAAAAAATACATTGTTATCTTTGGCATATTGATAACGCCCATATGGGCACGAAGCTAATGTTTGATGTACAAGTAAAGCACATTTAAGTACAAAAAATAACCTACAGTATTCACTAAACACTGCAGAATATTCTGACCCATTTTTGTGTAAGCAAACTCCTCCTTTTAACACCTTTATTCATTACAGAAGCTACACTTGCATTAAGGGGCATGGTAAGGAGGATTAACTTTTGAAATACAGCGTAAAAATATAAATGGTTGGTGAACTAGTTGATGGAACGAATGCTAGCGTGTGTTTAAACAGGCGCCCATGTTGTGGCCTAGCGTGATCCAAGACTAAACGAATGATGATCGCTTTCCGCGCCGATACTGAAAATGACTTTAGAATTACTTTCAACATATTTTTGGAGCTTATTATTTTTAAATTTTGTCCGAATTAACAGAAATCCAGATCAAAGGGGTCCGGACCAAAGAGGTTCTACTGTATATATATATATATATATATATATATATATATATATATATATATATATATATACAGTGAAATTTCACATTTCAATGGACATATGTTCCCTAAAATCACCGTGAAATTCAAATAATCAAAATTTAAACTGAACTTCTTATGGGAAAAATTAGTTTGGGTTCGGGGCCTCCGAACCTAACCATGTAAAATCATGATTTTTTGCCCATACCCCCTTTAAACTTTATGAACTATAATTGTGGTTAAGTAACTGTAGTTCTGCAATGTATTGCCATACTGTCAGCGAGTGTATACTTGGTGTATTTCTGCCCTTTCCTGTATTGCAATTTCTCCTTTGGCTGCGAAGATTTAGAGGTGCCAGGCTGCTCTTGTCCATTACCACTGCTACTCAAAGAACCACTCTTGCTTGCCATCTTGAAACAGGTAAGTTGCGATGAAAATACAAAGAAAATACATACAACTAAATTGCAGTGAAATGTATGTCTACATATGGAAGGTACAGGCTGAAAGTACAGCACTTGGCTGTAGAGGGCTGGCTCCTGGCAGGACAGTCGCAAGATGGCCGCTGACAACCTTCCACATAGCTTGTTGTTGTTGGTGCCTACTCCCATCTGGGAGCTCTTGTCCTTAAACAACATGACTATTTTTTTTCTCAGTCTTTATTCTTCATTTCTATGTTGCGCCTCATATTCATAATTACCGTACTTCTCTTCGTTTCAGTATTCTGCCTACTGTATTTGCTAACACTTGTAATTCATTTTGTTTTAGCGTTTCTACTATTGATTCTCTCCCTTTAATTTCTCTTGTTATATCTTCGAGTTATTAAAGTTAATAATAAGTATATTTATAAAAATGACGGGGAATCGTCCAGGGTGCGAATTATCCTGATGGGAAATCGTCCATGTTTTGACGGGGAATTATCTGATGGGCGAATTGATTTGACGGTGAATTGTCTCGGAACCATATCATCATATGCTTCATATACTGTATGAATAAATGATGTTGATTTTCATTCTCTTCTTGACACATGTCATATACTATACAGTAATCCCTCCAATATCCGACGTAATAGAGCCATAGGCATGTCCGGATAGTGATCCTGTCCTGATATTGGGCCCCAGCCTGCTGGACTTGTACTTATGGACCCTAACTCAGAAAAACACCTATACAACTCCCTCTGGACATGCATTGCACCTATTTAAGACCCAAATCACACCAATAAGGGACATAAAATACTGAAATAAATGCAAAAGAACCATAAAATGAGGTTTTAGAGGTGAGTTTATACAATATTTAAAAATTCTGGGTACTTACAAGTCCCTGGCTCCTGGACTGGTTTGAACTGCCAGTTTGGAGTCCACAGTTAATCCTCTTCACTCTAAATTCTAATTTCTTAACACTGCACAACACTTTAAATTCCTGTGTGTTCTAGTGGCGAGGTATTGCAGTTTATTCACTGTTTATTCACAAAAAACAAGCACCTGTGGCTTGCACTGCTATGAGCATCTGCTCTTGATCGGAGTTTGGCTGTGACTGTTGATGATGGTGGGGTAACAGAGTTGCCAGATCGCAACAGCCACATTACCAATCTCCTCAACTTTCATTACCAAATTTAACTTTTCATTACCAAATTTGTAAAGCTAGCATTTATTCTTCACTAATTATATATACAAGTGGAAATACATGTAATCACTTTCCTTATAATTAACACCATGTTGATTATTTTCATGCTATGTAGGGTAGCAGATTAATGAGAGAGAGCAAACAATCCACCATCTCCATCCTGTGTATCCTCATACATGTGAAAAATCCGTTTGGTAATGCATTATTCTGATTCATTACCAAATGAATTTTTCATTACCAAATTGGCCCACACTTGGTAATGAAAAATACCAAATGGCAACCCTGACAGGGGAGGGGGGAGGGGGAGGAAGGAAGGGGTGAAGGGACCATGGTGTAACAGCTGTTCGGCGCCACGCGGCAATTTCAAATTACAGGAGGGAAAAAAGTTAGATTTTTTTTCGAATTTTTTGCGGTTTTTGGCCCATTTTGGGAATATTGGATCCCAGGACGATTATGTCCGGTTAGTGGGGATGTTCGGATATTGGGCGTTCGGATATTAGAGGGATTACTGTATTAGGTTAAGCTCATACTTTTTCTTATAATTTTCCTTCACATGTAGCATTTTGGTTCACATCAAAAATATTATCTTTGCTTGTTTTGGTTAGAGTCTAGCCCTGACAGCACATGTCACATTTGATATTAGGTTAGGTTCATACTTTTTCTTATAATATTCCTTCACTTCTAGCATTTTGGTTTGCATAAAAAATATTGTTACATCCCAGTCCCCACACTGCCATAGGCTCCAACAGCAATAGTACAGTACAGGAAGGACATTGCCCAGCGAGTTGTTCTTCCCATGGTCAGCCTTAAGGTGTACAGTACACAAGATCAACTGAGGCGAAAATAAACTCTGGCTTCTTAAAGTTCACTGTCTTTATTTTCCAAGTAATTCCACTTAATGCTTTGCAACTTCACTGTTCTCACAAGCACTGGAGCTATACACACTTTACCGATTGCAGTTACACTTAATGTTTAACAACACTTCACAGTTAGTACACTTAATGCTTGCTAACACTTCACTTATTACACAAGTATTGATAATAATCTTCATTGACAGTAATTACACTTAATACACTTCACTGTCTTCTCAAGTTCCAATGATATACAAACTTCAGTAACCTGTCACTGTTAGCCACTGTTTTCACAAGTACCGAAAGTATACAGTCTTCACTGACACTACACTCAAACCAAAACCAACTGCATTTCACTCAAACTGACCTGAAACCCGACTAAACTTGCATTACTCTCGAAACGTCTACATTTTACGAGTATACTCTCGATGGGCAACAGTTGCCAACTCAGACACATCAAAACATGAAGAGTTGTCTCATTACATTACACTGTAAATCATTTACCATAAGAACTTAAACTACATAATTTAACAAGCAGTCATTTAAATAAAACATTATTGAGAAAAAGCACATTAAATTAATGCATAACTTATGAAATAACTACACTTACAAAGAGCCGCCTAACTGGCAACTCTGACTCGTACCAATACGGGAACGAAACACCGAGAAGGTACGAGACTACCTAACTGGCAAATCTCCCTTCATAACAATATTATCTTTCCTTGTTTTGGTTGGAGTCTGGCCCTGAGAGCATCGAAATATGCAACTTTGCATCGAGAAGTGAGGTAGGCAGACCACTCCAAAAGACATCGAAATTTGATTCATTGAATTCTAAACTGTTGAAATTTGAGATTCCACCGTATGTATATGTATATATACATGTATATATACATATACAGTGGGTTCTCGAATTTTGATGGGCATGGGTACCTAAAAATCACCACGAAATTCAAATAATCGAAATTTAAACTGAACTTCTTATGGGAAAAATTAGTTTGGGTCCGGGGTCTCTGAACCTAACTATGTAAAATCATGATTTTTTGCCCATACCCCCTGTAAACTTTATGAACAATAATTGTGGTTAACTGTAGTTCTGCATTGTATACCATACTGTCAGCGAGTGTATACTTGGTGTATTTCTGCCCTTTCCTGTATTGCCATTTCTCCTTTGGCTGTGAAGATTTAGAGGTGCCAGGCTGCTCTTGTCCAATACCACTGCCACCCAAAGAACCACTCTTGCTTGCCATCTTGAAACAGGTAAGTTGTGACGAAAATACGAAGAAAATACAATTAAATTGCAGTGAAATGCATGTCCACGTGTGGAAGGTACAGGCTGAAATTGCGACACTTTGCTGTAGAGGGCTGGCTCCTGGCAGGACAGTCGCCAAGATGGCCGCCGACAACTGAACATCACCTTGCAAATGGGTTGTTGTTGGTGGTGCCTACTTCCATCTGGGAGCTCTTGTCCGTAAACAACATGAATTTTTTTTTTTTTTTCTCAGTCTCTGTTGTTCATTTCTATGTTGCTCCTTATGTTCATGATTACAGTACAGTAGTGCACCAACTTTCGCTACAGCAGGATTCGCGGAATCCACTTTCGCGGCATGCACCAAATATTCCCTAACTTCCACTTTCGCTTGAAAAAAATCGATTTTCGCGCACAAATTTTGGGTTTGGGACAATATTTTGAACTTTGAATTTCCTGCACCGCCCGCCCGCAACCCACCGCCATCTTGAATGACGTCATGTCAACACTCTGTCCACCCATTCCCGCCATTGTGTACGAGCGTGCTAGCTCCATTGTGTTGGATTCTCACGGTTCAATGGCCTCTACTATACCTGGTAGTGTGGGGAAAGGGCCTGGTGGTGTGGGGGGAGAGCCTGGTGGTGTGGGGGGAGTGCCGGGAGGCAGTGGTGGTGATAAAAAGTGGCCGGGACATTCAAAGTCGGGAGGAAAGGCCAAGGCCATAGAGGAGCTTAACCTGGATGAAGATTTCAATGGATTTGTTCAAGAGAACCTAGCACAAAGGGAAATTCAGCACAGAGTGGAAGTGTTGCATCAAGTTGCATCTGAGGAGGCAGAGAGAGAGTGGTAGCGAGGCAGCAAGAGGTGGCGCCAATACGTCTGGCGTGGCTAAATAAGCCCGCCACGCGCCTCGGATACTTACCCCCAACATCCATTAAACACCACAACCTGGTCTCTGTGGTATGTTTCTCCTCATATAATGTGTACTGTACAGTTTTTATTGTTTGTATCTCACAATGCAATGTACAATAGTGATTTGATGTACTGTATTGCAAGTGAAAATGAAAATCTGATGTTACTTTAGGATAACCGGGAACCAATTAGCCTTTTTGCCATAAAGACAATGCCCCAACTTTCGCTAATTCCACTTTCGTGCATTATTTTTGGACCCAATTAGGCGCGAAAATTGGTGCCCCACTGTACTGTAATTCTCTTTGTTTCAGTATTCTGCCTACTGTATTTGCTACCACGTGTAACCCATTTTATTTTAGTATTTCTATTATTGATTCTTTTCCTTTAATTTCTCTTGTTATATCTTTGAGTTATTAAAGTAATAAGTATAGGATGTGAATTGTCCTGACGGGAAATCGTCCATGTTTTGACGGGGAATTATCTAACAGCAAATTGACTTGATGGTGAATCGTCTCGGAACCTTATCATCGTGTGCTCCACATATGAATAAATGATATTGATTTTCATTCCCTTCTTGTCACATGTCATATGATATTAGGTTAGGGTCATACTTTTTCTTATAATTTTCCTTTGCATCTAGCATTTTGGTTCACATCAAAAATATTATTTTTGCTTGTTTTGGTTGGAGTCTGGCCCTGAGAGCACATGTCACACGATATTAGGTTAGGCTCGTACGTTTTCTTATAATTTTCTTCACTTTGAGCATTTTGGTTCGCATCAAAAATATTATCTTTGCTTGTTTTGGTTGGAGTCTGGCCTTGAGAGCATTGAAGTACGTGACTTTGCATCGAAAAGTGAGGTAGGCAGACCACTCCAAAATGCATTGAAATTTGATTCATCAAAATCTAAACTGTCGAAATTCGAGAATCCACTGTATATATATATATATATATATATATATATATATATATATATATATATACACAGGTATATATATATATACCGGGTATATATCAGCCTGTGTGGTACAGTGGTAGAGTGTGTGTGTGTTTTGTATACAGGTGAACCAGGGTTCGTGCCCTGTCAGGGTAATAAACTTTGAGAGTGTTCACCCGGCCACTTACTGCATTGGTGGACACAAGGGGTGCTGTGGTTGAACCAGTGTCGCTTACCATGAGGTATGCTTGAACCCAGTCGGCTTGCGTGGGTCGATTACACTTGGTTCACAGACTACACACATATCCAAGGGCACTCCAACACTTCAGTTACACTTACAAGCACTTCTCACCCTACATACAATCTCTGCCTGACAGCCTAAGCCACTTGGTAGAGATACATTGGCTGTATCGTCCCGACTTCGGTCGGGATAGGCTGGTCCTGCAGTGGATACTCAAACGGCTCATGATGTATAGATAGATAGATATAGATATATATTACACTAAAACCTCACTATATTGGACTGTAGCACCAGTCGAGCAGGGCAGTACTCCCGAGGTGGATGGAAAGCTGATGACAGGGAGTGCTGGAGCTCCCGTTTCATCAGCCCTCAGGACTAGTTCCTGACCATCCCCCTTTGCTGAACTTTTTCAGTGTCTCAGTTACACAGAGAGTAGGCCAGCATGCTCTCCAGTACAAATTTCTCTAACTATCTTCACCAAACTACATGCACAGTACACACTACACTTCCTTTTCAAAAATCAACAAAAATGGCGTCTATCAATCAAGCCTCGGAGTCCCCAGGGGGGGGGACCATAAATGCCCCCGCCATCTGCCCCTCTCCCGGTGACGACTCGAGGTGCCTGGAACCACTGTCTGACTCTCTTCTTCTTCATTTCTGCAACATTCGCGGCCTTTCATCTAACTTTCGCTCTGTTGAGCACCACCTCTCCTCCTCTAAACCTCACCTTCTTTTTCTGACGGAGACTCAGCTGTCTGAGGCAACCGACAGCAAACCCTTTTCTGTATCCTCCTACTTTCTCTATACTCATTTCAAAGCCAAAGGTGGCTGTTGTGTATACATACGCAACGACTTATCTTGCTCTCGTGTTCCTGAACTTGATTCTTCTGAATTCTCCACACTCTGGCTTCGGCTTTCCTGTCATTCTCTGACTAAATATATCTGTGCTGTTTACTTATCCCCTAATTCTACTGACTATCAAAATTCTTTGACTATCTTACTTCTATGATGGAACACATTCTGTCCATTTCTCCTTTCTCTGAAATCTCCATTCTTGGAGATTTCAATGTTCACCACCACCTTTGGCTCTCCTCTCCTTTCACGGATCTACCTGGTGAACAAGCCTACATCTTTTCTATCCTTAATGACCTAGAGCAGCTTGTACAGCACCCTACCCGAATCCCTGACCGTCTTGGAGAGAGCTCCAACATACTTGACCTCTTCCTCACAACTAATCCTTCTGCTTACTCTGTTAATCTTTTCTCTCCGTTGGGCTCCTCCGATCACAACCTTATTACCTTAACCTGTCCTATCACTCCAGTACGGCCTGTGGACCCTCCAGGGAAACGTCGTCTGTGGCATTTTGGAGCCGCGAACTGGGAGGCCCTCAGGCAGTACTTCTTTGATTTTCCCTGGAATGATTATTGCTTCCATGGCCGGGAGCCATCTGAGTGTGCCTCGCGCATTACGGAGGTTATTCTCTCGGGCATGGAAGCATACATTCCTTTCTCATATCCTTTGACTAACGCAAGAAAGCCTTGGTTTAATCACGCTTGTTCTAATGCTGTCCGCAACAAGGAGAGGGCCTACAAAAGGTACCGCAGCCAACCCACCCCTGAATCACATCATCTTTACGTTTCTGCCCGGAATCGTGCTAAGTCTGTTCTTCGCTCTACTAAAAATAATTTCATCCATACTAAATGCTCTCAACTCTCCAACTCGAATTCTTCCCGCTCCTTCTGGCACCTTGCCAAAAATCTTTCTAACAACTTTACCTCATCATCCTTCCCTCCTCTTTTCTACTCTGATGGTTCTGTAGCTATTTCTTCTACTGATAAAGCAGATCTCTTCGCACAGACTTTCTCCTCCAATTCCACCTTAGACGATTCCGGTGCTGTTCCTCCATCACTTCTCCCCTCTGACTTCCTCATGGCTGACATTAAAATTTCTTCAGTTGATGTATTTTCTGCCATCACTGGCCTCAGTACTAACAAGGCATATGGGCCTGATGGGGTCCCTCCTGTTGTTCTCAAGAACTGTGCTTCTGTGCTTACACCCTGCCTAGGCAAACTCTTTCGCCTTTGTCTGTCAACTTGTACCTTTCCTTCTTGCTGGAAGTTTGCTCTCATTCAGCCAGTCCCAAAGAAGGGTGACCACTCCCAACCCTCCAACTATCGTCCAATTGCTTTAACGTCCTGTATTTCAAAAGTTTTCGAGTCAATTCTTAATAGAAAAATTTTAAGGCATCTTTCTTATCACAACCTTCTTTCCGATCGTCAGTATGGGTTCCGTCAGGGACGCTCCACTGGCGATCTTCTCACCTACCTTTCAGACTCCTGGTCATCCTCCTTTCGGGACTTTGGCGAAAGCTTTGCCATTGCACTTGACATCTCAAAGGCTTTCGATCGAGTCTGGCATAAATCTTTAATTTCCAAACTGCCCTCCTACGGTTTCTATCCTTCTATCTGTGCCTTCATCGCTAGCTTCCTTTCTGGTCGTTCTATAGCCGCTGTTGTAGACGGCCATCGTTCTTCTCCTAGATCTATCAACAGTGGTGTTCCTCAGGGCTCTGTCCTATCACCAACTCTCTTCCTTTTATTCATCAATGATCTTCTAAGCTGTACATCTAACCCTATCCACTCATACGCTGATGACTCCACCCTTCACCTTTCCATTCGGTTCCCGCAACGCCCATCTCAACAGTTACTTCAAGAAACAAGGGATGAGGCTATGGCACACCTAATGTCTGACTTGGCTCGTATCGCTGACTGGGGTAAAAATAATATGGTTGTCTTTAATGCATCTAGGACTCAGTTCTTACACCTATCAACCCGACAAAATCTTCCACAGGTATACCCATTAATGTCTAATAATATTCAGCTTAATCCTGCATCATCCTTGAACATGCTTGGGGTTTCATTTACTCAGGACTTATCTTGGAAAGATCATATTACATCTCTTGTAAAATCTGTTTCCAAGAGATTGGGTGTGCTAAGCCGACTCCGCTCTTTCTTTACCCCTGCACAATTGTTGACTCTATACAGAGGTTTTATCCGTCCCTGTGTGGAGTACAACTCTCGTGTGGGGAGGCTCCCCACATACAGCTCTTCTCAATAGGGTGGAGTCAAAGGCTTTTCGTCTCATTAACTCTCCTTCTCTTACTGACTCCCTTCAACCTCTGTCTCTTCGCCGCACTGTTGCATCTTTATCTCTTTTCTGTCGCTACTTTAATGGTCACTGCTCCTCTGAACTGTCTGCTTGCATTCCTCCACCTCTACGACGGGCGCGTAGCACCCGTCTGGCAGCAAACTCTCATCCCTTTTCTGTCCAACTCTCTAATGCAAGAGTTAACCGTTACTCCCAGTCTTTCATTTATGCAACAGGTCAGCTCTGGAACTGTCTCCCTCTGTCTGTATTTCCTGCTGCCTATGATCTCCAGTCTTTCAAACGCAGTGTGTCCAGGCATCTCAAAATGATCGGATCTTGAATTTGGCTCTCTAATGTATTTTGTTTTTCTCTTGGAAGGAACTGTTACTGCGGGCCATGGCCTTTGGTTCCTTCTTTCTCGCATAAAAAAAAAAAAAAAAAAAAAACAGGGACCCCAAGGCATTCCGAAAATGCGTAATTCCAATAAAAGCGACATCCAAACTTCCTCCTGCTAACCCAGACTTTTTCTGATATATCAGACATTAGTCCTGATCGCACCAAAGGTTTTTAAACTGTTTTCACTACCATTGCAGTACTGTACTGTATTATACATTCACTACCATAATCAAATGGTGTAATGTATATAATAATACTGTCCTGTACACTGATAAACATGTCTTTTATTTACCTAATTGGGGTGAACACAGCTGAAGTGGTCAGGCAGTTCCGACTGCTTCTGGCTTTATCGGACTTTTTCATTCCAATAAAAGCAAATTCCGGTCTATTGAAATCCTTTATATTCAGGTTTTACTGTATATACTTGACCCTCGATTTGCCAGACTAAAAGGGGGGTAGACCAGTCTGGGAATGA
Source organism: Coenobita brevimanus (assembly GCF_032717465.1). Taxonomy (NCBI): domain Eukaryota; kingdom Metazoa; phylum Arthropoda; class Malacostraca; order Decapoda; family Coenobitidae; genus Coenobita; species Coenobita brevimanus. The sequence continues at coordinate 9,071,160 of NC_136990.1, forward strand.
CAGTAGTCCGGCTCCACATACCATTCCCCGGACTATTACCATACTTTGTCCGAATTCTCCAATACTCTCTGGCAATTACTCCGATAATCTAGAGCATTCTGGAGTGTAAGCTACCTATACCAACATAACTAAAATACTATTTATCTATCTGTTGCCAAACACCTCAGTCCCGTTCAGGGTGGCCACAAACAAATCGCCTCCACGTCGCTCTGTCTCCCGCCATTTCACTGCACCGCTCCCAACTCACACCCCCCTCTCTCATATAGCTCTCCACCCCATCCCTCCATCTCATCCTCGGCCTCCCCCTCCCTCTTCCCCCCTCCACCTCACTCACATACACTCTCTTCGTCAGTCTTTCACCCTCCATCCTCTCCACATGGCCAAACCACCTCAGTGTATTCCTCCTAACACTTCCTATCACATCCACATCCACATCCCAACGCTCCTTTATATCTTCATTTGTCAGCCTGTCTCTCCGTGTGACTCCACAGGCTCCTCTTAAATAACTCATTTCCACTGCTCTCACTCTTGACCTGTGACCTTCCAGCAATGTCCAAGCTTCACTACCATACGTTAGAGTTGGTATCACAATACTGTCATGTAGAGCTTTTTCACTTCCATGTTCACTTCCCTGCTTCTTATCACTGCTTTCAAGGAACCAGCAACCTTTCTTCCCTGCTGTACCCTTTCAAGCACTTCACCCTCCAAACCTCCATCCTTACTCATCACACTACCCAAGTACTTAAACGTACTCACATTTTCCAATTCCTCACCATTCAACCTCGCTGTACATTCGCTGACTTCACCTCTCTCAAAGACCGTCACTTTACTCTTCCCTACATTCACCTTTAGATTCTGTTTCCTACAGACTCTCCCAAACTCATCCACCAAACCTTGCAGCTCCCCTTCATCTTCACTCAACAACACAGTATCATCTGCAAACAACAGTGCAGGGAGTTTCTAAACACTACCCTCTCTCACCAGGGCCACTCCAACATCCACTGCCCTACCTTGTACCTCTTTTATTACCCCATCCATGTACAGATTGAACAACCATGGAGACATGACACATCCCTGTTTCAACCCAACCTTCAAAGAGAAAAATTCACTCAGTTCACCATCCACACTCACTGCAGCCTTAGCACCATCATACATACTCTTCACAGCATTCAACAACTTCCCATATACTCCATATATTCTTAATGCTTTCCACAATCCTTGTCTATCCATCCTGTCATATGCTTTCTCCAAATCCATGAAAGCCGCATACAACTTTTTTCCCTTCTCTAGAAACTTTTCCACTAAAGATCGAAGAATGAATATCTGATCTACACAACCTCTTCCCTTCCTAAAGCCTCCTTGTTCTTCTCCAACTAATTCCCCTGTTCTTTCCCTAACTGTGTCAATAAGTATCCTACCATACACTTTTTGTATTACACTAAGAAGACCAATGCCCCTATGATTACCACACACTTCTTTTTCCCCTTTTCCTTTGTACAAGGGAATAATTATACCTGACTTCCTATCTTCCAGGACTCTACCTTCCTCCCAGGCCAATCTGCACATTTTCCACATCCATTCTACTACTATCTCTCCCCCATGCTTCAGCATTTCACCACACACTCCATCAATTCCTGAGGCTTTCCCCAATTTGACTTTCTTCATTGCTCCACAACTTCTATCCTACTGATTTCTTCCTGTCTTCTCACCTCCCTCCTTCTCCCAGCCATTCCCCAGCCACTTATACTTGCATTCCTTCCATCCTCTACGTTCAACAATTCCTTAAAGTGTTCTCTCCATCTGCTCACCTTTTCTCCCTTCTCCACTAGTAATCTACCATTTTTATCTTTCACTCCCCTCCTAACTTCACTTCCACCTTGTCTTACTCTCTTCACCTCTTTCCAAAAACATTTTCTTACAGTCCCTCCACTTTACACTCAAGTTCCTTCCAAATTCCTCATCCACTCTCTTCTTACTCTCTCTTACTAATCTTTTCACCTCTCTTCCTTTCTACATATAACTCTCTCTTCCACCTCTCAACTTCTTCCACGCCCCTATTTCTCATCCATGCATTGTATGCTTTCTTCTTTTGTGCTACAGCCTGTCTCACCTCGTCATTCAACCATGCTGTTCCTTGCAGCCCCCTCCATCTTCTCTTCACCCCACACACCACATCACATGCTGCACATATTTCTTCGTTGAATATCCTGCACACACCTTCCACGTCCCCCATCTGCTCCAATTCATATTTACCCAATTGTTCCGCTACTTCTCTCTTATATTCTGCGATTTTCTCATCCTCTTGTAATCTTTCCACCCTCCTAGCAACTACACCTTCTTCCTGTCCTTCCCTTCTTCTATTTCTCCATCTTTCTTGGATCTTGATACTGGCCACCACTAAGTAGTGGTCAGATAGTCCACTCCCCCAACCTCTATAAGCTCTTGCATCCATTACACATCTTCGCATCCTTCCATCCACACACACGTAATCAATCATTGCCTTCCTTTCATTCAGTTCACTACCCACTCTTCTCATCACTCGCCATGTATACCTGTGGATCATTTTGTGCCTGAAGAGGGTATTGGCTATCACCAACCCCATCCTGGCACAAGTGTCCAGTAATGCACTGCCATTCTCATCTGTCTGAGCAGGCACACCCCACTCACCAACTATTCCATCCACCTTCACATTCTCTACTTTACCATTCATATCAACGATCAAAACACTCTTTCAATCCTTCCAAACTTTTCCATGTACACTTCTACATTTTTCCAGAACTCTTCTCTCACTCTGCTTGCACGATCTTGCGTTGGCACATACACGCACCCAATCGCCCACATTTGTATTCCAACTTTCAGTCTTACCCACACAATCCTTGACCCAACTGATCCATACTCTCTTATGTTCTTCTTCCATCATTTACTCACAGCAATACACACTCCTTCTTTTGCCCTCTCATTCTCACCTACTCCTGCACATATACCCCATCCATACTCCCATTCTCTCACACTCTCACCTCTCCATTTAGTTTCAGTTACTCCACATACATCCACTTTCGCACCCTTAAGCACCTGGACAATCTCTTTCTCTTTTGCCTCATCATTCACACCTCGTACATTCCATGTTGCGATCCGTATGTGTATGAGCCACTGTGGCAATAAAAATTAAATTTTTTTCAGTGATAAGTGCCGATTCGGTATTTAGACGCACTGAGTAGGGTGAGCTAAGTAAGTAGGAATGGATCCCATTGACTTCATTTGTAAGAAAATATATATTTTTTTTTATTACCTATGAAGTTTATTGTGTCCAAGCTTCCCTAAAACTGTACTATGTTATGGAATAAACTATTTATAGTGGCATTTGAGAAAGGCAAGAGACAAATGGGATATTGCCACAAGTTAGGAGCTGGTGACGTGAAGCAGGTTGGTGGCCAAGATGCATTTCATGTGTGAAAATAATTTCTTGTGTGTGTTACAAATGGCCTTTATCGAGTCAAAATCTTGCAAAAATTATACTGTGTTGTGCAGGAGACTGCTTATAGTTTTATATGAGAGAATGATGGCCAGACTTTTGTTGAGAATCCCGGACTTGTACGGGCATTTGTCTGGCATTTGATAACATTGTCCGGCCTCAGCCCGTGTCCGGGAAATCCGAAATCCGGGAAAAAGGGGTCTGGCAAATCGAGGGTCGAGTGTATATATATATATATATATATAGATAGATAGATAGATAGATATATGTATATGTATATATATATATATATATATATATATATATATATATATATATATATAGATAGATATATATATATATCTATCTATCTATCTATCTATATACCTAGGCTGCTTCCCCCAAGGAAAGGGAGGTAGCCGAGACAGGATGACTCACTCTCCATTTACTCATCCATTCAAACACATTCATTCGCATCTTAGCCCCAAAGGGGAGAACGGACAGATCCTCACCGCACCACACCGCACAAGGGTCAACTGGGCAATGCAATTAGTGACATCCGCAGCAGGGCCCGACAGCAGAACTGGTTTACCCCTGCCACATCATAACAGACCCATCCCCTTACCCGCACCTGACATGACTAGCTGATCAGACCAAATGCGGGAGAATATCCCCTTAGGGCTGCGTCATCACTTATTCATTCACAATTTCTCTCCATTTATTTCTGTCACGCACAGCCACTCTTCCTTGCTCAACAGACATCCCTCTCGCATATATATATATATATATATATATATATATATATATACAGTATATATATATATATATACAGTATATGTGTTATGATGTAGCAGGGGTAAACCAGTTCTGCTGTCGGGCCCTGCTGTGGATGTCACTGATTGCATTGCGCAGTTGACCCTTGTGCGGTGTGATGCGGTGAGGATCTGTCCGTTCTCCCCTTTGGGGCTAAGATGCGAATAAATGTGTTTGAATGGATGAGTAAATGGAGAGTGAGTCGTCCTGTCTCGGCTACCTCCCTTTCCTTGGGGGAAGCAGCCTAGGTATATAGATAGATAGATAGATATATATATATATATATATATATATATATATATTTATTTTTATATATATATAATATATATATACATATACATAGATATATACAGTAATCTCTCCACTATCCGACGTAATAGAGGCATAGGCATGTCCGGATAGTGGGCAGCAACCTCCTGGACTTGTACTTATGGACCCTAACTCAGAAAAACACCTATACAACTCCCTCTGGACATGCATAGCACCTATTTAAGACCCAAATCACACCAATAAGGCACATAAAAGATTGAAATAAATGCAAAAGAAGCATAAAATTAGGTTTTTGAGGTAGGTTCATACAATATTAAACATTCTTGATTCTTACAAGTCCCTGGCTCCTGGACTGGTAGTTATGGACCCTTACCTAGCCTAACTCAGAAAAACACCTCCCTACTGTACATGCATAGCACCTAATACACAACATATTCACACCAATAAGGGACATAAAAGAGTGAAATGAGGTGTTTGAGGTAAGTATAGTATGGAAAATACAGTAGAGTACAGTATGAAACATTCTGCCTACTTACAAGAAGTCCATGGCCATCTTGATGAATAACCACCTCCTCTCAGACTCTGACAGTAAGAAGGATTTCCTGAAGCATTTGCAGTACACTGTTCATGAAGTCTTGCACTGAACTTAGTCATTCGCACTCAGAAGTCCATTCTCTTCACAGTGTGCACTCTTGTCTAACTTATGCTCCATTGTAACTTAATAAGTGCTGCACTCCCACTCATAAAACCAATTTCAAAACAAATCACAAGTGTACAGTATTTACGTTAAATTTAGTCCAAAAATTTTCTTTTCACTCAAATTTCTACTTTCTATACCATACTGTATGCACTGTTTTTCTTTCACCGCACAACACTAAATTCCCGTGTGGTCTAGTGGAGAAGTTCTTGCTGTTTAATCACTGTCAGAGTCTGAGAGTATCGCTGGCAGGTGACCTAGGGGTGCGTCGCTGGGTCGTGGTGATGGCGTACCCACTGCAGACGACTCTGAAGATAGACGCAAACTCACGTTGAGCGGTGACTCCACCGTGGCTGATGTGCTGGGCTGTGGCTCGGAGCATGAGGGCCTGTCTTGGGGAGGCAACGGAGTGGAGCCAGGGCTGGGCACAGCAGGGGTCACGGGCCTGAAAAAGCTGTCAATCATTGATTGACGCAAGGAACGACGATTCTGACGATTTATGACGTGCTGCCTGAAAGCACGCACTTCCTCCACAAGTCCCAAGGGCCCCATCTCCCAGACGCACTCCGGGTGTTCCAGGTAGTCCAGAATGAACTCTAGGTGTTCCCGGAGTGTGCTCAGCTTGGGGCTGGCTGGAGTTGCGTCATGCTGAGAGGAGTCCGCATCATCGTCGCCGTCCTCGTCGGAATCTTCAAGCTGGGTACTGACACCTGCAATTGAAGATGCGATCTTGATATCAGACAATGTCTGATACCCAGGATCGCCCTCGTCGTTATCCAACCACTCACGCATTTCGTCGTCCACATCAACATCATCGCCGTGCGGACGTAGACATGCATGGAGGTCATCCACGTCGAAACCTAGGAAATCGTACTCTGCATCCGTTCCGAGAAGCAGACGAGACCAACCATTTTCTAGAGTCTTGATAGAGATTTCCTTCCATGCACTGGCCTGGTTGTAAATGGCAGACGATGTTGTATTGGCTAAGGTTTTCCAAAATCCGCTGGCCTCACGTGTCCTGTCCCTCCCTGTGCTCGTCCTCGTCCTTGAGAACAATCATCACCTCGTCCAGGAACTTCCGTCGGTATAGGCACTTCGTTGCCACGATCACTCCTTGGTCCATTGGTTGGATGAGAGCAGTAGTATTAGGTGGCAGAAACATGCACCTAATGTGGTCATTCTCAGCCACCAAGTTCTTGTCGCACGGATGGGCAGGTGCATTGTCGAGGAGAAGGAGAGCCTTTACCTGGTCGCGTGGGATTCTCAGTTTCTGCGTCTGGTAATGTATGACCTCCTTGACGAAATGGCGGTGGAACCAGTCTTTGAAGATCTGGGCTGTGAACCATGCCTTCAAAGGATGGTACCAGATGACAGGAAGGACATCCATCACCCCACGAAGACACCGAGGCTGCTTTGCACGGCCAACAATAACGGGCTTGAGCCGGTGCATGCCTTTAGCACTGGCACAACACAAAGCAGATAGCCGTTGCTTGGAGAACTTGCGGCCAGGTACATGCTTCTCCGTCTCCTCGACTAGAGTGTTCGTTGGCAAAGAGCGATAGAATAAACCAGTTTCGTCAGCGTTGTAGACTTGACCAAGAGTGAGGCCCTCCCTGTCGATCAAGCCCTTCACCTTGTGCCGAAACTCCTCTACTCCATCCTCGTTAGCTTCCAAAGCTTCGCCATGAGACTTACGGTTGGTAAGGCCATGCCGTAACTTAAACGCGGAGCCAACCCTCGGTTGCCTTGAAGTCTAGGGCATCGTGAAGCCTTGCGAACTTCTCAGCAGCAGCCTTCAGCTCCGTACCACATACCATCACACCAGCAGCACGTTGCTGTTGATTCCAAATCAACGTGGAGCGGTCAACTTCAGCAAACTTTTTTTTTTTTTTTTTTTTTTTTTTCCCCCCCCCCCCCCGACTCCGGGCAAAGGCTTCAGGGCCTATATCTCGGGGGCAGTAGCCTATCCCAAGGCCCAGTAGTCCTCCTACACCTCCACATGTCACCACTTCGGCGCTAATATCCACCGTCCATATTGAATACATGCTAGGGCAGTCTCATACAGGACTTGGGAGTAAATATCATCCTCCCCACGTTGTGTTTGCTTTTTGACGAGAAGTCAGCCGTGTACTGCATGAGTTTGTCTCGGGATCTCTTAATATCAAACAAAGTAGATTGGGCCAGGTTAAACTCACGGAGGATGCGTGAAGAAGACCATCCTGCATCTGCTTTCTCCAGTATCTTTTGCTTCTTCTCCAGAGTCAACACCACTCTCTTCCTCTTCTCAGGCAGCGGGGCTATCATCACACACACGAAGGAGAGGCACGAGAGCAGCAGGAGTGCTTGCAGCAGGTAAGGCACCACCACAAAAGCGAGCATGTGGGCAGCCATGACGACGAGTGTTCACTTGCGACAAGAGACAGGCGGAAAGTGGGGAGGATGCACAGGCGCTCTAGGGGACGTCGGAGGAATGACGCGGCACAACAAAGCTGTCCCGCGCCTTGCGCGAGAAGTTCAAATTACAGGCGGGAATTTTTTTTTTTTTTTTCAAACGTTTTGCGGTTTCGGACCATTTTGGGAATATTGGATCCCAGGACGATTATGTCCTGTTAGTGGGGATGTCCAGAAAGTGGACGTCCGGAAAGTAGAGGGATTACTGTATATATATACTGCATATATAGATATATATATATATATATATATATATATATATACTCTATATATATCTATATATATATATATACTGCATATATAGATATATATATATATATATATATATATATATAGTATATTGTTTCTTTTTTCGTTTCGTTTTTAAATGCTCCAACATGCTTGCATGCATCAGCCTTGGTCACCTAACGGCGGCTCTCCATGCTGCACGATCCACTGCAGCCTCCCTGTTCAGTCCCTTAACCCTGAGGTCACACTTAATGACCTCGTCCCATGTCTTTCTCGGGATACCCCTCGTAACCCCACCCCCAATATTAACACTTCTCACCTTCCTCACCCAATTATCATCCCCCATCCTCTCCACATGTCCAGACCATCTCAATCTACCTCTCCTCATCACAACACCAATACACTCCAGTCCCATCGTACCTCTCAACTCTTCCATCGTAAACCCAGCCCCCCCAGACCTTGGACGCAGGGATGCACTGCACATCCGCCTAATCATTATGGTTTCTGTACGTCTGAGCTGGCGAATATCTTCCTCCTTCACTTCCCAGGTCTCACTACCATACAACATTACACTCCTAACACATTCTGCTTACAAAGACCCCTTAGCACGTAGGGAAAGTCCTCTCAATGTCAGGAGAGGCAACAGCTCCGTGAACTTCTTCCAACCATTTCTCGCCCTAGCCACAGAGCTAGCTCCAGCCCCACCTCGAGCACACAACATGTCTCCCAAATAACAAAACTCTTCCACACACTCAGAGATTCACCAGCAAATTCAATTCTTTCACGTCTGACAATCTCCACCTGCTCTCCCCGACACGCCTTACACATAAAATCAGCATTATCTCGCAGCCTACCTCTGATACCACTACATCTCTTATGCACCCATTTATCACAAACACGGCACAAGATGGAATTACTTCCCACGCCCTTGTGGCAAACTGTGCATGGCCACTCTCCCTCGTCTTTGACAGTACCGCCACCAATCCTAGATATCATCACTTTTGTTTTATTTGCATTTACCCTCAAGCCCTTGTGCCCCATACCATCTCTCCACTTCCTAAACCTTTCCTCCGCCTCCCTTTCGTTCTCTGCAGTCAACACCAAATCATCAGCATACAACAACTCCCACGGGAGTTCGTTTCTAAAGTCATGTGAAAAGGCTTCAAGTACCATGATAAACAACATGGGACTCAAAACTAACCCCTGATGCACACTAACATTCACGGAAAACCCATCACTCAAATCTCCATTCACTCTCACCTGGGTGTGAGCACCCACATACATAGTCATAACCACCCTAACCAGCCACTCCTCCAAGCCAAGCTTTCTTATTGCCCACTTCACCACCTCTCTAGGGACTCTGTCAAAGGCCTTTTCCAAATCAACAAAAACAAAATAAAGATCCCTTCTCCTACCAATATATTTTTCCTTAAGCTGTCAAACAATGAATATGGCATCAGTGGTCCCCCTACCTGGCATAACCCCAAACTGCATCTCATCAATATTCACTCTTTCTCTAATCATACCTTCTAAAACTCTCTCCATTACCTTCATTATCTGATCTAGAAGCTTTATACCTCTATAATTTCCTTTTTCCAGGGCATCACCCTTCCCTTTATACACATTTACAATTACACTCTTTAGCCAATCATCTGAGACAACACATTCATAAATAATCCTATTTATCAGGTCAGTGACTAACTTCACCCCTATATCATCTGAGGCCTTCAACATTTTGGCAGTCAACCCAGACACACCTGCTGCCTTCCCCACCTTCATCCTGCCTATTGCCTCACTCACAGTAGCAGCATCAATCAAAGGCCAAGGGCCAGACACTGGATCTGCTGGCTCCAAACCTTCTCTGTCCCAATCAAACTACTCATTCAACAACCGGTTATAATGCTCTCTCCATGCATCTTTAATATCCTCACTGTTCACCACTACCCTTCCTTCATTCTTCACACACTGCTCACCTGTAATATCCCGATTATCCTTCTCCACCTGGCCTGCCATCCTAAATATCATATTTTTCCTTTCCCCATGATTTAGGTTATCAAGTAAAAGTCTCTGTGACTCAGACTTTGCCCTGTATACCTCTCTTCTAGCCCTACGCTTGGCAGCCAAATGTTCCTCTTTGCTACCACCCTTCTTCCATTCCTGGAAAAGCCTTCTTTTCTCCTTAACTGCAGCTTCTACACCCTCATCCCACACCAAGGTACTTTATGTCTTGGTGGTCGTCTTGTCCAACCATATGTTACATCAGTGACTCTCAAGAGATTGTTCTTGAGGGCTCTGTACTGTTCATTAACGCCTCTGTTTACAACTCCCTGTTCAACCACCACTCTCCTCAACTTGCTATAGAAGGCATCCCTTACTACTTGGTTTTTCAGCTTCCATATTTTCCTCCTATGTATATAAGTCCTCTTTTTCATCACTTGTTCTTTAAGCACCATATCACAAATCAATAGTTTGTGCTGCTGCACACACTCCTCACTTCCTATAACTTTAACATCCCTCATTAACCTCCTATCGGCCCTCCTAACTAGAAAAAAATCTATCTGACTGCTATTTCCCCTAGACTCATACGTAATTAACCTACTGTCTCTTTTCCTAAAATATGTGTTGCACACAATCATGTCCGTTGCCTCCCCAGACTCGAGTATCCTTTCCCCTTCTGCATTCCTTATACCATACGCACATCCCCCATGCACTTCTTCATAACCTTGTGCTGCTTCACTTACATGACCGTTTTAAGTCCCTTCCTAAAACCACTATCTCATCCTCCTGCATACCACCCACTACATGTATTAAATCATCCCAAAATCTATCTTTCTCTCCTTCATCCAATCCTGCCTGTGGAACATATGCCGATGTAATCGCAGCCTCCACAAACCCACAACATCCACTACAGTACTTGGCAGCACATCCACCCACACCAAGGAACATCAAAACAACACCCTGCACACGATACCATACACAAATACTGTCATCTCTCCCCCGTTGCCCACCTCAGACCAGCTTCCAGAAGCATATCCTCACTCAGATCACTTGCTGCTCCATTCAGTCACTTAAAGACAACACACAGCTGCATGCACGGCCTCCTGACATCCACCCTTCTGAATCCTATCTTCCTCGTGAGGAAAGGGTCCACTTGGCCAGACTGGGATGTGGGCACCATCCAGCCCTCTTAAGCTACCAGAAGAGGCTGGATGACTCTGTCGCTGATGCCTGTCCAGGATGCAACACAGCACCCCATACTATTAAGCACATTATGGAAGACTGCATTGCAGACAATCACCTATTCCAACAACACAACATACACTCATTAGGAAGGCCATGGCCTGGTCTCGGCCATGGCCTTCCTAAGGGACTCGGGGCTGTTCGGCCAGACTGCCTAGGGAACAACTACTACTACTACTACTACTAATTGCAGCTATCCTTCTATCGAACAGAATTTTCACAGCCAACATCCTATCGCTTACTCTCATAACATTCATAACATATTCCACCCATTTCTCCGCAACCATCACACCAACACCTCCATATCTGTCTGTTCCCCCTTGCCAAAACAACTTATGGGAACAGTCCTTCCCAACAATCTTTCTGGCTGATCCACCCCTGTTCCGTACTTCCTGCAAACACGCCACATCCACCCACCTCCTATTGAATGCCTCAACGATTTCCCCCGCTCTTCCCCTCAAACTTCCCACATTCCATGAACCCACCCTCATCCCCTTGGGTGATTTACTGTCCTCAGGCTTGCTTTGAAACTTTTCCTTATGTTTTGCCATATTCAGTATTAATAAAGGGGGATAGACATACCACAGCCCCCACTCACTGCACAGTCCCAGGTCCAGGCAATGGGTCTGAGACCCCTAGCCCACCAGCTTACCAGTGGCTGTGGTAGTGGCCTCAGAGCACCCTGCCAGGACAGCTGCAGGGACACCCTCCAAGTGCTCCTTGGCACTGCAACTATCCCACCATTATACACCCACTGAGAGGGCAGCCTCCTGGGGGGCGCTACTCCCAGGTTCAGGCCCCTCTCTATTGGGCGGAAGCGACAGCCTGGGAACCGCAATGCCCTGTACCTTCTAGCACAGGCCTGAGCCCCATCTCGGCCTGGACCCACGATCTATGCCGGCGGAACCCCTGTCTTGCCTCCCCCCAGAAGTCTGCCACTAGGTAGCGGGGGCAAAGTTTTCTGGCTGCATTCCCTTGCTGGTGGCAACCCCTGTAACGTAGTGGGAATCATTGTGTGAAATGTAAGGTGCATGTGCTGTAGTGCATAGGATAGTTGAGAGGAAATGTTTGGGAGAGTATGCTGGTCTACTCTCCATGTTACTGTCACACTGAGAAGGTCAGCAAAGGGGGATGGTTAGATAGCTAGTGAAACAGGAGCTCCAGCTCTCCCTATCACCAGCATTTCCATTCCCCTCGGGAGTACCACGCTGTTCGGACTGTGCTACGGCCTCCTCCTGCATGTATGTACAGTATATATATATATATATATACTGTATATATATATATATATATTTATAGTGGAACCCCGGAATTCATATGCTTCTCTACTCGTACAACTCGGTTTTCATACAGCTTTTTCATCCAAAAATCGCTCCAGTTTTCATACGGCGACCTGCTATTTGCACTAAGAGATGCAGCGTCGTAGGTGCCAAGTGGTCACCATCCTGCTTTGTCTTCTGCCATCAGTCATACAGGCTCCATTAAACTTTGTGATAGATTACTTATTTTCATTAGAAAATTGTGCATACAGTAATCCCTGTACTATCCGGACGCCCACTTTCCGGACACCCCACTTACCGGACATTGTGGGCCTGGACCTTGGGAATGCAAAAATGGCCAAAAAAGAAAAAAAATACCCCCCAAATCTAAATTTTTTCCCACCCATAATTTGAAATTGCCACGCGGCGCCAAACAGCTGGTTTACACCATGGCCCCTTCACCCTTCCTTCCTCCCTGCTCCCCCCTCCCCCCTCCCCTGTCAGGGTTGCCATTTGGTATTTTTCATTACCAAATGAGGGCCAATTTGGTAATGAAAAATTTGTTTGGTAATGAATCAGAATAATGCACTACCAAACGGATTTTTCACATGTATGAGGATACACAGGATGGAGATGGTGGATTGTTTGCTCTCTCTGATTAATCTGCTAGCCTACATAGCATGAAAATAATCAACATGCTGTTAATTATAAGGAGAGTGATTACATGTATTTCCACTTGTATATACTGAGTTTGGTAATGAAAAGTTATATTTAGTAATGAAAATTGAGGAGTTTGGTAATGTGGCCGTTGTGATCTGGCAACTCTGTTTTGTCATCAACAGTTACTGCCTAACTTCGATCGTGAGTAGATGCTTATCGCAGTGGAAGCCACACGTGCTCATTTTTTGTGAATAAACAGTGAATAAACTGCAATACCTCGCCACCAGGCCACACGGGAATTTACAGTGTTGTGCAGTGTTAAGAAATTAGGACTTAGAGTGCAAAGGATCAACTGTGGAGTGCAAATTGGCGGTTGAAACTGGCGTGGTGCAGTTAAGAACAATGTGCAATGTTAAACAATAATTCACAGTGCAAAGAATTAAGTGCAGCACAACACTGGATTACTGTACATGCAAGAGCATTTTCACCACTGCCAAATCCTTAGAAAAAGTGGCCACAGACATGCTGTAAGTACCCTGGCTGAGGTACAGTCACTTCTAATTCCTCATTCTTTGGTTCCTTTTCATTTTTTTCATGCTTTATGTCCATTATTGGTGTGAATTGGGTCTTAAACAGGTTTAAATAAGTGCTATGAATGTCTGGTAGGGAGTTTTTTAGATGGCTTTCAAAGTTAGGCAGGGTTAGGGTCCTTAAGTACCAGTCCAGGAGCCAGGGGCCCACTTTCCGGACAGGACCACTTTCCAGACATGCCTTTGGCTCTGTTACATCGGATAGTAGGGGGATTACTGTAATCATGGGCCCTAAGCAGATTATTGAATCAGCTGGAGCTAAAAGAAAAGCAGTGAGAACAATAATTGAGCTGAAAAACAAGCTCAGTGCATAGTTTGAGTGTGGAACCTGTATCTCTGATCTTGCCCTTCATTATGGTATGGCGAAATCTTCCGTTTCATTCATACTTAAGAACGGATTAATGCAAAATACAGTAAACCCTCATTATACGATGGGGTTCCGTTGCTGAAAACCCCATCGTAAAGCAATCCATCGTATAGCAATCCCATTATAACATGGAGTCAATGGGGATACGTTCCCAGACGTGCCTAAACTCTCACATACACACACCTTAGCACTCACATACATGAAATATCCTTATGTTTAAACATTTAAAGTAACACATTAATAGTGAATAAAGAGAGAAAAGCATGAAAACTACAGTATACAGTAGATCTTACCTTTACTGAAGCAAGCAACGGTTGTTTATGTGGTTCCTAGACAATTCGCCATGAAGTCGACAATTCGTCGTCATAATATGGACGTTCCCCGTCAGGACAATTCCCATTCATTCTATAAATATACTTATTACTGATTAACTGATACTTTAATAACTAATTCTCAGGGGGATCTGTCAAAGTCTCTTTTCATTCAATAGCATTGGCTGTGGATATCATTTGTAAGTTACACTTTTAGACAATATTTACCTTGTTCCTACCTTGCTGTAGTTGACTTTGAATTATGTTCTAGCATCACCCACAGCTGTTTTCATTAATTTCCATTGGTACTACAACATCCTGGGTATATTTTAAAATGATTTTGAAGAGGTACAAGTACAGTACTAAAAAACTAGTGTACTTCCTAAATAAACTGATATGAAAATAAACGACGGGGAATCATCCTGATGACGAAAAGTCCTGATGGCGAATTGTCTCGTTATTGTTGTGATGGTGAATTGACTTGATGGCGAAATATCCCGAAACATTTATATAGACTTAACATGAAGATTATTTGTATAATTCCAAAATATGTCGATCGTTCACTTAAGGTAATTAGGCATTTATATAAATGCCAATGTCTCGTATGTAGCCTTATGCTAAGATGAAGGATCGATCATAAACCAGCTGATTCACGTTTCAATATATTATTATTTTTCATTTTATGCCCATGATTTGATGCCATATTTTACATATACTATATAAACAATAAACCACCATCACTTTTATAACTTACATAATTAAAAAACTAGTGTACTTGCTAAATAAACAGATACGTAAATAAATGATGGGGAATCGTCCTGACGGCGAATTGTCCTGACTCAGCCTCACAGTCACAGGGACTCACAGCCCTCACTCATCAGTGTCAGAACTGCCTGGCTGGGCAGGGCTAGCTGGCTGGGCAGGGCTAGCTAATGAGGCTGGACCGGTGGACAAGTGTGTGTGGTCTAATGCCGACAGTGTGAGAACGTTTTTGTTGCATTTGCACATTCGCTGTTCACTGAGCCGCGGATGATCCATCGTTGTTGCAAATCGTTCCCATTGTATAGTGGGCATAGGGTACTAAAATTTTGACATTGTATAAACGAAATATCTTACAAAGAGGCATCGTATAATAAAGATTTACTGTACATTGTTTCTTATGGAAAAAAATGATTCGGTTCAAGCAATTCGCAACTTGTACACACTTCAGGAACGAATTGTGTACGAATTCTGGGGTTCTACTGTATATATATATATATATATATATATATATATATATATATATATATATATATATCTCATCATCATCATCATCATCATCATTGTCATCAAGACTTCCCTTCCCACCCCTGGGCAGGGTGAGGAGTAGCAACATCCAGACAGCCCAAATTTGCCCAATCCAATGAACCACGCTGCCGTCCACACATCATTCAAGCCCCCGGAATCCTAGCTCCATCAGATTTGCAGAAAACATTAACCATGTTCTGTAGCTTCACATAAATGTATGCGATTTAGTCAGTCCGGACGCTATCTATCTATCTATCTATCTATCTATTGCCAGACGCCTCAATCCCGTTTGGGGTGGCCACAAACAAATCGCCTCCAAGTCGCCCTGTCCCCCGCCATTTCACTGCCCTGCTCCCAACTCACATCCCCCTCTCTCATATACCTCTCCACCCCATCCCTCCATCTCATCCTCGGCCTCCCCCTCCCTCTTCCCCCCTCCACCTCACTCACATACACTCTCTTCGTCAGTCTTTCACCCTCCATCCTCTCCACATGGCCAAACCACCTCAGTGTGTTCCTCATAACGCTTCCTATCACATCCACATCAACACCACAACGCTCCTTTATATTCTCATTCGTCAGCCTATCTCTCCATGTGACTCCACAGGCTCCTCTTAAGTAACTTATTTCCACTGCTCTCTCTCTTGACTTGTGTCCTTCCAACAACGTCCAAGCTTCACTTCCATACGTTAGAGTTGGTATCACAATACTGTCATGTAGTAACTTTTTCACTTCCATGCTCACTTCCCTGTTTCTTGTCACTGCTTTCAAAGAACCAGCAACCTTTCTTCCCCTTTCAAGCACTTCACCCTCCAAACCTCCATCCTTACTCATCACACTACCCAAGTACTTAAACGTATTCACATTTTCCAATTCCTTACCATCCAACCTCGCTGTACATTCACTGACTTCACCTCTCTCAAAGACCATCACTTTACTCTTCCTTACATTCACCTTTAGATTCCGTTTCTTACACACTCTCCCAAACTCATCCACCAAGCCTTGCAGCTCCCCTTCATCTTCACTCAACAACACAGTATCATCTGCAAACAACAGTACAGGGAGTTTCCAAACACTATCATCTCTCACCAGGGCCACTCCAACATCCACTACCCTACCTTGTACCTCTTTTATTACCCCATCCATGTACAGATTGAACAACCATGGAGACATGACACATCTCTGTTTCAGTATATCTGGGGAGAAATAAACAACATTTGAGCCATAGTTGGGCTGAAGCGGTTTACTTCTCCCCAAATACATACTGTTTTCGTTTTTTACGTGGATACTCTTTCAATTCTGCTTGATTCACGGCATTGTGAAAGTTCCTCAACATTATTAATGCATTAGTAGGTCATAAAAACACTAGAGTAAAAGCAACATTTTCATTACAGTAAGTAGGTCACAAACAATAACACAGCCTCACTTCATCTATGCATCACTCGTCGTCTGCTGCTGTCCCTCCTTACCCCTCTACCCCACCTCCCGCCGCTCCCCACCCTAAATTTGTTGTCCCTCCTCTCTCTGCTGTCTTTCCTCTTCCTCTTCCTCTGACTCCCGTGCTACTGATGATGAAGATAACTCCTTAAGTTTTCAGTCTTCATCATAAAGAACCACTCTATTCTGGTCTGAGTGGTTTTGTGGCTGGGGAATGGCTGGGAGAAGGAGGGAGGTGAGAAGACAGGAAGAAATCAATAGGATAGAAGTTGTGGAAGCAATGAAGAAAGTTAAATTGGGGAAAGCCCCAAGAATTGATGGAGTGTGTGGTGAAATGCTGAAGCATGGGGGAGAGATAGTAGTAAAATGGATGTGGAAAATGTGTAGATTGGCCTGGGAGGAAGGTAGAGTCCCGGAGGATTGGAAGTCAGGTATAATTATTCCCTTATACAAAGGAAAAGGAGAAAAAGAAGTGTGTGGTAGTCATAGGGGCATCTGTCTTCTTAGTATAATAGGAAAAGTGTATGGCAGGATACTTATTGACAGAATTAGAGAAAGAACAGAGGAATTAGTTGGAGAAGAACAGGGAGGCTTTAGGAAGGGGAGAGGTTGTGTAAATCAGATATTCATTCTTAGATCTTTAGTGGAAAAGTTTCTAGAGAAGGGAAAGAAGTTGTATGCGGCTTTCATGGATTTGGCGAAAGCATATGACAGGGTGGATAGACAAGGATTGTGGAAAGTATTAAGAATATATGGAGTAGATGGGAAGTTGTTGAATGCTGTGAAGAGTATGTATGATGGTGTTAAGGCTGCAGTGTGTGTGGATGGTGAACTGAGTGAATTTTTCTCTTTGAAGGTTGGGTTGAAACAGGGATGTGTCATGTCTCCATGGTTGTTCAATCTGTACATGGATGGGGTAATAAAAGAGGTACAAGGTAGGGTAGTGGATGTTGGAGTGGCCCTGGTGAGAGAGGGTAGTGTTTGGAAACTCCCTGTACTGTTGTTTGCAGATGATACTGTGTTGTTGAGTGAAGACAAAGGAGAGCTGCAAGGCTTGGTGGATGAGTTTGGTTGAGTGTGTAAGAAACGGAATCTAAAGGTGAATGTCGGGAAGAGTAAAGTGGTGGTCTTTGAGAGAGGTGAAGTCAGTGAATGTACAGCGAGGTTGGATGGTGAGGAATTGAAAAATGTGAGTACGTTTAAGTACTTGGGTAGTGTGATGAGTAAGGATGGAGGTTTAGAGGGTGAAGTGCTTGAAAGGGTACAGCAGGGAAGAAAGGTTGTTGGTTTCTTGAAAGCAGTGATAAGGAGCAGCGAAGTGAGCATGGAAGTGAAAAAGTTACTACATGACAGTATTGTGATACCGACTCTAAAGTATGGAAGTGAAGCTTGGACGTTGCTGGAAGGACACAAGTCAAGAGTGAGAGCAGTGGAAATGAGTTATTTAAGAGGAGCCTGTGGAGTCACGTGGAGAGACAGGCTGACAAATGAGGATATAAAGGAGCATTGTGGTGTGGATGTGGATGTGATAGGAAGCTTTAGGAGGAATACACTGAGGTGGTTTGGCCATGTGGAGAGGATGGAGGGTGAAAGACTGACGAAGAGAGTGTATGTGAGTGAGGTGGAGGGGGGAAGAGGGAGGGGGAAGCTGAGGATGAGATGGAGGGATGGGGTGGAGAGGTATATGAGAGACGGGGGTGTGAGTTGGGAGTGGGGCAGTGAAATGGCGGGGGACAGGGCGACGTAGAGGTGATTTGTTTGTTGCTACCCCGAATGGGAGTCAGGTGTCTGGCAATAGATAGATAGATACAATGGAGGAGGCCGTAGCACGGGCTGAACAGGGTAGTACTCCCGAGGGGAATGGGAATGCTTGTGATACGGAGAGCTGGAGCTCCTGTTTCACTAGCTATCTAACCATCCCCTTGCTGACCTTTTCAGTGTGATAGTAACATGGAGAGTAGACCAGCATACTCTCCCAAACATTTCCTCTAACTATCTATGCACTACACCACATGCACTTTACATTTCACACAACGTATCCCACTACGTTACAGGGGTTGGCGCCAGCAAGGGCATGTGGCCAGAAAACTTTGCCCCCGCTACCTAGTGGCGGACTTCTGGGGGGAGGCGTGGCTGTGGTTCCGCCGGCATAGATCATGGGTCCAGGGCGAGCTGGGGCTCGGGCCTGTGCTAGAGGGTACAGGGCATTGCGGTTCCCAGACTGCCACTTCTGCCCAATTAACCTGGGAGTAGCGCCCTAGGAGGCTGCTCTATCAGTGGGAGTATAATGGCGGGATAGTTGCAGTGCCAAGGCGCACTTGGAGGGTGTCCCTGCAGCTGTCCTGGCAGGGTGCCCCGAGGCCACTACCACAGCCACTGGTAAGCTGGTGGCCTAGGGGTCCCAGATCCATTGCCTGGACCTGGGACTGTGCAGTGAGTGGGACCTGTGCTATGTCTGTCCCCCTTTATTAATACTGAAGATGACAAAACAAAATGAGTTTCAAAGCAAGCCTGAGGACAGTAAATCACCCATGGGGATGTGGGTGGGTTCATGGAATGTGAAAAGTTTGAGGGGGGGAGCAGGGGAAGTCGTTGAGGCATTCAGTAGGAGGTGGGAAGATGTGGCATGTTTGCAGGAAGTCCGGTACAGGGGTGGATCAGCCAGAAAGATTGTTGGGAAGGACTGTTGCTATAAGTTGTTTTGGCAGGGGGGGACAGACGGATATGGAGGTGTTGGTGTGATGATTGCGGAGAAATGGGTGGAATATGTCATGAATATGTTCAAAGTAAGTAATAGGATATTGGTAGTGAAAATTCTGTTGGGTGGAAAGATAGCTGCAATTATATCGGCATATGCTCCACAGGCAGGATTGGATGAAACAGAGAAAGATAAATTTTGGGATGATTTAATACGTGTAGTGGGTGGTATGCGGGATGACGAGATAGTGATTTTGGGAGGGGACTTAAATGGTCATGTAGGTGAAGCAGCACAAGGTTATGAAGTAGTGCATGGGGGATGTGCATATGGTCTAAGAAATGCAGACGGGGAAAGGATACTCGAGTTTGGGGAGGCAACGGACATGATTGTGTGCAACACATATTTTAGGAAAAGAGACAGTAGGTTAATTACATATGAGTCTGGGGGAAATAGCAGTCAGATAGATTATTTTCTGGTTAGGAGGGCCGATAGGAGGTTAGTGAGGGATGTTAAAGTTATAGGAAGTGAGGAGTGTGTGCAGCAGCACAAACTATTGATTTGTGATATGGTGCTTAAAGAACAGGTGATGAAAAAGAGGGCTTATGTACCTAGGAGGAAAATATGGAATCTGAAAAACCAAGTAGTAAGGGATGCCTTTTATAGTGAGTTGAGGAGAGTGGTGGCAGAACAAGGTGCTGTAGACAGAGGCGTTAATGAACAGTACAGAGCCCTCAAGAACAATTTCTTGAGAGTTACTGATGTAACATGCGGTTGGACAAGAGGACCACCAAGTCATAAAGTAACTTGGTGGTGGGATGAGCGTGTAGAAGCTGCAGTTAAGGAGAAAAGAAGGCTTTTCCGCAAATGGAAGAAGGGTGGTAGCAAAGAGGAATATTTGGCTGCCAAGCGTAGGGCTAGAAGAGAGGTATACAGGGCAAAGTCTGAGTCACAGAGACTTTTACTTGATAACCTAAATCATGGGGAAAGAAAAAATATGATATTTAGGGTGGCAGGTCAAGTGCAGAGGGATAATCGGGTTATTATAGGTGAGTAGTATGTGAAGAATGATGAAGGAAGGGTAGTGGTGAATAGTGAAGATATTAAAGATGCATGGAGAGAGCATTATAACCGGTTGTTGAATGTGGAGTTTGACTGGGAGAGAGAAGGTTTGGAGCCAGCAGATCCAGTGTCTGGCCCTTGGCCTTTGATTGATACTGCTACTGTGAGTGAGGCAGTAGACAGGATGAGGGTGGGGAAGGCAGCAGGTGTGTCTGGGTTGACTGCCGAAATGATGAAGGCCTTAGGCGATATAGGGGTGAGTTTAGTCACTGACCTGACAAATAGGATTATTCATGAGTGTGTTGTCCCAGATGATTGGCTGAAGAGTGTAATTGTAAATGTGTATAAAGGGAAGGGTGATGCCCTGGAAAGAGGAAATTATAGAGGTATAAAGCTTCTAGATCAGATAATGAAGGTAATGGAGAGAGTTTTAGAAGGTATGATTAGAGAAAGAGTGAAAATTGATGAGATGCAGTTTGGGGTTATGCCAGGTAGGGGGACCACTGATGCTATATTCATTGTTCGTCAGCTTCAGGAAAAATATATTGGTAGGAGAAGGGATCTTTATTTTGTTTTTGTTGATTTGGAAAAGGCTTTTGACAGAGTCCCTAGAGAGGTGGTGAAGTGGGCAGTGAGAAAGCTTGGCTTGGAGGAGTGGCTGGTTAGGGTGGTTATGGCTATGTATGTGGGTGCTCACACCCAGGTAAGAGTGAATGGAGATTTGAGTGATGAGTTTTCCGTGAATGTTGGTGTGCATCAGGGGCCAGTCATGTTGTTTATCATGGTACTTGAAGCCCTTTCACGTGACTTTAGAAACGGACTCCCGTGGGAGTTGTTGTATGCTGATGATTTGGTGTTGATTGAAGAGAGTGAAAGGAAGGTGGAGGAAAGGTTTAGGAAGTGGAGAGATGGTATGGGGCACAAGGATTTAAGGGTAAATGCAGATAAAACAAAAGTGATGATATCTAGGGTTGGTGGCGGTACTGTCAAAGACGAGGGAGAGTGGCCATGCGCAGTTTGCCACAAGGGCATGGGAAGTAATTCCATCTTGTGTGGTGTGTGTGATAAATGGGTGCATAAGAGATGTAGTGGTTTCAGAGGTAGACTGCGAGATAATGCTGATTTTATGTGTGCGGCGTGTCGGGGTGAGCAGGTGGAGATCGTCAGATGTGAAAGGATTGAACTTGCTGTTGAAATTCTTGAGTGTGTGGAAGAGTTTTGCTATTTGGGAGACATGTTGTGTGCTGGAGGTGGGGCTGGAGCTAGCTCTGTGGCTAGGGTGAGAAGTGGTTGGAAGAAGTTCAGGGAGTTCTTGCCTCTCCTGACATTGAGAGGACTCTCCCTATGTGCTAAGGGGTCTTTGTATGCAACATGTGTTAGGAGTGTAATGCCGTATGGTAGTGAGACCTGGGCAGTTAAGGAGGAAGGTATTCGCAGGCTCAGATGTACAGAAATGACAATGATTATGTGGATGTGCAGTGCGTCCCTGCGTCCAAGGCCATAAGGGGCTGGGTTTACGATGGAAGAGTTGAGAGGTAGGATGGGACTGGAGTGTATTGGTGTTGTGATGAGGAGAGGTAGATTGAGATGGTTTGGACATGTGGAGAGGATGGGGGATGATAATTGGGTGAGGAAGATGAGAAGTGTTAATGTTGAGGGTGGGGTTGTGAGGGGTAGACCAAGAAAGACATGGGACGAGGTCAAGTGTGACCTCAGGGTTAAGGGACTGAACAGGGAGGCTGCAATGGATCGTGCAGCATGGAGAGCCGCTATTAGGTGACCAAGGCCGACACATGCAAGCGTGTTGGTGCCTTTAAAAACGAAAATGAGTGGAGTCTCTTCTATCCAAAAATCATGGAACTTTCAAAGTTCTGTTTAATCTATTTTTTCGGATAAAAGATACTGTAATAATATGTAGGATACAAAGCAACAGTTTTGTACTCACCCATTACCTATTTCTGGTGACGTCTAGCCCATCACCACCACCAGCACCCCAAAAGCCACTCAACCATCACCAAAACACTTAATACGCTATAGTAACTTTGTATGTAACTGCACTGTTGTAACTGTAATAGAAACAGTCACCTTAAATAAATCTTCACTCAAATAAACTTTAATAAACCTTCACCAAAGTAATTACTTAATTCACTAAGCATTTCGAACAAATTAAGTCTTAAACCTAATCGTTTTTTCATATTTTTTGTTTCCATTTTCAGTCATTTCCACATCATCCACATCATCTCCCACATCATCCAAATCTTCCAAGGTGGTGCTTTGGGGCTGGCGCAAGCAACACTCACTCTATTGACTAGCAGAGCAACCGTAAACTAACCCTTGTGGTGCGAAACAAGCCAGACGTGTTTGAATTTTCGGTTAGATTGAAGATTTTTTGTGGTTAATCGAAATGAGAACGTTTTAGTAAAACTTATGGTTAATGACATATTACGGTTAAAAGAATTTCGGATAAAAGAGACTCCACTGTATATATATATATATATATATATATATATATATATATATACACAGTAAACTCACCCCGAACATGTTCTCATCGAATGCGCTCGCAATTATACGTGGTTAGTGCTGGGATGCGTATAAGACAACGTAAGATTAAAGAACCATTATGAAAACTATAAATTTACGCGAGAGAGGCCTTTGAAAGGCCAAATCCTCGAACATCAGCTCAGCACGCACGGTGTGTTTTGATCATGTGATGTGATTCACTGTACTGCTTTTCCTCAGTGCTGTACTTGTAATCTTCAAGCTGTATTTGTAAGTTAAATATTTACAGTACTGTTCTGGTAAGTTTATGTGCAAGTTAAAATATTATTAAATAACACTCAAGCAAGAAATAAAGTCTTATAACCAGTTTTCTGATAGGCATCAGAATATTACCTTTTTTATTTGTTAAATATTTGCTGTACTGCTTTTCCACAGTACTGTATTTGTAAGTTAAATATTTACTATTCTGGTATGCACTTGTAAGTTAAAGCACTTAAAGAAAGTTAAAGCATTAAATAAAACCTTGTAACCAGTTAACCTGATTTATAGATTACACACGATCAGTGGGTTCCAAGACAATTCGCCATCATGTCAATTCCCCGTCAAAACATGGACGATTTTCCGTCAGGACAATTTGCACCCTGGATGATTCCCCGTCAGTCTATAAATATCCTTATATTAATTAATCAATACTTTTATAAATATGCTTATTATTAATTAATCAATACTTTAATAACTATATTTCAGGGGGATCCATCAAAGTCTATGTTGTCTTGTTATTGTTGTGCCTTCGAACTGGCTTGACAGGAATAGTCCCGAAACCATTTTGCTCCCTAGACTCCCTAAACGTGGTATTTTGCTGTTATCTGCCATTGTTAATCAATATGAAGCACTTTAAGTGGTTAGAAGGTTTATTTAATGTTATAACTTACAAATACAGTACTGCACAGCAAAACTTCAACATACAAATACCTAAACACAAGGCAACATTCCGACGCCGATTGGTTTCGGCATCGGAATGTTGCCTTGTGTTTACGTATATGTACAGTACAATCCCAGTTAACCGGGTGGCTTGGGGAATTTACCTTCCCGGTTACAGATTTTTCCCGTATTTCTGATTTTCAAGTCAAATCTATACAAAGGCTATCACAGCAGTAAATACAGTTCAGGTACTCACCAGTCACATTAGGGGTTACACTAAGAGATTCCGCCTGAAAAACTGCCTTGTAAACACACACCATGGTCATAACGGACGTGCGTGCAATGTCTAGCAATTTGCAGTACCATACATTGTTTACCAAATTACTGTATTCATTATATGTACTGTACTCATAAAAATTGAAAAATAAAATAAAGAAATAAAAGCTTGAACATTTATTAGTGAACTGATGATGTGTTAAGACTGCACTGTAGAATTATCACGACACCTGTGCCCCCACGTGAGTTTGTTTACGTTTCCAACTGTTCTTCTTCTTCCCTACCTGACCTCCATCACTCCACCCCTCACCCGCCACTCAGCTGTTTTGCAGAAAATAAAATAAATAATGTACGTATGAAATTCAGGCATATTATTTATTTATTTTTCTTCCAACAAAGTAAACTTTCATTCCTATTAACATTTATATTCAGCCATTAGTGTTTTATAATGTTCGCCTTTTTCAAGTCTGTTGCATATGTCCAGCTTCTGTTTCAAGGTAAGCACGATACGCTTATGTTTAGTTTGCACTTTAGGCATTTTGGAGTGTACAAATTACCGTCTATCAGAGGAACACAATAGCAAGAGAGCTTGTTTACTGTCTGGTGGCAAAACGCAGACTGGTGATTTTTGGAGGGTGTGGAGGATGACTGAATTCAAGTAGGGGAAAGAGGGGGAGAGGAGGGGTGGTTAAGAGGATTTGCTAGGGATTTACATTAGCCGGAAATGCCTTCACCTCCCTTTGTCTGACTTCACCCAGCCTCGCGTGACACGATCAAACGACGGTTTGGCGGTCCATTCAAATTGGCGCACAGTTATAACTTACTGACATTATTACCAGCCCTTGAATTTTCCCGTTGTTCTGAGTATTCCGTTTGTCTGGATACCGGATAGCTGGGATTGTACTGTATGTTGAAGTTTTGCTGTGTAGTTCTGTACTTATAAGTTATAACATTAAATAAACCTTCTAACCACTTAAAGTGCTTCATATTGATTACCAATGACAGATAACAGCACAACACCACGTTTAGGAGATCTAGGGAGCAAAATAAGGAGTAGTTAAAACTTATGCGGTTTCACGCCGAACGCGCCACGTTAGGAACGAAACCCACGCGTTGGGGGCGAGCTTGCTGTATATGTATATATATATATATATATATATATATCGTTTCGTTTTCGTTTCGTTTTGTTTTAAAAGGCTCCAACATGCTTGCATGTGTCGGCCTTGGTCACCTAATGGCGGCTCTCCACGCTGCACGATCCATTGCAGCCTCCCTGTTCAGTCCCTTAACCCTAAGGTCACACTTAATGACCTCGTCCCATGTCTTTCTCGGTCTGCCCCTCATAACCCCACCCCCAATATTAACACTTCTCACCTTCCTCACCCAATTATCATCCCCCATCCTCTCCACATGTCCAAACCACCTCAATCTACCTCTCCTCATCACAACACCAATACACTCCAGTCCCATCCTACCTCTCAACTCTTCCATTGTAAACCCAGCCCCTCCAGGCCTTGGACGCAGGGACGCACTGCACATCCACCTAATCATTGTCATTTCTGTACGTCTGAGCCGCCGAATGTCTTCCTCCTTCACTGCCCAGGTCTCACTGCCATACAGCATTACACTCCTAACACATGCTGCATACAAAGACCCCTTAGCACATAGGGAGAGCCCTCTCAATGTCAGGAGAGGCAAGAACTCCCTGAACTTCTTCCAACCACATCTCACCCTAGCCACAGAGCTAGCTCCAGCCCCACCTCCAGCACACAACATGTCTCCCAAATAACAAAACTCTTCCACACACTCAAGAGATTCACCAGCAAGTTCAATCCTTTCACGTCTGACGATCTCCACCTGCTCATCCTGACACGCCATACACATAAAATCAGCATTATCTCGCAGTCTACCTCTGATACCACTACATCTCTTATGCACCCATTTATCACACACACCACACAAGATGGAATTACTTCCCACGCCCTTGTGGCAAACTGCACATGGCCACTCTCCCTCGTCTTTGACAGTACCGCCACCAACCCTAGATATCATCACTTTTGTTTTATCTGCATTTACCCTTAAACCCTTTTGCCCCATACCGTCTCTCCACTTCCTAAACCTTTCCTCCGCCTCCCTTTCATTCTCTGCAATCAACACCAAATCATCAGCATACAACAACTCCCACGGGAGTCCGTTTCTAAAGTCACGTCAAAGGGCTTCAAGTACCATGATAAACAACATGGGACTCAAGACTGACCCTGATGCACACCAACATTCACGGAAAACTCATCACTCAAATCTCCATTCACTCTCACCTGGGTGTGAGCACTCACATACATGGCCATAACCACCCTAACCAGCCACTCCTCCAAGCCAAGCTCTCTCATTGCCCACTTCACCACCTCTCTAGGGACTCTGTCAAAGGCCTTTTCCAAATCAACAAAAACAAAATAAAGATCCCTTCTCCTACCAATATATTTTTCCTGAAGCTGTCGAACAATGAATATGGCATCAGTGGTCCCCCTACCTGGCATAAACCCAAACTGCATCTCATCAATATTCACTCTTTCTCTAATCATACCTTCTAAAACTCTCTCCATTACCTTTATTATCTGATCTAAAAGCTTTATATCTCTATAATTTCCTTTTTCTGGGGCATCACTCTTCCCTTTATACACATTTACAATTACACTCTTCAGCCAATCATCTGGGACAACACACTCATAAATAATCCTATTTATCAGGTCAGTGACTAAACTCACCCCTATATCGCCTGAGGCCTTCAACATTTCGGCAGTCAACCCAGACACACCTGCTGCCTTCCCCACCCTCATCCTGCCTATTGCCTCACTCACAGTAGCAGTATCAATCAAAGGCCAAGGGCCAGACACTGGATCTGCTGGCTCCAAACCTTCCCTGTCCCAGTCAAACTCCTCATTCAACAACCAGTTATAATGCTCTCTCCATGCATCTTTAATATCCTCACTGTTCACCACTACCCTTCCTTCATCATTCTTCACACACTGCTCACCTATGATATCCCGATTATCCCTCTTCACCTGACCTGCCACCCTAAATATATTTTTCCTTTCCCCATGATTTAGGTTATCAAGTAGTTGTCTCTGTGACTCAGACTTTGCCCTGTATACCTCTCTTCTAGCCCTACGCTTGGCAGCCAAATATTCCTCTTTGCTACCACCCTTCTTCCATTTGCGGAAAAGCCTTCTTTTCTCCTTAATTGCAGCTTCTACACCCTCATCCCACCACCAAGTTGCTTTATGTCTTGGTGGTCCTCATGTCCATCCGCATGTTACGTCAGTAACTCTCAAGAAATTGTTCTTGAGGGCTCTGTACTGTTCATTAACGCCTCTGTCTACAGCTCCCTGTTCAGCTTCCATATTTTCCTCCTAGGTACATAAGCCCTCTTTTTCATCACTTGTTCTTTAAGCACCATATCACAAATCAATAGTTTGTGCTGCTGCACACACTCCTCACTTCCTATAACTTTAACATCCCTCACTAACCTCCTATCAGCCCTCCTAACCAGAAAATAATCTATCTGACTGCTATTTCCCCCAGACTCATATGTAATTAACCTACTGTCTCTTTTCCTAAAATATGTGTTGCACACAATCATGTCCGTTGCCTCCCCAAACTCGAGTATCCTTTCCCCTTCTGCATTCCTTAGACCATACGCACATCCCCCATGCACTCCTTCATAACCTTGTGCTGCTTCACCTACATGACCATTAAGTCCCCTCCCAAAATCACTATCTCATCATCCCGCATACCACCCACTGCACGTATTAGATCATCCCAAAATCTATCTTTCTCTGTTTCATCCAATCCTGCCTGTGGAGCATATGCTGATATAATCGCAGCTATCTTTCTTCCCAACAGAATTTTCACTACCAATATCCTATCGCTTACTCTCAAAACATTCATAACATATTCCACCCATTTCTCCGCAACCATCACACCAAGACCTCCATATCCGTCTGTCCCCCCCTGCCAAAACAACTTATAGCAACAGTCCTTCCCAACAATCTTTCTGGCTGATCCACCCCTGTACCGGACTTCCTGCAAACATGCCACATCCACCCACCTCCTACTGAATGCCTCAACGACTTCCCCTGCTCTTCCCCTCAAACTTCCCACATTCCATGAACCCACCCTCATCCCCATGGGTGATTTACTGTCCTCAGGCTTGCTTTGAAACTTATTTTGTTTTGTCATCTTCAGTATTAATAAATGGGGACAGACACAGCACAGGTCCCACTCACTGCACAGTCCCAGGTCCAGGCAATGGATCTGGGACCCCTAGGCCACCATCTTACCAGTGGCTGTGGTAGTGGCCTCGGGGCACCCTGCCAGGACAGCTGCAGGGACACCCTCCAAGTGCGTCTTGGCACTGCAACTATCCCGCCATTATACACCCACTGATAGGGCAGCCTCCTGGGGCGCTACTCCCAGGTTCGGGCCCCTCTCTATTGGGCGGAAGCAGCAACCTGGGAACCGCAATGCCCTGTACCCTCTAGCACAGGCCCGAGCCCCAGCTCGCCCTGGACCCATGATCTATGCCGGCGGAACCCCAGCCACGCCTTCCCCCAGAAGTCCGCCACTAGGTAGCGGGGGCAAAGTTTTCTGGCCGCATGCCCTTGCTGGCGCCAACCCCTGTAACGTAGTAGGATACGTTGTGTGAGTGTAAAGTGCATGTGGTGTAGTGCATAGATAGTTAGAGGAAATGTTTGGGAGAGTATGCTGGTCTACTCTCCATGTTACTGTCACACTGAAAAGGTCAGCAAAGGGGGATGGTTAGATAGCTAGCGAAACAGGAGCTCCAGCTCTCCCTATCACCAGCATTCCCATTCCCCTCGGGAGTACTACCCTGTTCGGCCCGTGCTACGGCCTCCTCACATATATATATATATATATATATATATATATATATATATATATATATATATATATATATATATATATATATATATATATATATATACATATATATATATATATATATATATATATATATATATATATATATATATATATATATATATATACATATATACATATATATATATATATATATATATATATATATATATATATATATATATATATAATCCCTCCACTATCCGATGTAATAGAGCCAAAGGCATGTCCGGAAAGTGGTCCTGTCCGGATAGTGGGCCCCAGCCTCCTGGACTTGTACTTATGGACTCTAACGCAGAAAACACCTATACAACTCCCTCTGGACATGCATAGCATCTATTTAAGACCCATATCACACCAATAAGGGACATAAGAGCCTGAAATCAATGCAAAAGAACCACAAAATGAGGTTTTAGGGTGAGTTTATACAATATTAAACATTCTGGATACTTATAACAAGTCCCTGGCTCCTGGACTTGTACTTATGGACCCTAACCCAGCCTGATTTTGAAAGCCACCTAAATAACTCCCTACTGGACATGCATAGCACATATTTAAACCTGTTTAAGACCCTATTCACACCAATAATGGACATAAAGCTTGAAATAAATGAAAAGGAACCAAAGAATGAGGAATTAGAAGTGACTGTACCTCATCCAGGGTAATTACAGCACATTTGTGGCCACCTTTTGTAAGGTTTTGGCAGTGGTGAAAATGCTCTTGAAGCACGTACAGTAATCCAGTGTTGTGCTGCACTTACAGTAATTCTTTGCACTGTGAATTATTGTTTAACACTGCACATTGTTAATTGCACCAGGCCAGTTCCAACCGCCATTTGCACTCCGCAGTTAATTCTTTGCACTCTAAATTCTAATTTCTTAACACTGCACAACATTGTAAATTCCCGTGTGGTCTAGTGGTGAGGTATTGCAGTTTATTCACTGTTTATTAAAAAAAAAATGA
This sequence comes from Coenobita brevimanus, assembly GCF_032717465.1. Lineage (NCBI taxonomy): Eukaryota > Metazoa > Arthropoda > Malacostraca > Decapoda > Coenobitidae > Coenobita > Coenobita brevimanus. The sequence goes on from NC_136990.1 coordinate 9,101,578, forward strand.
GCACGTGTGGCTCCCATTTTGATATGCTACCACACGCGATCGAAGTTAGGCAATAACTGTAAACTGTTTGGGTGTTGGTGAGGGGGAAACAGAGTTGCCAGATTGCAATGGCCACATTACGAAACTCCTTAATTTTCATTACCAAATTTAACTTTTCATTACCAAATTCGTAATGCTAGCATTTATTCTGCACTAAATTTATATACAAGTGGAAATACATGTAATCACTTTTTGTATAATTAACAGCATGTTGGTTATTTTCACACTATATACGTTAGCAGATTAATCAGAGAGAGCAAACAATCCACCATCTCCATCTTGTGTATCCTCATACATGTGAAAAATCCCTTTGGTAATGCATTACTCTGATTCATTACCAAACGAATTTTTCATGACCAAATTGGCCCACATTTGGTAATGAAAAATACCAAATGGCAACCCTGACAGGGGAGGGGGGAGGGGGGAGGAAGGAAGGGGGGAGGGTCTGTGGTGTAACAGCTGTTCGGCGCCGTGCAGCAGTTTCAAATTACAGGTGGGAAAAAATTCGAATTTGAGGGGTATTTTTTCTTTTTTTGGCCATTTTTGGTTTCCGAAGGTCCAGGCCCACGATGTCCGGTAAGTGGGGATGTCCGGAACGTGGGCGTCCGGATAGTACGGGGATTGCTGTATATACGAGTCTTTCTCGTTTTACGTTGTATCGTTTTACGATATTTCGCATTTACGATCCTTCTTCTTTAGTACCAAGTGTTCATTTTACGATTGAGCTCCCTCGCATTTACGATTGGTCATGTGGAAATCCTGCACTCACAGGCAGATCAGCTGAGAGATGCGTGGCATACCCGCCCCACCCACACCGTTTCCCGCGCTTTTGCCAGTTTCACCTGCGTGCTTGTTCAGCATACAACCTCTTCATCTGTGTGCATCAGTGCCCATGATATTACTATTTCTCCTGTTCTTCATATTTTGCACCCCTAGTGCCACCACTGTGATGTCTTGTAAACCCCCTGCAACATCTGGTGCTGGTGATATGAAGCCAAAGAAAGCAAGAACGTCCTTAACCCTGGAGTCTAAGCTTAATTTTGTGAAGCAGCATGAAGCAGGTGAGGGGGCAAACTCCATCGCTTGTTCCATGAGTCTTGCACAGTCGACTGTATCGACTGTTATAAAGCATGCTGTCAACATTAAGAAAGCTGGGGAGACAAGCATGACTCTACAATACATAAAACATCATAATTATTATTGCATATTAGATCACTTGTATGGGTCTTGGGTTCCTTATACACGAGTTCAGGAACGCATCCCTATTTATCCCATTAAACCATAATTTCGCTTTACGATATTTTGCTGTACGATTGCCTTTCTAGGAACGCATACCAATCGTAAAACGAGGGAAATCTGTATATGTGTATATATATATATATATATATATATATTGTATATATATATATATATATATATATATATATATATATATATATATATATATATATATATATATATATATACATACATACAGTACATCCCCACAGTACGCGAGTTCCAAGTATGCGATCCCCCTTGTACGCGAGGACCATTTTTTTTTTTTTTTTTTTTTTTTTTTTTTTTTTAGTAAGTGAATTGAACTCCTTGTAAGCGAGATGGGGGATGAAGAGTGGCCCGAATCCGGGGTTACCCCGAGTACACGACATTGCCCCCTGAAGAAGCGATAACGGTTACTTACGCTCTGCCCACCTTGTGACGTCAATCCTGCTCACTCATCACGTGATGCCCATATGCGCCACTTGGAGGGTGGTGAGGTGAGAGTCCCAGCAGAGGAAACACACGTGCACAAAGGGTACACTCGCTGTTCCAGGTACGTCCCCGTGTACTCAGAGGCTATTTTTTCTGTGAGCCAAGATGTCTGCCCCCTCTTCCAGGAAGAAGAAGTGCATTACCCATGCCATGAAGATGCAAGTCATTAGGAAGAAGGAGAGTGGGATGGGTAACACGGCCATCGGCAAGGAACTAGGCTTGGCAGAATCGTCCGTGTGAACTGTATGGGCTAAGAGGGAGGCCATAAAGAAGACTGCGAAAACATATGGGACGGCGGCATTGGACGGAAGAAGCAGGCTGACCAACCAGGCTATAATTTTTATGGAGCGATACCTGGCTACATTTATCCTGTGGAAGGAGAAGGAAGGCATTCCACTGAATGGGCACTACATCAGGGACCAGGCCAAGATTTTCTACAAAGCTGCAGCTCTGAAACTTGCTGTTAAGAAACCATTTAAAGCCTCCGTGGGATGGCTTTGCCACTTTCCGAAGAAGAAGGAGCTACGTCACATTCGCCTCACGGGTGAGTGTGTATCAGCGGATGAAATGGCGGCCAGGGATTATCCAGCCATCCTAAAGGGGATAATCGACGAGGGCAGCTACAGCAGGGACCAAATTTATAACGTTGATGAAACAGCCCTATACTACAAGGCTATGCCGAAGTGTACTGTACTTATATTAGTAAGCACCAGCTCCAGGCCAGGGGCAGAAAAATCGACAAGAGCAGGATAACAGTCATGTTTGCCGTGAACTTATCAGGCTCACACAAGATGCGGCCTGTTGTGGTGCATATTGCAGCACACCCCAGATGTTACAAGAATCTGTGCTGCATGGATGACAGCGGGGTATACTGGTACAGCAACTCCAATGGTTGGATGACATATAGCATCATTTCCAAGTGGTTGTTGTGTAAAACCTGAAACTTTATCCCACCAGTTGACACCAGTGTAATGGTAAAGGGGGGGTATTTTCTTACCTGTTGTGGGTATTGATCAACTCACCCCTGGATATACAAGTGGTACTCGACTTGATATAGTGGATGATAAATATTTATGAAAAGAATGAATTGTGGTAGCGTTTGTAGTTTTTGGCCGAGTTTAGATTTAGTCGGTACCTCAGGTGGTTGTCGTTCCCTCAGCGAAGGAATCTTGAATTGGAAGGGGAGTGAATTTGGCTTGAGGATATAATTTCCTTGATTAGGTATACTAATAAAGAAAAGAAAATGCTATATACTTTACTTTAATAATTCTGTTAATTTCCACAAAAAAACATTTTTTTATTACATGACCCTTTTTAGTATGAGAGAAGATTGTAAATGTTACTAAGGCTTTTGGGTGATCATTCCTCTAACATTATTACCAAACGAAACAATTTGATACACGCGAGATATGGAGTCGTTGTACTTTACTTTCTTTTTGGCCGTTACTCTTGGGCTCACAATGGCCTCAAGACAGGGACACTTTTACGGATATGATTTGTCTGTTCGGGCTGGCATAGCCTCGAATCAATAAGAATGATTATTTGTATTCATCTTTCACCCATATTAGGTATTCTCCTCATATAATTTTCTCGGTTCTCACATCAAGACAGTATTATTTACAGTTCACCATCAACAATGTTATATAATCACTAGAAATACATAATCTCTCGGGCCTGTCTAGCCTCGAGGAATAATTCAAAAAAAGAGAAATACAATCACCAGGAACACCCCAATCACTCGGGCTTGTTTAGCCTCGAGGTACAACTCAAATATCACATTATTGCTCACAATCAGTAAGTTCCCTTCCACGCTCCTGATTATAATTTTTTTCTAATAAACTAATTTTAAAGAAAGAGAACAGTTGATGAATTTGAATTTTTCCTTTCCGTTACAGAACATATCACTTTTATTTGTATTCCTTATCTACAAAAAAAAAGTTCACTTGATAGAATCATTAATGACACATCAACTACCTTCGGTTTGTAAAAATAACTCGTGAGTGGTGCAAGTGTAAGTGTAAAAGTCTATGGGCAATACTTGGGAATAATGGCGTGCTCACACAGACATCGCCGCCGGTGTCTGGGGACTAAACGAACGTCTGTTACAAACGATGTCTGGGCAGCAAGTGGGGCCTGTCGGGCACCACGGGACGCCACCGCTAGCTCAAATGAGATTATGTTTTTGAAATATGGTGGGTTTCAATTCTCTTTACAATTTATTTAGCAGTGTACCCATGACAAGACTTTGATTGAATTGGGGAAAATTTGGGATTTATTCCTTACTTAATTTAGATACTGATTCTATCACTATCTCAATTTTGAATCTGAGAGCAGCTCATGCCATCTAGTGACGGCCAAGATAAACGGGACTTTAAATCCTCACAAATGACATTATTTAGACCTTTTGGACTGCTAATCTTACATACTTGTGTTCTAGCAGCTTCATTAGCAAACATTTCACAACTAGGTTACGGAAAGAATTGTATATTCATCATTACTCTGTTTAAGGTTTAAACTCGACGCCCGGCAACGACGCACAAAGGGGGGGGGGATAAGCTGCTCGCATGTGTCTTTCATTACTCGGCTTGACTGAGGTATTCCCATAGCTCAACATCCACAATTACATCACCCACTGCATAGATACAGAGATACATACATGTAAAAATAGTTAACCCCTACAGTAATTATTAATATATGAATTACTACTTAGGGTAGGAACTTATAAACTAATATTCAGGTTACACCCTATCTAACTTAAAATTACAGTACTACTAAACACATACATGAATATCAAATGTGTGGCACTACACGGCTCCCACGTTCGGAAAACAAATTTTACCCAAGTCAATTTTCTATGACATTTGCATGGATGGAATGTTGTTACTCTGATAACTGCTATGAACACTTTGAATTGGAATACCTTTCCCCACAATCGGTGGCACCTGTCGGTCCACATTAAACACCTGATGCGTACCTCGGAAGGTCGCTTACTCACTACATTAGGAGGTATGATCACTCCTTACTCGAGATGTTATGAGGGAATTTATGCCCCAGTCAGCCTCAGGTTTTGGAGGATAGCTTGTCACTCACCTGAGCTCGACAGGGTCTCTCGAGATTGAGATCACCACGGGAGGCGCTTCCTTACACTCTTCCATTCACAATCACATTCACTCAGTCCTTTCGTTTCCAGCTTTCCACCCGCAAGAGGTGAGCGCTCATTCTGTCCTGAAGACTCCACTACCTCACAAACCGTGCTAACTGTAAGGTGAGGGGATTGACCACTCCCCTCGAAGTAAGGCACTTCCCGGTTCCAACAGGAACTCTTCACTCTTTTCTTTTTACACCCTCTCCTCGGGGATGAGTCCACCCGGAACATAACTTTAAGCAGTCATGTTTCACAACATTCGTCACATCATGCACTTATCCACTTTTCTAACACTCCTTTATGAGCCTCCGAGGGGCATTCCTCACTCGCGGTGGTAATCGCTCATCTTCGGGCTCCGGGGCGAGCTCCTGCTGCAGCGGTTCTAAGAGCCATTCCTCGGTACCGTAATATGGTTTTACCTTTTCAGCAGCCCTTTGTATTTTTTTTCCACTAAATACATTTTCAATTATGTAAACACTTCCATCTAGCAGCACTTCAATCACTTTATATGGGCCGTCCCATTTGGCATTCAGTTTTCTACCGGTACCCGGCTGTATGGTCTCTTTTTTCGCCCACACCAAACTATTGACTTCAACCTTCTGGGCTCTCCTCCGCCTGTTGGCCACCTCCCGGTATCGCCTCGTCATCCGTTGGGTCGTATCCTTTATGAGAGTGTGTGCTATCGCCAGGTCGTCCTCCTCTGCATCCACAGAAGGCAATAAGGTACCAATGAGGCGAGGGGGATGGCGTGAGAAGAAGGCATAATAAGGTTGTTGTCCCGTGCTCGAGTGCACCGCTTGATTTATGACGGTTTGACACGATTGAAGCAGCTGAGGCCAACGTAAGGGATGTCCATTGCAGAGAGATGCTAGGATGCTTTTCATAGTTCGATGCATCCTTTCAGTGGTGGAGTTTCCCTGGGGATGATAAGGGGTGACGTAGAACAAGTCCACCTGGTTCCTCCGGCAGAACTTCTTGAACTCTCCACTCGTGAACTCTCCGCCGTTGTCCAGCACGATACCTCGTGGCGTCCCAAAGTCGGTGAAGTATTGCCCAAGACAGTGTATGATGTGTTGTGTATGTTTATCCCTGATGGCATAATATTTGACGAACCTACTATAATGATCTATCACAGTAAGGACATAGCGGTAACCCTGATATCCAGCAACCATATCAGTCAAGTCAATCCCGATACGTTCCAATGGTTTACTTACAGGCGGGAAACCTTTCCAAGGTTGCTGCAACCCAGTTTCACCCTTGAATCTCTGACAAGTGGGACACTGTTTCACATACTCGCATACATCTACCTTTAGATTTGGCCAATAGAATAGTTCTTCGGCTTTCTTAATAGATTTCTTCTGACCTAGATGTCCTGAGGTTTCGTGCGCGTGTTTGATTGCTTCTCTGCTGATTGACTTAGGAATCACCAAACAATATTGGATGCTACCATCACTTGTTTCACGGGCAAAATATAATAGTTCGTCAATCAATGCGAACTGGCTCGACATAGCTTTCAGTAGTCTTTTACGAAGTAGCAGGGAGCTTCTCACTACGCAAGTACTTAACTAACTCATCCCACATGGGTTCTTCTCGTTGCTTAGCTCTCATCTCGTCTCGACTAAATCCAAGCCAGTTGGTTTCTGACTGGTGGAATATTACTCTGACAGGTCTAGATAGTTGATCAGCGACTACATTATATTTACCCTTGACGTACTGCACGTTGTAGTCGTACTCACGCATCTCGAGAATCCATCTGTTCATACGTGGGGATTTGGTTTTTCGCTTAAAAATACTAGTAAGCGGCTGATGGTCTGTCAAGATAGTAAAGTGGGAACCCCACAAGTAATGGTGAAAGTTGCAGCATGTGAGAACAACTGCCAATGCTTCTTTGTCTGTTGCGGAATATTTCCTCTCGCAAGGATTGAGCTTTTTGGAAAAGTAACCAATTGGCAAGTTGGAGTTGTCTGGTTGGATCTGACTCAATACGCCACCAATATGAGTGTTGCTCGCGTCGGTGGTTACAATGAATGGTCGAGTCACGTTGGCTCTTACCAATACTGGCGCATTCACTAAGCTCGACTTCAATTGATCAAAAGCAGATTGACACTCATCTGACCATTCGAACGCTATTCTGGATCTGGTTAAGTTAGTTAGGGGAGCTGCTATTTTTGCGAACGAAGGTACGTGTTTTCGGTAGAATCCGCACATTCCAAGGAATCTCCGGACTTCTTTTACTTTGGTGGGTCTTTTCATTTTGTTGATAGCCTCTATGTTTTTTGGGTCCGGCGTACTCCCGGCCGCTGAGATTTTATGGCCAAGAAAGGTTACTTCTTTTAACCCAAATGTACATTTACTTAAATTTAACTTGGCCCCATTCTGTGAGAGTAAAGTGAATAGTTGCTGTAAGCGACTCAACAACATGGGGAAGTCATCAGCCCAGATTATCAAATCGTCTAAATAATTCTTTACCCATCCTTGCTTCAACAATGGAGTAAGAATGTCCTGCATTCGTCGGGAAAATATGGCTGGTGAACATTTTAGTCCGAATGGTAAGCGCCTAAATCTGTAAAGTGTGACTCCATCACTGAATGTGGTTAAATCACGACTTTCCTCGTCCAACATGATTTGAAAATATGCCTCACGCATATCAAGAGTCACGTAGTATTTATGACCTGCAGCCTGCTCGACTAACTCTTCCAGTCTGGGCAGTGGATAGATATCCGTGGCTAGGTGTTGATTCACGTGGCGATAATCTAAACACATGCGCTTGCTGCCGTCCGGCTTGTTAACTAATACAATAGGAGATAACCAGGCAGCTGTTGATCTTTCAATAATTTCTCTCTCTTCCATGTCTTGCAACATTTCAGCGATCACCTGTTTAGCTTGCTCAGGGTATCGATAGATCGGTCCACGGCTGGGCTGTGGATCTGCTACTTTAATGTGAACGGAGGGACCGCTGATGGTTCCTAGTTCTCCTTTTTCCAAAATGAAGAGAGGATCGTGTTGCAGAATTACGTTAGCTAATTCATCTTGTTGAGCTGAATCTAAGTGTGGCCATGTCTGTTCGTCAATTAGCTTTCGGAGTCGTTGAACACGAGTTCCGCTTTCATCAGTTCGATCACTGGTAGGGATCAGGTCATTATGGATTTTGGTTACTGAGTTGACTGGACTTACAGGAGGGTCGTCAATGATTTCATATGAGCCTAGAATGGTACCTATCCGAAACAGTTTGTTTTGTTTGGCTCTATTATTGAGGGGCAAATAGACTAGGCCCTCTGAATTCACCTGTAATAAGTAAGGGTGACTATTGTGACTGAAACGTGCTTGTGGGTAAAATAGTAAAGTGGTTTTAGGCTCCTCACTCACTGGCACAGCAATGAATTTGGTTTGATATGGGGTGAGTCTCTCTACCATTACAAGATTAATTTGTTTCAACTGTTGAGGGTTCCTGACGACTCTGATAGGTGTGGCCTGGACTCGTTCAACTTTTCCTTTTCGCCGCGGAACGTAGTTCACGACGTACGGGGCTCCTCCCCACATTAGCGCTCGTTGTGCACCATTCCAGATCAACGGAGATTGTCCGAGGACATCACATCCCAACAACATTTCAGTAGTCAAATAGGCGTTCGGAACGACTGGACACCACTGTTGATGAACTTTCTCATCTCCCACTCTGATATCTACTTTGACCATACCCAGGATACGGAGTGGCGCTCCTGTGACTCCCTGTAATCTCGGTGGATTTCTCCTCGTGTTTATTTCTGTTCCTAACCGCTTCGCAGTGGCCTCTTGAAGTAAGGTATATCCACTCCCTGTGTCAACAACAGCTTCCACTATTTTATTATTCACGTTGACACTTATTGTGGGCGATGTTATACCTGCGGTTAGTCAAATAGCGTGATGGGGGAACTTTGTTTGAGTGGCGGTCTGCCTCGCATTTGGACTGGGTGGGTGAAATCTGTTATTGCCCCGCATCACTGCGCTGCGGTTTATGCGCCCTGTGCAATCATTACTGCCTCTACGACATCCCAACCTACGGCAATCAAAACAGTGGCCTGGTGGTGGTTTGGCCCAACATTCTTGCAACGTGTGTGAACTCTTCAAACAATGACTACAGTATTTTCGCCTCGGTGTTTCAGGAGTAGATTGTTTTTGATTGAGTTGTTCTAAATTTGTTTTCAAATCCCTTAATTGAGCTCTCAATTCAGTCACTTCCTTGTCTGACTCGGATTGGCAGTTATCATGGGATGGTCTTGGTGGATTATCAACTACATTGGTATCTGAGGGATTTTCACTTTTATTGTCTCTATCCGGCATTGCATTAACTCTGGTGGTATACCTCTCTTCGAGAAGCTGCCTTTCATTTTCGATCCTGTCAATGAATTTACGGAGTGGATATCCGTCATCAAGGTAACCTTCCAATTTTTCCCTAGACTCCAGCGAAAGACCATACCACAGTTTCTTCTTGATCCGTTTATCTCGCGAGGGAAACTTTTCTTTCGGGAACTTTGTTTCGAGAGCCGCATGCTTACACATGAACCTATGTACAAACGCCTGGGGTGATTCCTCCCAGTCATAGGTCATGTTCTCTAACTCTTGCCAAGCTCGATCTACACTCAGCTCGATGGCAAACTCCTCATTCAAGAATTTTTTAAGCTCGGGCCATGACAGTGCAAAATGTTTCTTTTGATAATTATGAATAAAAGTGGCCAATTCAGAACCCATTCGACTCTTGGCAACCTGGATTCTAGTTGCGTTGCTAGTGTGAGTCTGTTCCACCGCCTCACAAAACATTTCGAGGCGAGATGTAGCTTCTATCCCTTGTAGCTGATTCAATTCCAAAATTGGGATATCGCGCGGTTTTGTGAGAGAGTGGTGTGAACTCATAATGTGTGAACAAGGGGTCGAGTGTGAAAGCAGCGTTCTGTTAGTAGCACCGAACTGTTCCTCAGCCTCATCCAATTGAATGGTTACATGATCTCTCCCTACTTGTGACGGACGATCAGCTTCCGGCTGCGTCTGAGCAAACAACTGTCCATATAGAGACATGGTGACTAATGTACTATTCTTACTCACAAAAAAAAGGAAATTAAATGTTGAAATATTGTCTCTTTACCTTTCACTTCCCTTCATTTTCTCACCAACGCCACTAATTTGGGAACGATGAATATCCCACCGCTATTGCCACCAGTGTAATGGTAAGAATGTTATCCCATCGTTATTCACCAGTGTGATGCTAAGAATTTTTATGCCACTGGCTGACACCAGTGTAAAACCTGAAACTTTATCCCACCAGTTGACACCAGTGTAATGGTAAAGGGGGGGTATTTTCTTACCTGTTGTTGGTATTGATCAACTCTCCCCTGGATATACAAGTGGTACTCGACTTGATATAGTGGATGATAAATATTTATGAAAAGAATGAATTGTGGTAGCGTTTGTAGTTTTTGGCCGAGTTTAGATTTAGTCGGTACCTCAGGTGGTTGTCGTTCCCTCAGCGAAGGAATCTTGAATTGGAAGGGGAGTGAATTTGGCTTGAGGATATAATTTCCTTGATTAGGTATACTAATAAAGAAAAGAAAATGCTATATACTTTACTCTACTTTAATAATTCTGTTAATTTCCACAAAAAAACATTTTTTTATTACATGACCCTTTTTAGTATGAGAGAAGATTGTAAATGTTACTAAGGCTTTTGGGTGATCATTCCTCTAACATTATTACCAAACGAAACAATTTGATACACGCGAGATATGGAGTCGTTGTACTTTACTTTCTTTTTGGCCGTTACTCTTGGGCTCACAATGGCCTCAAGACAGGGACACTTTTACGGATATGATTTGTCTGTTCGGGCTGGCATAGCCTCGAATCAATAAGAATGATTATTTGTATTCATCTTTCACCCATATAAGGTATTTTCCTCATATAATTTTCTCGGTTCTCACATCAAGACAGTATTATTTACAGTTCACCATCAACAATGTTATATAATCACTAGAAATACATAATCTCTCGGGCCTGTCTAGCCTCGAGGAATAATTCAAAAAAAGAGAAATACAATCATCAGGAACACCCCAATCACTCGGGCTTGTTTAGCCTCGAGGTACAACTCAAATATCACATTATTGCTCACAATCAGTAAGTTCCCTTCCACGCTCCTGATTATAATTTTTTTCTAATAAACTAATTTTAAAGAAAGAGAACAGTTGATGAATTTGAATTTTTCCTTTCCGTTACAGAACATATCACTTTTATTTGTATTCCTTATCTACAAAAAAAAAGTTCACTTGATAGAATCATTAATAACACATCAACTACCTTCGGTTTGTAAAAATAACTCGTGAGTGGTGCAAGTGTAAGTGTAAAAGTCTATGGGCAATACTTGGGAATAATGGCGTGCTCACACAGACATCGCCGCCGGTGTCTGGGGACTAAACGAACGTCTGTTACAAACGATGTCTGGGCAGCAAGTGGGGCCTGTCGGGCACCACGGGACGCCACCGCTAGCTCAAATGAGATTATGTTTTTGAAATATGGTGGGTTTCAATTCTCTTTACAATTTATTGAGCAGTGTACCCATGACAAGACTTTGATTGAATTGGGGAAAATTTGGGATTTATTCCTTACTTAATTTAGATACTGATTCTATCACTATCTCAATTTTGAATCTGAGAGCAGCTCATGCCATCTAGTGACGGCCAAGATAAACGGGACTTTAAATCCTCACAAATGACATTATTTAGACCTTTTGGACTGCTAATCTTACATACTTGTGTTCTAGCAGCTTCATTAGCAAACATTTCACAACTAGGTTACGGAAAGAATTGTATATTCATCATTACTCTGTTTAAGGTTTAAACTCGACGCCCGGCAACGACGCACAAAGGGGGGGGGATAAGCTGCTCGCATGTGTCTTTCATTACTCAGCTTGACTGAGGTATTCCCATAGCTCAACATCCACAATTACATCACCCACTGCATAGATACAGAGATACATACATGTAAAAATAGTTAACCCCTACAGTAATTATTAATATATGAATTACTACTTAGGGTAGGAACTTATAAACTAATATTCAGGTTACACCCTATCTAACTTAAAATTACAGTACTACTAAACACATCATGAATATCAAATGTGTGGCACTACAGTTGCAGCATTTCATCCCTGATGCCAAGGCAAAATCCCAGGAACTTGGCATCCCCTTCAAGGTGCTGCTCATCCTTGATAATGCCCCAAGTCATCCAACCTGGCTAGCAGACCTTAGCAAGGAATGCAAGATCGTTTTTCTGCCCCAAAGAATGACCTCTCTCATCCAACCTACCAGACCAGGAGTTGATTGCAACAGTCAAGCAGCTATACCACCAACACCTCTACGATCACCTTCGCAGCAAGACCGACAGCTGTGAGGAACTGCAGGCAATTCTTGACTTGAACACAGTTGGGAGTCATGTCATGGACACCGAGGATGGTTTGGACTCACCACCCGCTTCATCCTCACCATGCACAGCACTCGCACAACCAACTTCAACTTCTGAGAAGACTATTATGGCTTTTTGGCGGTCATTCAACCTCAAGGATGCCATCACTCTCTTGTTGTCCTCTTGGGCAGGTCTAACCACTGCAACAATTAACCATGCTTGGCGCCTTCTTGTACCGCACCTGTATGAAATCGCACCGGGAAGCGGCTTTCAGTCCCTGGCCGCTTCCGAGGCAGCCACTGTCACAAGTGCACAAGCTGTGCCCGGGTTTCAGGCCATCTCGCTGGAGGAGATCAGGGGTTTACATTCGGCAGCAGCAGAGCAGGATCCTCAGGAAATCGTTCAGCTAGTGGACGAGGCCAACGCAGAGCAGGAGATCGCAGCAAAGCCAGCAACACCAGTGATGAAGAGTGAAGATTTGTCCATGATGGAGATCAGCAGGGTACTGTGTGCTCTTGATAAATTCAAGGAAGAATTCAAGGACATCGAATGCTCTCAGTTGCGAGTGGAGGAGGTGATGTCTTCACTGGCTGAATCGGTAGAGAGGCGGCCTGCAGTCCTGATGGACCCAGGTTCGAATCCCGGCTGAGGCAGGGAACAGTTTAAGGATTTGAATTTCATAAAAGCACACTTTCCTGATCTACCAGATGACCCGCCGACATGTCATAAAAGTACCCCTGCTAATACCAATACACCAGTCCTGTATGAGACAGCCCTAGCATGTATTCAATATGGACGGTGGGTGTTAGCGCCGAAGTGGTGACATGTGGAGGTGTAGGAGGACTACTGGGCCTTGGGATAGGCTACTGCCCCCGAGATATAGGCCCTGAAGCCTTTGCCCAGAGTCGGACACATAAAAAAAAAAAAAAAAAAAAAAAAAAAAAGTACAAGAAATAAACAGACGCAAGCAAACACTCATCACCCGTTACCTTCGGCTTGAACAAAGTGAGGAGTCGCTCCCTTCAACATCAGAAGAGCCATATCCTGAGGAGGATCAAGAGACTGATTCGATGTATGAGGTGTCAGAAAAGACTTTGAAGGGTTTATAAACGAAGTGAGTGCATTAGCTAGTGAAAGTGTCGAATGTGCTGGCGACGAAGGTGATGAGGAAGGTGGTGTGTCAGGTGGTGTGGTGGGTGATGCAGGAGATGCACACTAGGTGCCTCATCCTGCCTCGAATCCACTCCTTACCTCCATCACGCCTGTTGTCCTCTTGGGTAAAGGTGAGCAGCCATATTCTTGTCGGTTTAGTTAAGCCATATCCTTGTTGATTTACCTAGTAATGTCATAATCTTGTTGGTGTACTTTATCTTAGGTAATATGTCTTAGATAGTTTCCCTGTATAGTACAATACTTAGGTCTGAAAGGGATCTCACGGGTTGCCCATGAAGGGGGGTGCCACCCATACGTAATTTTTCCCATAAGTTTATGTATTCACAGTATGCGAATTCCTAGTATGCGACGTCGTCTGCTGCCCATACTGTATATTCGCGTACTAGGGGGATGTACTGTATATGCTTATTTGATATAAGAATTGTCTTATTAATCTTGTAAAGCTACTATCAGTACCTAGTATCATCCATAAAGTTAAATACCATTCATCACAGACCATATCCTCAAATATAGGAACAACAAAATGTCAATATTTGGAGTGGCAGAATATTCCAAAAGCAAATATGTATTTTATTAATATTTTATGGAACTGTTTGCTTCAATTCTAAGGATAATAGTTTCTGCTATGCTCTTTCTACTTAAATTGGCATCTTTCTTGAATAATGCGTTATAACAGAATCTAATGCATTAGAATATGCTGACAGTCACGATCGAATATAGACAGGATGTAGTTAGAGCCCTATTATTGTCTTATTCTACCATTGAGCTAAGTGAAAAAAAAACTGTAAAAGGCAGGCTATGTTAATGAGGCATTTAATTTACACTCCCCAGAACCACATATACAGCAGAGAGGAGCGTAAAAATATATGTGTATGTATATATATATATATATATAATATATATATACCTAGGCTGCTTCCCCCAAGGAAAGGGAGGTAGCCGAGACAGGACGACACACTCCCCATTTACTCATCCATTCAAACACATTCATTCGCATCTTAGCCCCAAAGGGGAGAACGGACAGATCCTCACCGCACCACACCGCACAAGGGTACAACTGCACAATGCAATCAGTGACATCTGCAGCAGGGCCCGACAGCAGAACTGGTTTACCCCTGCCACATCATAACAGACCCATCCTCTTACCTGCACCTGACCTGACTAGCTGATCAGACCAAATGCGGGAGAATATCCCCTCAGGGCTGCGTCATCACTTATTCATTCACAATTTCTCTTCATTTATTTCTGTCACACACAGCCACTCTTCCTTGCTCAACAGACATCCCTCTCGCATCCAACGCTCTCTTTACATTGTCCATCCATCCTATTCGTGGTCTTCCTCTCAGCCTTACACCTCTCACATCAGATCTAGTTATCTTTTTCACCAATCGCTCATTATCCATTCTCTCCATATGCCCAAACCATCGCAATATATATACAGTATATATATATATATATATATATATATATATATATATATATATATATATATATATATATATGCTGCAGATACAAACAGTACGTGCCCTCCAAACTGGCGAAATGTGGACTTGAGTTTTGGATTCTTGCTGTTGCAAAAACATATTACGTATTCAACATTATGACGTACATTGGAAGAGAAGAAGAAGAAGGAATTCACGAGTTGGGGACACACATCGTAATGAAGTTGTTGAAACCTACACATAACTCATGAAGAAACTTTACTACTGACAACTTTTTCCCCAGCATCAGATTGGCCAGAGAATTGTCTGCGAAGTCTTGTCCTAGGTGGGGACAATACGTCAAAACCAAAGAGAAATCCGAAAAGAGCTACAAAATGCAAACCATCGTGAACTGTACACCAGTACGTTTGTGTACACCGAAGACCAGGTATAACTTGTATCCTATAAGGCTAAGCGGAACAAAAACTTAAATGTTGTCACCTCAGCACAAGTCTCCAGACATGGTGGACAAGCCAGAGAAGAAACTGGAGGTGATCCACTGCAACACCACCACCAAAGGTGGGATCAGCTGTTTGAATGTACGGGTTGGCACCTATTTTGTAAAGTGCAGGAGTAAATGATGGCATGTGGTAGTATGGTGCAGTTTGCTTAATCTTGCCAGCTACAATGCATATTTATTATAGAAAGAAGTTTTCCCATTGCTCATGCAGAACAAAAGTCATGTACTCCTTATATTTTGCACTGAATTGGGAATGGAGCTGAGTGAATCGTATCGTGTTTCAAGGTCGCAACAGCCAGAGGCCTCAAGCAGTCAGGATCCATCTGAAACTGGCAGAAAAAGATCCAGATGTGTGGTTTGTCCACGAATCAGCAACAACAAAAGTAGCCGGAAGTGTGCAGTGTGGAGCAAATTCGTACCGTATGTCGTGAACACAGGGTAACAAGTTGCATTTCGCACTAGAGTTTTGTTTTGTGTTGGTGAATGCTGCAGTGGTCTGTTTGATTTTTGTAAGTTCATATAAACAATTTGTATTGAAATAAATTTCATGTGGTGTATGAAAATTACCATCCATCCATCCATCATCCAATCCTACTTTGCCCCATGAGGAGCGTAGGAGCCCGGAACTAGGCAGTTGGTCCTGATATTTAAGATGAGAGTGACCAACCTCAGTCATCCCTGAGTGGCATTACGTGAGCAATAAACCCCAACCACCCCTTGGATATAAACCTTCACTGGCTCAATCCGACTGGAGCATAATACTGTACTGTAATTACCCACTAAACCACCAGGCGCCAAAATTTGGTTATATGTTACCACCCAGCATAGTAAATAGTTTCCTGGCGTACAGGAAACTATTTGGCTTGTCACTCAGTGTAGGGTCACCCATAGGCAGAAGGAAAAGGAAAGAATGAAGGAATGAAAGACAGAAGAGGGAGTGTAAAGTCACCGGTAGGCAGAAGGACAAGGAAAGAATGAAGGAAAGAAGGATGGAGGAAAGGACAGGGCAGACACCCGAGAGCAGCACTACATTGAGTGAGTGGGTGGTGAGCGCCCCCACCTACCACAAATGAAAATTACGAGTACTGTAATTTCTAGTGATACAGTATTAAAGATATAACCTGAGAAAATTAATTACCGTAAATGTGCCTGATAGTAAAATACCACCGAGATCAATTTGACCCCAGTCATGCACGAGTGATTAGTGAAATTTCCATACATCCACGGGTTAACTGGGTGGAGAGATGCAAATGTGGCATCCATCCAGGAACCAGACCTCCTCACACTTCCCTGCGCCTTGCTATGACGAGGTGCTACTATAACCACAAGGGAACGGCAGTTCCCTGCCTGCAGGGGCAGTTGCTTGCCAGCAGTTGATGGGTCTGCTCAGCCAGACAGATTGGGGTTACTTTACCACTACCAGTACTACTGAACATTAAAGATAATATACATCATTGTATGTCTTCAGTTTGATGATGATAGTTGTTCAGATGGAAGAAATTTTTCCGTTCATGAAGTTTTGTTTTTTGTGACGGTACAACTTTCAAATGTGGGTATAATTTCGTACATCATACTACATCTATTGTCTCTCAGAAAAAATTTTGTGTTCTTTCCATAAGTTATGAGGTTTTTGTATCTTTCTTTTTTTTTTTCTGGTACTTATTATGCCAGAGAGACTGATAGGGAGCAGAACACCTTTCTCATTGTTGTATTTTTCTCACACCGTTAAATAAGAGCTATAGTATAGTTTTCATTCATTTATCATTCATCATCCAATTCTGCTTTGCCCTGTGAGGAGCATAGGAGCCCGGGGCTGGGCAATTTGGTCCTGACATTTAAGATGAGAGTAACCAGCCTCACTCATCGCTGAGTGGCATTACATGGGCAATAAACCACCCCTTGGATATAAATCTTCACTGGCTCAGTCCAACTAGAGCACAGTAATTACCCACTAAACCACCAGGCGCCAAAGTTTGGTTATATGGTTACCAACCAGCATAGTAAATGATTTCCTGTTGTACAGGAAACCATATTGCATGTCACTCAGTGTAGAGTTACCCACAGGCAGAAGGTAGAGGAAAGAATGAAGGAAAGAAAGACAGAAGAGGGAGTGTAAAGTCACCCCTAGGCAGAAGGGCGAGGAAAGAATGTAGGAAAGTACTGTAAATTTTACTTCAAATGATAACCTCATCATAGAGGAGGGGGCCTCCTTGTTACCTGTATTTCGTGTGTAGTCTTCTGTACTTTCATATTTAAAAGTTTGATGACACTTTCTTGCTGACAGCTTTTTGTGTGATAACATAATGAAGTACACAGCAAAACAGAATAAGGAAGGATGTTCTGACATTTATGGAGGAATAAAAAGTTTGGAAGGTAGGACACAGTGTGAACCTTTGCTGGTGGTAGTACAATATACTTTACTCCAGTTGTGTTACAGTGTCCCCAGTGCAACAAGGCATTCCTAGAGATGTGTGACCTGAAGAAGCACATGCGACGCCACCAGCAGAGGCAGCAGGCACAGAGACCAAAGAGTCAGCACAGCACCAGACCACAGGTTTGTACGTTGTATTCTTGCTGTCACCAGATGATTTTATTCATTACGAAAGGCCGTTATTAATGAAAGAATTATTGAAGACCATATTTGATTTTGCAGTTTGAAAGCTTCCCCTTGAGCACAGAGTACAAAGGTTTGACAGAGTAACCCTTTTTTTTTTTTTTTTTAATGCAAGGAAGAAGGAACCAAAGGCCAGGAGCCTGCAAACCATTTCTTCCAAGAAAAAAAAAAAAAAAATACAAAAGAGAGCCAAATTCAAGATACGTTCATTTCGAGATGCCTGGACACACTGCGTTTGAAAGACTGGAGATCATAGGAAGTGGGAAATACAGACAGAGGGAGACAGTTCCATAGTTGACCTGTTGCATAAATGAAGGACTGGGAGTAACGGTTAACTCTTGCATTAGAGAGTTGGACAGAAAAGGGATGAGAGTTTGTTGTTAGACGGGTGCTATGCGCCCGTCATAGAGGTGGAGGGATGCAAGCAGACAGTTCAGAGGAGCAGTGACAATTGAAGTAGCGATAGAAAAGAGATAAAGAAGCAACAGTGCGGCGAAGAGACAGAGGTTGAAGGGAGCCAGTAAGAGGAGGAAAGTTAATGAGGCGTAAAGCCTTTGACTCCACCCTATTGAGAAGAGCTGTATGTGGGGAGCCTGCCCACACATGAGAGTTGTACTCTACACGGGCAAATAAAACCCGTGTATAAAGTCAACAACTGTGCAGGGGTAAAGAAGGTATGGAGTCGTTTGGCACACCTAATCTCTTGGAAGCAGATTTTACTATCTATCTATCTATTGCCAGACGCCTCAATCCCGTTTGGGGTGGCCACAAACAAATCGCCTCCAAGTCTCCCTGTCCCCCGCCATTTCACTGCCCTGCTCCCAACTCACACCCCCCTCTGCCATATACCTTTCCACCCCATCCCTCCATCGCATCCTCGGCTTCCCCCTCCCTCTTCCCCCCTCCACCTCACTCACATACACTCTCTTCGTCAGTCTTTCACCCTCCATCCTCTCCACAAGAGATGTAATATGATCTTTCCAAGATAAGTCTTGAGCGAATGAAACCCCAAGCATGTTCAAGGATGATGCAGGATTCAGTTGGATATTATTAAACATTAGTGGGTACTCCTGTGGAAGATTGTGTCGGGTTGATAGGTGTAAAAACTGAGTTTTTGATGCATTAAAAACCATCCATCCATCCATCCATCATCCAATCCCATGAGGAGCGTCAGAGCCCGGGGCTAGGCAAGTTGGTCCTGACATTTAAGATGAGAGTGACCAGCCTCACTCATCCCTGAGTGGCATTACGTCAGCAATAAATCCTAACCACCTCTCGGATATAATCCTTCACCGGCTCAATCCGATTTGAGTGCCATAATTACCCACTAAACCACCAGGTGCCAAAATTTGGTTTTATGATTACCATTTAGCATAATAAATGGTTTCCTGGTGTACAGGAAACCATCTGCCTTGTCACTCAGTGTAGTCACCCACAGGCAGAAGGAAGAGGAAAGAATGAAGGAAAGACAGACAGAAGAGGGAGTGTAAATTCACCCATAGGCAAAGGGACGAGGAAAGAATGAAGGAAAGAAAGACAGAAG
The DNA here is from genome assembly GCF_032717465.1 of Coenobita brevimanus. Lineage (NCBI taxonomy): Eukaryota > Metazoa > Arthropoda > Malacostraca > Decapoda > Coenobitidae > Coenobita > Coenobita brevimanus. The sequence goes on from NC_136990.1 coordinate 9,121,207, forward strand.
AGGATGGAAGGAAAGAAGGATGGAGGAGAGGAAAGGGCAGACACCTGAGAGCAGCAGTACATCGAGTGAGTGGATGCATTAAAAACAACAAGATTATTTTTACCCCAGTCAGAGATTCGAGCCAAGTCAGACATTAGGTGTGCCATAGCCTCATCCCTTGTTTGTTGAAGTAACTGCTGAGATGGACGTTGCTGGAACTGAATGGAAAGGTGAAAGGTGGAATCATCAGTGTACGAATGGATAAGGTTAGATGTACAGCTTAGAAGGTCATTGGTGAATAAAAGGAAGAGAGTTGGTGATAGGACAGAACGCTGAGGAACACCATTGTTGATAGATCTAGGAGAAGAACGATGGCCGTCCACAACAGCGACTATAGAACGACCAGAAAGGAAGCTATAGATGAAGGCACAGATAGAAGGATAGAAACCATAAGAGGGCAGTGTGGAAATTAAAGATTTATGCCAGACTCGATCAAAAGCCTTTGAGATGTCAAGTGCAGTGGCAGAGCTTTCACCAGAGTCCTGAAAGGAGGATGACCAGGAGTCTGAAAAGTAGGTGAGAAGATCGCCAGTGGAGCGTTCCTGATGGAACCCATACTGACGATTAGAGAGAAGGTTGTGATAGGAAAGATGCTTTAGAATTTTGTGGCTTTCAGTACACTGACTAGTGGTGTGTCCCTGACGGAACCCATACTGATGATCAGAAAGGAGGTTGTGATAGTAAAGATGCTTTAAAATTTTATGGCTTTCAGTACTCTGACTTTTTATATTTAATCTTCATCCTAGTGGTCATTTTTATATAGCAAAGGGGAGACCTCTTTTAGTGAAATTAGTTTTATGTTGTGCATAGCCCCTTTGTGTGTATTTGCTAAGTTGTAGTATACAAGATTGAGCTAAGCTCATGTTGTTCCATCTCCATATCTGATATTATCCAATCTACTTTTAAGCAAATGGATGTTCTTTACTTGCACCACCTCCTCTTTCAAACTATTCCAAATGTCTGTACTTCTGTTTAGGAAACTAAATTTTTTATATCATTTAAGCATTTACTCTTCTTCAGTAAATGTGTGTGTCCTCTTGTCTTTCCATCGTCATCCACCTTTTCCATATATTGATGTCACCTTTTTCAATTTTTTCAGTTTCCCACTCATACGTAACATTTTTCAGCCGACTCTCCAGCAATTCAGTTTACATAAATAGCATCTTAAACACTTTTTTAATGTTTTTTTCTCCCCCAGAACCTTCAAAGCCTCCTAAATCATCTGAAATATCTAGACTTTTTTTTTTTTTTCCACCTGGATTTATTTACTCCTCACGGATTCCATATTGCTGTTTTGATATCACTTTAGCTTCTTTATCTAAATATCTCTGGTTCTTTCTCTGGCCCAGGATGGCTCAGACAACTCAACCTTATTAAAATCACCGAATGGGACAACACTTAAATCCCCACACCACAAAACTAGATAGTCTGGAATCTTGAGGAGCTGGCTCAGCTAACGTCTTCTCAATGTGGTGTCCTCTCCATGTGTGTGTGTGTGTGTGTATGTGTACAGTATTTACCTAGTTGTGATATACAGGAAATGAGCTATGCTCGTGGGGTCCTGTCTCTTTTTCTCGATAAGTCAAATTTAGCTTTGAATGCGTTTAAGTTTTTAGACGGGACGATCTCTTTGTCCAGGCTATTCCACAGGTCTGTGCATCTATATGGAAAGCTGTGTTTCTTGATATCCTTCAAGCAACTTGGCTTTTTCAGTTTCATTCCATGTCCCCTTGTTACTCTCCCATCCCATACAAATAGATCTGTTCTGTCAACTTTACCTACTCCCATCATGGCTTTGAACACTGCAATCATGTCACCCCTCTCTCTCCTTTCTTCTAGGAAAGGCAGATCCAGCCTATCCAGCCTCTCTCCGTACAACAGATCTGCCAGTCATGGGACCATCTTGGTTGCTGTTCTTTGTATTTTATTGATCTTGTCTATATCTTGTCTGCGGCCACCCTTTGCAGGATTAGGGCGTCGGGCTATAGATAGATAGATAGATAGTCTATATCTTTCTTTTTGTGTGGGGACCACACTACTGCTGCATATTCTAACCTGAGGCAGATCATGGCCATTATCAATTTTTTCATCATCTCCTTATCCATGTAATGGAATGTCGCTCTTATGTTAGTCAAGAGATTGTACGTCTAACTATCTTGTTAACATGTTTTTCCGGTGACAAACTATTCTGGATCAACACTCCCAAATCTTTCTCATCTCTCACTTTTGTAATTGGTTCATTACCCATCATATAATTCAGTGATGGCCTCTTGGTACTTTTACCCATTTCCAATATTTTACATTTTTTTGCATTAATTTTCATTTCCCACAACCGGATCCGGTCATGAATCCTATCTAGGTCTTCCTGTAGCATTTTACAATCTTCCTCAACTTCTGCTTTCCTCAAGATCTTTGCATCATCAGCAAACAGACTTGCATAGCTGTTCATTCCATCTACCCTATTGTTTACGTAAATCAGGAACATGACTGGTGCTAACGCTGAGCTCTGTGGGACTCTACTTGTTACTTCCCTCCATCCAGACATCTTGTCCTTTATTACTGTCCTCATTTGTCTGTCTCTCAAAAAGTCTTTCATCCACTCTAGGAGGTTTCCTTTCAGTCCTCCTTTGTGCTCCAATTTCCACCTTAGTTGCTTGTGGGGTACCTTGTCAAAGGCTTTCTCCAAATCTAAATTCACACAATCCACCCAGCTGTCTCTTTCCTGTAGCACATCAATTGCTCTTGAGTAAAAGCTCAACAAGTTGGAAATGCATGACTTTCCACTTCTGAATCCAAACTGACTTTCAGCCAAAATGTTCATCTCCTCCACATATATTATCCATCTGTTTTCAGAATTCCCTCGCACAGTTTTGCGACTACGCTGGTCAGGGACACTGGTCTATAATTCAGGTGTTCTTCCTTGTTTCCTCTTTTATAAATTGGTACGACATTGGCCCTCTTCCATTCCTGAGGCACTTTCCCTTCTTCCAGTGAACACAATTAAACCATGAATCTTATCTGCAAGTTGTTCTCTGCATTCCTTCAGTACCCAATAGGAGCGTTCGCGTGAAGAGGAAAATCTGCCAGATACCGCCAGAAACCATGTCTCGTTTTCTTTTCAGCGGGCTAAGGGGGTCTTAGTTAAATTTCAGTGTTATTTTTCTGATCGATAATTATGATATTGGTTATGCAAATAGCTTTAAAAAATGTAAATAACTCTTACTTATGCTGTTTGACCCAAAATATTGCTGATAATATAATACATTTGTATATTCTTCCCTCAGAAGATTAGTACAATATATGCCAAAAAGATGGTTTTTGGACTGTAAGTAGTAAAAAGGGCGTATGAATATTGACATTTGTATATAATCTTACTTGTACAAAAAATGGCACATTTGGTCTATATATATAGTTTTATATTTATTAGACTCTAAAATTTTAGGGCATACCAAAGCTTAGCGCTGCCAGACGTATGAAGTAGGCACAGGTGATGAGCAGATCAGCCAGTGAAGACAGATGGCTGTTTCGGTTTCCTCGGAAAACTTGTTTTACCGGAGGCAGCATATAAATATCGACATTTTTTTTTTTTTAAGTGAATTGAGTTTTATTCTTATTCGTAGGGAGTTTAATTTGTTAGTATAAATTATAACTAATTTCTGTTATTGGATAAAGATATACATATATATTTCTATGCATGCATAAACCAGGCTGCAACCGCTGTGGAATATTTTTTTATAATTACTTTTGTTCATGATGCATTGACACAATACTGTTTAAAAGAGAAGAAATAGAATATTTATGTATTTTTACAACAAGTAAGATGCATGAAAAAGGACATTCAATTATTGCCCGACTTGTGATTTTTTTTCCATCTGAAAAATTAAAATATTGGTGACATCTGGCTTTTCTCCAGGCGCGCGAATGCTCCTTGTAGAGATTCTGTCTGGTCCTGGGGCTTTCCCTACATCTTGAGTTTCCAGTAATTTATACACTTCCTGAACTTCCACTCTTATATCTTTTATCACTATATTTCTAGTCACTCCCTACCCCTCCGCAAAACTCCTTTCTTTAGTGAAAACTGATTGGAAACATTTCTTTATTATTTCAGCTTGCATTGCCATTACTTTATAGACCTCTCCTTCTTCTTTCTGTTTGGTGATTCTTTTGTTTCAATTTGCCGTTAACAAATCTATAGCACAATTTGGGTTCTTCCTTACAGTTGTCAATTATACCTTTTTCAAGGTTCCTTTCTTCCTCTCTACATGTGTGTGTGTGTGTGTGTGTGTGTGTGTTCTTACCAAATTGTATCGTAACAGGAATGACTCAAATTCGTATTGTCCCATATATTAAGTCACGTTTATCATACATATCGTTAAATTTATGAATTGTTTTAGCACACACTGTTTCATTTGGTAGTGCATTCTACTGATCAGTTGCCCTAAGGGAAAGTGAATTTCCATACGTCTTTATCACTTCTCTTTTTATGGAGTTTTTTGCAGTGTCCTCTTGCTGATGCTTCTCCATAGATTATATACTCATTTATGTCTATTTTCTCTTTCCCTGAGACTCATTTATATAGCATAATCATGTCTGCTCCTTTCCTTCTCTCCTGTATTGTTGACAGATTCAGTTTTTCTAGTCTTTCTTCATAGCTTAGATCCCTTAAGCTTGGTACCCATCTTGTAGCAGCCCTCTGAACTTTTTCAATCTTATCCATTCTTTTTTTTTTTTGTTTTTTTTTTTTTGTTTTTTTTTTGAGATGAGGATTCCAGAATACTGAGGCATACTCCAGGGTTAGTCTGATGAATGATGTTATTATCTTTCTTAGCATGTCTTCATTTATGTATATGAATGCTATTCTCATATTTGCAAACAGCGATACGTGTTCCGTACCTTCTCACTGATGTGGTCAGCCAGAAATAGTCTGTTACTGCTAATCACTCCTAGGTCCTTCTCTCTTTCTGATATGTGTAGGGTTTTACTTCCTAACTTATAATCCAAATCTGGTCTTTTTCCACTTTTACCAAACTTAATTACATGAATCTTGTCCATATTGAATTCCATTTGCCATTTATCGCTCTGTTCATGAAGTTTATTTAATTCTTCTTGTAGCTGTCTACAAGAGTCTGTGTTAGTAATTCTCCTTTGTCTTTTTGCATCATCAGCAAACATATTTAGATAGCTTTCATTTCCAATGTTTCTATCATCTGGACCTCCTTTCCCACCCAAGGGCAGGGTGAGGAATTTATATACACTAAAAACATAATTGATGCCAGCACTGAGCCCTGTGGAACTCCGCTGGTCACTTCCCTCCATGATGAGTAATTTCCCCTTAGTACTGTTCTCATTTCCCTCTTTCTGAGAAAATCTTGCATCCAACAGTACAGGTTGCCTTGGATTCCTTCTTGATGGTACAATTTCCATACAAGTCTTTGGTGTGGTACTCTGTCAAATGCATCCTTGAAATTTAGATACTGTAGATACTGTCCACCCATCCTTCTCTTTACTGCAATGTTTCTGCGGCTCTATCATAGTAGCTTAATTGGGTAGTAACACATGATTTTTCCCTTTCTAAAGCCAAACTGCCTTTCTGTTATCATATTTTGTTCTTCTAGATGGTTTACCCAGACTTCTCTTATCAGCTTTTGTAGTATCTGACTTACAACACTGGTTAGTGATACTGGTCAGTAGTTGAGTGGATTTTGTCTATTGCCTTTCTTGAATAGGGGAACAATGTTTGCTTTCTTCCAAATATTAGGTAGTTTACCTTGACCCAAGAATTCCTTGAACATTAATTATATTGGTCTACTTAACTCTTTTGCACATTCATGTAGCACCCAACGTGAGATTTCGTCAGGACCATTTGCTTTTCCTTTGTCTGATTTATTTAACTCCTCATGTATTTCTTTTTCTGATATGTGTATATCTTGTAATATTTGTGGGCATGCATGTTCCAGATCATCTCCCTCAGCATTATTTTCTTCTGTAAAAACGGATTGGAAATTATTATTTAGTGCATCACAAATATCTTTCTCTTGTGTATGGATGATTCCCTTGTCCGTAATGAACTGCATCTTATCTTCAACTTTGTTTTTCCTTGAGATGTAGCTGTAAAATAGCTTCTGTTGATCACTAATTTTATTCATAATGTCTTCCTCAAACTGTATTTGGGCTTCTCTCTTTATCCTTGTATAATTGTTTCTTGCCTGTTTATAGTTATTATATGCCTTCTCACTATTGTCTTCTGTATCTATTCCACAACAAGTCTCTTTTTTCTTTTGAATTTTTACATTCTGTATTAAACCATATCCTCATTTTCTTTTCTGCTTCATTGTGCCGTGGGATGTAATTTTGGACTCCTGTTTCATAAAGTTCACAGAATTTTCTATATATTAAATCTTGTCCTCTAAGCTCCTTTTCTCTATCTATTTCTAAGAAGTACTTCTTTAGGTCTTGGTAGTTTCCCTTTTTGTAGTTTAGGCTTTTTTTGTAAATCTTTTTACTGTTAACTATGTTATACGCAATCCTGAAGTTGCAGTTTAATACTGCACTGGGGCTTTTGCCGAATGGAGAGTGATACATTATATTGTCAGTATCTTTTTCTTGCCCAGTAAATATAAGATTTAGTACTGATGGATCATCAAGTCCTCTTTTTCTGGTGTTTTCCTTTACATGTTGTGTTAGGAAAAACTCCTGCACAAGGTCCAGGAGCTTTTGTTCCCAGCAGCATTCATGGCTTCTTACATCTAGAGTATTTCAATTTGTATGTGTATTGAAATCTCCAGTTAGTATAATTGTCTTGGATTTCTCTTCCATTCTGTGTGTGTGTGTGTGTGTGTGTGTGTGTGTGTGTGTGTGTGTGTGTGTGTGTTCTTACCTAATTGTATCTTTACAAGAATCGGTCAAGCTCGTACTGTCCCGTGTACTAAGCCATTTTTATCATACATATCCTTAAATTTGTGAATAGTTTTGGCACACACTATTGCATTCAGTAGTGCAATCCACTGATCAGTTGCCCTATCTGGGAAAATGAAAGCAACGTTGGGTCTGGTTAGTACTTGGATGGGTGACCGCCTGGGAACACCAGATGCTGTTGGCATAACGTTCTCCCTACGTGTCAAGTGGGGTTGGTGGAGGATTAGTGCCCCTCCCTGTAAAACAATTAACTCTAAGCCTTGGCCACCCCGTTTGGGATACATGGCGTCTGGCAATGAATGAATGAATGATTTTCCTTACATCTTTATCGCCTCTCTTTTTATGTAGTTTTTTGCAGTGGCCTCTTGCTTATGCTTCCCCATAGGTTATATATTCATTTATTTCTATTTTCTCTTTCCCTGATATGCATTTACATAGCATAATTGTGTCTCCTTTTTTCCTTCTCTCCTGTAGTGTAGGTAGATTTAGTTTTTCTAGTCTTTTTTGTAGCTTAGATCCCTTAAACTTGGTACCCATCTTGTAGCTGCCCTTTGTATTTTTTCAGTCTTATCTATGTGTTTTTTTAAATGAGGATTCCAGACTACTGATGCATACTCCAGGGTTGGTCTGATGAATGATGTTATTATCTTTCTTAGCATGTCTTCATGTATATAAGTGAATGCTTACAGGACTAAAGTAGAGGAGGAGTTAGAATCAGTGAACTGGGATGAAATGGATCGGAACAGCCTGTGGAATGCATATAGGGACTGCTTAGTTAGGAATGCTTAAGTGGTGTGTGGTGTGGCAAGAGTATCAACAAAGAGGAAAGGTATGGCATGTTGGGATGAGGTTAAGAGAGCAGTGGAGGAAAAGAGGAAGAAGTGGCTAAAGTGGTTACAGGATAGGGGTTCAGTTGAAATAAGAACTGAGGATATTGGGAGCAAGAAGCACGTAAAGAGACTATTGACGAGGAAAAAGAAGGAAGTAAATGATGATCTGGGAAGAAAAATGAATGTGAACTACTCTAAAAATAGGAAGTTATTCTGGAAAAAGGTGTGAAGGATGCAGGTGGTAGATTATTAACCCATGGAGATGAAGTAAGGACCAGATGGAAAGAATATTTTGAAAGCCTGATGAATGGGAATAGAGAGAGCAGAGCAGCTATAAACATGATTGGTTTTGGGGGTGTGCAGAAAAGGAATGCAGTGCCGGGAGAGAAAGTAAGAGATGTCAGAAGTCCTAGTGAGTGATGAACAGGGGGCTTTAGGAGTGGCAGAGGATGTGTGGATCAAGTATTTGCAGTGAGACAGATAGCAGAGAAGGCTTGTGAGAAGGACCATAAGGTGTTTATGGCATTCATGGATCTGGAAAAAACATACGACAAAGCAGACAGAGTAGGATTGTGGAAAGTTTTGTGCATGTATTGTGTAGATGGTAAGCTGCTAGGTGCTGTCAAGAATTTTTATGATGGTAGAGAAGCATGTGTAAGGGTTAATGGGCATCTAAGTGAATGGTTCATGATTGGTGTGGTCGTGCAGCAAGGTTGTGTGCTGTCCCCATGGTTGTTCAGTATATACAGTATATGGATGGGGTGATGAGAGAAGTAAAAACACGAGTAATAGAGAGAGGGATGGCGTTGGTAATGAATGGTGATGGATGGAATATCTCAAATTTGTTGCATGCTGATGATGCAGCACTGCTTGCAAGTACCGGACAAGAGCTTGGTAGGCTAGTGCAGAGTTTTGCTGATGTCTGTGAGCATTGTTCCATGAGAGTAAATGTGGAAAAGAATAAAGTGATGGTTACTGAGGGAGAAGGTGACTCCCAGTGTTATGTTGCAGTGAATGGAGAGAGACTGGAATTGGTGAGAGAGTTCAAATACTTGGGTACAGTGATAGGAAAGAAAGGAAAATGTGGAAAAGAAGTTGAAAGTAGAGTGTCACAGGGAAGAAAAATAGCTAGTGCAATGAAAGCCTTGATAAGAAACAGAGGCTTGAGTGTTGCAGCTGCACGAGGCTTACATGAGGGAGTGTTAGTGCCAACTTTAGCATATGGACGTGAGACTATGGTGTGGCATGGAAATGAAAAGTCAAGAGTAAGAGCAGTGGAGATGGGACTGCTGAGGAATGTATGTGGATACAGAGGGTGGATAGGATACGAAATAATGTGATTAGTGAAAGGTGTGGATTGAAGAAGTTGGTGGACACCAGAATCGAAGAGAGTGTACTGAGATGGTTTGGTCATGTGGAGAGAATGGATAACAGTAGAGTGGTGCAAAAGGTATATCTGAGCAAATTTGAAGGAGGGAGGAGGCAAGGTAGGCCAAGGAGAAGGTGGAGAGATATGGTGGATGAGTGTGTGAGGAAGAGAGGTTTGGAAGTTGGTGAGGCTAGGAAACTGACAAGCGACCGAGCTGGCTGGATGAATGTTGTGAGAAGTGCATGATCAGTGATTTTGGCACCCCTTCTGAGCGTGGCAGCGTCCAGATTGACTCAATCGGATACGTTTGTGTGAAGCTACAGAATGTGATGAATGTTTTTGGGGTATCTAATAGAGTCAGGATTTTGGGGGCTTGAATGATGAGTGAATGGAAGCGTGGCCCATATGATTGGGCAGGTTTGGGCTGTCTAGACATTGCTACTCCTCACTCTGCCCTTGGGTGGGAATGGAGGTCTGGATGGTGATGATGATGATGATGATGATGATGATGATGATGATGAATGCTATTCTCATATTAGCAAGCAATATATGTGTTTTATGTACCTTCTCGCTGATGTGGTCACCTGGAGATAGTCTGTTATTGATAATCACTCCTAGGTCCTTCTCCCTTTCTGATATGTGTCTTTTCTCACTTTTACCAAACCTAATTACGTGACACTTATCCATATTAAATTCCATTTGCCATTTATTGCTCGGTTCATTAAGCTTATTTAATTCTTCTTGCAGCTCTTTGCAAGAATCTGTGTTAGTAATTTTCCTTTGTATTGTTGGTAGGTGGGGGTGCTCACCATCCACTCACTTGATGTAGTGCTGCTTTGTGTGTCTGCCCTTTCCTCTCTTCCATCATTCCTCGTCTGTCTTTCTTTCCTTCATTCTTTCCTCTTCCTTCTGCCTATGCGTGACTTTGCATTCCCTCTTCTGTCTTTCTTTCCTTCATTCTTTCCTCTTCCTTCTGCCTATGCGTGACTTTGCATTCCCTCTTCTGTCTTTCTTTCCTTCATTCTTTCCTCTTCCTTCTGCCTATGGGTGACTCTACACTGAGTGACAAGCCAAATGGTTTTTTTGTACACCAGGAAAGCATTTACTGTGCTGGGTGATAACCATATAATCACATTATTGTGCCTGATGGTTTAGTCGGTAATTAAGGCTCTCCAGTCGGATTGAGCCTCTGTAGGTTTATATCCAAGGGGTGGTTGGGGGTTATTGCTCACATAATGCCACTCAGGGGCCAGTGAGGCTGGTCACTCTCATCTTAAATGTCAGGACCAATTTGCCTAGCCCTAGGCTCTTACACTCCTCATGGGGCAACATAGGATTGGATGATTAATGGATGGATGGATTTTTGCATCATCTGCAAATGTGTTTAGATAGCTTCCATTTCCAGTGTTACTGTCTGCTTCATTTATATATACTAAAAACATTATTGTTGCCAGCACTACTGTGTGTGTGTGTGTGTGTGTGTGTGTGTGTGTGTGTGTGTGTGTGTGTGTGTGTGTGCTTTACCACATTCATGCTTAGATCCCATAATGTAATTGCTGTTAATAGTAAAACCCAGGAGTACTGTACTTTACAGGTATTTGTGTTAAGGGTTGTAGTAGATATATTTCATTAATGAAGGAACCCTCCAGTAGCACTTCTGTGCCCAGAGTATTTCAGATGGGTTTTTACTGCACCGTTCTTACAGTACTAACTCCAATAGACCTTTGCAGTAACTCACTAATCTGGGGGAAGTCTGATCCGTTGAAGTTGATTATCCGTTACTGTATATCCGATGGTCCCCTCCCTTAGCTGGGATTTCAAACGTGTTTGAAAATGAGTACAGTGGCATATTCAAGTACTGGAAATGAAAACTAGACCTATTTTCCACTAAGCTGGCCAATAATTTTGCCCTTTTGCAGCTTATTTCGCATCCTTGTCATAACACTTCATAACTAGAACAGTACAGTAATCCCACGATTTTCCGGATGTCCATTAACTGAACAATCCATTATCCAGACGCTGTGCTCTGGCTGTTCAAAACTGTTATTCATACATTTTTCCATTTTATCTGGACAAAATGTTTGCATCTGGGTGGAAATTATGGCCGTGCAAACATTTTTACCCAGCCAGGCCTTTTTTTTTTTTTTTTTTTTTTTTCCCCACTGCAAGGTATGGCCCTCCATTGATGATTGCTTGTCTACGGTTGATGGGTCTGCTTGATCATAGTAATTACCATGCTGTGGTTTATAGATTTGTTTGACCAGATAGAGTATTGTAAAACACCAGGAATAAATGTTGTACAATGTACTGTAGTGGCATATTACAGTGGCTTTCAGTGTTAGGGTATTTATGAAGGGGGGCCATGGGAGAAGTCCATTATCTGGATGGATTCACTATCTGGACATGCCTTTGGTTCTGTTACCTCAGATAATCGAGGGATTACTGTATGACTATAGTGTCTTATTAGAACTCAGCAGTCATGATGGGGAGAGGACATTTTCAGGGCAGCATGGAGTATAAAGGGTAGCGAGCACATGTTTTACGACCCATTGTGCCCTGGTTAACGAACATTGCTCATTATAGCTGATGAATGTTCGGTGATCTTCAATTTCATAGTGTCTGTTAAATTCAATAGCCGGTCTGTTGAAGTTCATTACAGTGTGAGTCTACTGTATTGCTAATATGTACAGTACAGTTACTTCTGGTAGGACTATGAGGTTTGTTCAGAACGTATCAGGACTGGTTTATATTTCATATCGTAAAAGTCATGTTATGCAGCCTAAGGATGTCATGACATGTCCGTGACTGTATGATGTCGTCATTTTCCTACCTTCTGTCTTCAGATGTGTGTGTGAGCCATCTTGTTAGTTATAGTGTTTTTTGCAGTGTGTAGCATTTGGGATGGCAGAAATAACTGAGCAGTGAGTGTGCATTAAGTTTTGCTAATAATTGGATAAAACAAGTTCTGAAACAAACAAAATGCTGAAAAAGTTTATGGAGAAGATACAAAGAGCCATGCATGAGTTTTTCATTGAAATCACCACATCAAGGAAGGGATAACATAGGTGGAGAGTGGAGAATGTTCTAAGAGGGCAAGGGCATCCATAAGCAAACATTCAAAGAGGGCAAGTTCTTCCACAAGCAAAGGTTCAAAGAGGGCAAGGGCATCCACAAGCAGAAATGGCAAAACAGGTGAAAAGATGCTTTGATGAAGTTGAAATTTCATTTGGGTTATGTTTAGCCATTTTAACTGAAGGTTTAGGTATGAGGCGGGTTCCAGTGAAAGTTTGTGCCATGACTGCATGCCTGAGCAGGAGCACTGGAAGACCTCATCCACTGATCTGCTTCAGCATTTAGAATCTGATGCAGACTTCTGCAGATCTGTAATTCCAAGTGATGAATTGTTGGTCTATGACTGTGATCCTGAAACAAAGGCTTAGTCATCAGTGTAGAAGTCCCCATCATTAACATCCAAGAAAGCTCGTCAAGTTCAGAGCAGTACTATCATGTTGCTGACATTCTTGGACGAAGATGGTGTTGTTCTTTATGAGTGCTCCAGAGGATCAAACTGTGAACAAGGAATACTACTTGCAAGTTTTACATGTCTCAGTGATGCAGTTCACCATAAATGTCCAGCAGTGTGGTCTTCAAGTCAGTGGCAGCTTCACCAGCACACTATACTCAGCTTGTCCAGAAGTGTTCGGCCAAACATGGGATTGCACAAGTGCAGCACACCCATACTCTTCAGACTTTGCTATATGTGACTTTTCTTTTTTGTAAATTAAGATTGCACCATAAAGAAGAAAGTTATAAAGATGTGGAAGAGATGCAAAGAAATATGACAGAAAAGCTTTATTCAGTAACTAAGGAGAGCTTTAGGAGGTGCTGCACACTGTGGAAAATACCCTGGAATAAATACACTGGCTCAGAGGGAGAGTACATTGAAGGGGACTAGCTTATTTTTTATGTGATATTTGCAGATTGGTAAGTGCAGCAAGAGTTTCAGTAGTTTTTGACCCACCTCATACAGCTGTTGTTAGGACTGCTATGTTGTACTGATGACCACTTGTTACTCTTCCAGGAGGAAGGCCATGCATCAGCACAGCAACCAGACCACTCCCCTGGCATGAACTCCATCAACCTAGTGGTACTTAATGATGAGCTGCTCTTCACTCAGCCTCATCAGTTGATCCACAACACCAACACTAAGGTTACCAAGGTTTGTACCCATACCTGTTTATGTTGTTGTTGAGGCCCCAGGCTCTTCTGGACTTGAACCTGTGGACTGCAGTAACTTGCCATTTCATTGGGTTGCTCTCAGAGATCTTTTATTGAGGATGTAAGGGTTTTTTTGGACTGCGATAGGGAGGTGCACGAGGTTAATACATGTGTTATGATGTGGGCGTTGCACTATAGTGAGAGCCATTATGGATTTGTTTGTTGGTTGTATTTTGTGTTGGTGCTCTAGTAGTGAAAGGTAATAGCCCAGTGAAGTCTGGGTAGGTGCACTTGTATATCTCAGGGAAGGGTAGATTCTGAGGGATGAGTGTCTGGTGGGGGTTCATGGAGGATTCTGGTTGGCTGGAGTTTTGTGGATGGCTGTGGTGGTTTTATATTTATGTCAGCTGTATGTGTGTGGAGTGTTCTGTTGGGTGAAGGAGGAGGAGTGATCTTGTCAAGGTACCGGTATTGTGTGAAGTTTACTTGTATTATTTTTTTTATTATTATGATTATTATTATTGTTATTATTTTTTAGCTAGGGGTGTTGCAACATAAAGTTAATGGATGAGAGGAATACTGTGCTAAAGCAATTAATTGTGTTCTTGTGATCCATGCTTAAAAATATTTTTACTTCTTTCTACAAGTGATCTACAAGGTCTTTTCAGAAATTATCCGACCTTAGGCACTTAAAATATAAATAGCTAACCTGTTGAGCTAGGACACTAATCCCCCTCAAAGTAGGCCCCTTCTGACTTGACACACGTAGCCCAGCGTTCTTTCCACTACCTGATACATTTTTCAAAGTTGGTTTTCGGTATCTCCTGCTGGTGCTTCATCGCATTTCTCATGTTCTCTTTTCTTGTCTTAAATCAGGAACCCTTTGGCATAGTTTTGAGCTTAGGGAATAAACAAAAGTTGCACTGAGCCATGTCTGGTGAGTAGGGAAGCCTGCCAGACCTGTGGGATGTTGTGCTTGGTCAAATATTCCTGAATCAGTTGAGAAGAATGGACATGGGCATTGTCATGGTGCAGCTTCCAACTTGCCGCTTTCCAAAAGTCTGGTTCCTTCCGCTGAACTACATCTTAGAAGATGGATAACATTGACAGTCTAACTTTCTGGTGTGTATTCGTGATGCACAACACCATGGTAGTAGAAAAAAACTGTCAACATGAGAGTGCATTTCACCTCGCTGTGGACCTGTCATGCTTTGTTTTGGCCGAGGCAACCCTGCATGCTTCCAATGGGAAGTCTGTGCTTTGGTTTCTGGGTCATACCCATACACCCAAGTCTCATCTTCGCTGATAACAGTCTTCAGAAAGTCTGGATCACAATTGGCTTGCTTCAGCATGTCTTGAGCAATGTTCATCTGAGAGAAGAGATCATGGCGAATGCGATGAAGGACCTGCTGGAGATACCAAAAACTGACTTTGAAAAATGTTTCAGGCAGTGGAAAGATGCTGGGCTATGTGTGTCAAGTCAGAAGGGGCTTACTTTGAGGGAGGTTAGTGTCCTAACTCAATAGGTTGACTATTTATTTTTTTAGAGCCCAAGGTCAGGTACTTTCAGAACAGACTTCGCATATTTGTGGTGTTTGTACATTCTGGTTGTAATTCTTGAAGTGCTCTTTTGAGCTTTTGAATGTTTCCATTTGTGATTGTTCAGTTGGGAAGCCCAGCATTGAATCACTTAATTCTTTGTAGTTTTTGTTCAAATGATTCCTTCTGCTGTTATTGTTTTCAAGGCATCAGTTTGCAAGATGCCATCACATTGATGTTGTTTGTGTGTCGAGAAAAAGTCATGAATTCATCAAGAGAAGTCCAAAAATTTGGTATGCCTCCCTAAGGGCTGTGAATGTTTAAAGGAGACTTCAGGCAGTGCTTGATATTTGTATCATGGAAGTGAAGAGAGTAATACCAGAAATTGATTTTGTGTGGTGAAGCAGCTGTTCTGCCTTTGTTAGCCAGTGATCTAGAAAATCGGTTAACAAAAACAGCTTTGTGCATTTTTACTGATATGAGAACTAAGCAAGGCATTCTACTCACATATTGGCACTCAGGGATGAGTGAGGCTGGTCACTCTCATCTTAAATGTCAGGACCAACTTGCTAGCCCCGGGCTGCTCTGCTCCTCATCGCCAACACAGGATTTGATGATGATGATTAACCTTCTGGCTCTGAGTATTTGTTCAAAGAGCTTGCAAAGTGAATTCAGCTATATCTTCAGTCATTCATATGCCAACTTGAGATACCATCCCTACTTTATCCTCAGAGACAAGTAGAAACCTTCATGTACTCACCACCAGAAAGTCATGAGAGTTATGGTAAGGGAGAGGACTGTGTTATCTAATACTGCACTTGCTGACAATACAGTTACTTTTCAGTACACATTGCTTAACAGTAATTCACATAACTATAGTTCACTTTGATCCCTACACGCCGGGGGTGTTCCAATGTTGCATGTTCCTCCCCACGGGATTTTTTGTGATTTTGGAAAAAATTCCTTTACTTCAAACCCTGATATCTGCCAAACTATAACAGCTACTGTAGAGAAAAACTTAAAGATACATGAGACTCACAACTCTTCCTCTTTCAAGTGAAAGTATCCTCATGTCACCAGGTGGTCATGTCATTGAGTAAGGATAAGTTAAAGTTCAAAGGATGCAGGGAAGACGCTTGCGGCTATACACGTCAACCAGCGCTGCTTCGCGCCCAAAACTGTGATGGCTATACACGTCAACCAGCGCTGCTTCGCGCCCAAAATTGTGATGGCTATACACGTCAACCAGCGCTGCTTCGCGCCCAAAATTGTGATGGCTATACACGTCAACCAGCGCTGCTTCGCCCCCAAAATTGTGATGGCTATACACGTCAACCAGCGCTGCTTCGCGCCCAAAATTGTGATGGCTATACATGTCAACCAGCGCTGCTTCGCGCCCAAAATTGTGATGGCTATACATGTCAACCAGCGTGTAGGGGTTAACTGTACACATTTTTTTTTTAGTTGATGTATATGCTTTAACTCTACCTTAGAAGAAAAAAGATGAGATTATTAAAAATTTGTATGCCAAACACGCATTTCAGGCCTTTGCTGCCCATCCATTGTGGCCGCTGTGCCATGTTACATGATTGTCAGTGATTTTTCCATTGTATATTATCCCTAATCAAGACTTTTATGTGCCTCATCCTTGGTCAAGATGTCTAGGAAACAACTGGCAGGTACTAGCAGTGGAGGTACAAAAATAGTCTATTAGGCCAAGACCATGGACATAAAAATGATCAGTTGTGGAGAAAAACTCAGCCGTATAGCCAGAGTTCTAAGCCTTGCAACTTCCACAGTGGGAAAGATATTTTTAAAAAAAATAAATAAAAAAAAAAAATTCCAAGGAAGTGCACAACATTACCCACTGGCCCAGCCTGTCAGAATGTTTGACTTGTCAGATAATCTTTGAGATAGAATATATTCATTTCATTGCAGCGTGTGTATCAAATGATACAGCAACAGTTACATAAAGACAGCAGTATGTTGAAGAGAAAGTGCAGTTTTACACCCACAGTACAGTATGTTGTAGCTTAGCATGACCTAGGTGGCAACCATACAGAATCACCAAAGTAGCAATGTCGTGAGGGACACCTACATGGCTGTTGCCATATTTACGCTGCCACCCAATGGATTTTAGTTTCTTCTAGCACTCATCAGATGCTTTTGTCACTGACAATTGTATATTCTAATTCAGTTATTACCATGGAGTCTGTACCACAGTCACAAATATTAGCCATACATTATTGATATTGATTCAGCAGTATGGAAGTTAAGAAGTCACTGCATGATAGTATTGTGATCCCTACCCTGACGTATGGAAGCGAGGCACGGACCTTGCTTAGGGGGAACAAGTCAAGAGTGAGAGCAGTGGAATGAGTTACTTGAGAGGAGCATGTGGAGTGAATATGGAGGGACAGGTTGATGAATGAAGTAGTGAAGGAACATCGTGGGGTGGATGTGGATGTGGTTGAGAAAATTAGGAGAAATACACTGAGATGGTTTCGACATGTGGGGAGAATGGAGAATGAAAGACTGACTAAGAAGGTGTATGTAGGTGACGTGGAGGGAGGGAGAGGGAGAGAAGACCAAGGATGAGGTGGAGGGATGGAGTTGAGAGGTACAGTATATGAGGGAGGGGGAGTGAGCTGGGGGGAGGGCAGTCAAATGGTGGGTGACAAGCAACTTGGAGGCGTTTTGTCTGTGGCCACCCTTTGCGGGTTTAGGGCTTCGGGCTATAGATAAATAGATAGATTTAGCAAATATTTTAAGTCACCTATGGAGGTTAAAATATGATTTTTATAGTCCATCCATCCATCATCCAACCCTATGTTGCCTCATGAGGAGCGTAGAAGCCCAGGGCTAGGCAATTTGGTCCTGACATGTAAGATGAGAGTGACCAGCCTCACTCATCCCTGAGTGGCATTTCTTGAGCTATCAACCCCAACCATCCCTTGGATATAAACCTTCACCAGCTCAATCCAACTGGGGCACTGTAATTACCCACTAAACCACCAGGTGCCTAATTTGGTTACATGTTACCACCCAGTGTAGTAAATGGTTTCCTGGTGTACAGGAAACCATTAGGCTTGTCACTCAGTGTAGAGTCACCCACAGGCAGAAGGAAGAGGAAAGAATGAAGGAAAGAAAGAAAAAAGAGGGAGTGTAAAGTCACCTGTAGGCAGAAGGACGAGGAAAGAATGAAGTAAAGAAAGACAGAAGAGGAAGGAAGGAATGGAGAAAGGAGTTACTTCCTTAAATTGAACAACTCCTAATATTTGCCTCAGAATGCTACTTTCAGACAGGGTTGGTGATTGTTTTTATTTTTTAATAAAAGAAATAAAAAAGTCAGTGATTTCTTTATTCATTCAATTTATTTGATTTTTTTTTTATATATTTGATTTTTCTGTTTATTATATAGCTAATATTTCAAAAGCAGTATACTGAATACTGTTAACTTCATGTCCTGTCTATCCCCTGATGGTTCTGGCTGAAAGCTACTGCCAAGAATCCAGATACATACCTGTTCAAGTCCTGTCTGTACAATATTGGTTAAGGCTGAGTTGCCAGTGGTGATCAAGACAGCATATTCCAAAGCTGATTATATTACCACACAGAAAAATCTTAAGCTGATATTATTATGACATGGCCTTAAGTGACCAAGCATAGCCTACCTAGTCTTATGGCTTTGGTTTTGATTTCTGGTTCATTATTTCAGGTGTACAAATAATTTCAATACCGTAATCCCTGTACTTTCCGGACGCCCACACTCCGGACATCCTCACTTACTGGACATTGTGGGCCTGGACCTTCGGAACCCCAAAATGGCCAAAAAAAGAAAAAAATCCCCCCAAATCCTAATTTTTTCCCACCCGTAATTTGAAATTGCTGCGTGGCGCCAAACAGCTGCTTACACCACGGACCCTCCCCCCATCCTTCCTCCCCCCTCCCCCCTCCCCTGTCAGGGTTGCCATTTGGTATTTTTCATTACCAAAAATGTTGGCCAATTTGGTCATGAAATATTCGTTTGGTAATGAATCAGAGTAATGCATTACCAAACGGATTTTTCACATGTATGAGAATACACAGGATGGAGATGGTGGATTGTTTGCTCTCTCTCATTAATCTGCTAACATACATAGCGTGAAAAAAATCAACATGCTGTTAATTATAAGAAGAGTGATTACATGTATTTCCACTTGTATATATAATTAGTGAAGAATAAATGCTAGCTTTACGAATTTGGTAATGAAGAGTTAAATTTGGTAATGAAAATTGAGGAGTTTGGTAATGTAGTCGTTGCGATCTGGCATCTCTGTTTCCCTCTCACCAGCACCCAAACAGTTATTGCCTAACTTCGATCGTGAGTGGTTGTTTATCGTAATGGAAGCCACACATGCTCATTTTTTTGTGAATAAACAGTGAATAAACTACAATACCTCGCCACTACACCACACGGGAATTTACAGTATTGTGCAGTGTTAAGAAATTAGAATTTAGAGTGCAAAGGATTAACCGTGGAGTGCAAACCTGGCGGTTGAAACTGGCGGTTGAAACTGGCCTGATGCAATTAACAATGTGCAGTGTTAAACAGTTATAACTCAGTGCAGAGAATTACTGTAAGTGCAGCACAACACTGGATTACTGTACATGGTTCAAGAGCATTTTCACCACTGCCAAAACCTTACAAAAGGTGGCCACAAACGTGCTGTAAGTACCCTGACTGAGGTACAGTCACTTCTGATTCCTCATTCTTTGGTTCCTTTTCATTTATTTCATGCTTTATGTCCATTATTGTGTGAACAGGGTCTTAAATAGGTGCTATGCATGTCCGGTAGGGAGTTATTCAGGTGACTTTCAAAGTTAGGCTGGGTTAGGGTCCTTAAGTACCAGACCAGGAGCCAGGGGCCCACTTTCCGGACGAGACCACTTTCCGGACATGCCTTTGGCTCTATTACATCAGATAGTGGAAGGATTACTGTACTTAGTTACACAAATGTAAAAATATTTTTTCTGTCATACAATGTAGCAATTTGTAATGCCACCATTCTCCAAAATCTGCTAATGCAATGCTTGAGTATGTGAATCAATGAATGCCAACACAAATTTTACAAAACTTTTAAAAACCTTCATATTTTGTTTTTGTTACCTTACAGATAAAAAAAAAATCAATGATTTAATCACATGATTAAATCTATCTATCTATCTATCTATCTATTGCCAGACGCCTCAATCCCGTTTGGGGTGGCCACAAACAAATCGCCTCCACGTCGCCCTGTCCCCCGCCATTTCACTGCCCTGCTCCCAATTCATACCCCCTCTCTCATATACCTCTCCACCCCATCCCTCCATCTCATCCACGGCCTCCCCCTCCCTCCATCTCATCCTCGGCCTCCCCCTCCCTCTTCCCCCCTCCACCTCACTCACATACATTCTCTTCGTCAGTCTTTCACCCTCCATCCTCTCCACATGGCCAAACCACCTCGGTGTGTTCCTCATAATGCTTCCTATCACATCCACATCCACACCCACACCACAACGCTCCTTTATATCCTCATTCGTCAGCCTGTCTCTCCATGTGACTCCACAGGCTCCTCTTAAATAACTCATTACCACTGCTCTCACTCTTGACTTGTGTCCTTCCAACAACGTCCAAGCTTCACTTTCATACATTAGAGTTGGTATCACAATACTGTCATGTAGTAACTTTTTCACTTCCATACTCACTTCCCTGTTTCTTATCACTGCTTTCAAAGAACCAGCAACCTTTCTTCCCTGCTGTACCCTTTCAAGCACTTCACCCTCCAAACCTCTATCCTTACTCATCACACTACCCAAGTACTTAAACGTACTCTCATTTTCCAATTCCTCACCATCCAACCTCACTGTACATTCACTGACTTCACCTCTCTCAAAGACCATCACTTTACTCTTCCCTACATTCACCTTTAGATTCTGTTTCTTACACACTCTCCCAAACTCTTCCACCAAGCCATGCAGCTCCCCTACATCTTCTCTCAACAACACAGTATCATCTGCAAACAACAGTACAGGGAGTTTCCAAACACTATCCTCTCTCACCAGGGCCACTCCAACATCCGCTACCCTACCTTGTACCTCTTTTATTACCCCATCCATGTACAGATTGAACAACCATGGAGACATGACACATCCCTGTTTCAACCCAACCTCCAAAGAGAGAAATTCACTTAGTTCACCATCCACACGCACTGCAGCCTTAGCACCATCAAACATACTCTTCACAGCATTCAACAATTTTCCATCTACTCCATATATTCTTAATACTTTCCACAATCCTTGTCTATCCACCCTGTCATATGCTTCCTCCAAATCCATGAAAGCCGCATACAAC
Organism: Coenobita brevimanus; assembly: GCF_032717465.1. NCBI lineage: Eukaryota > Metazoa > Arthropoda > Malacostraca > Decapoda > Coenobitidae > Coenobita > Coenobita brevimanus. Next base: position 9,142,490 of record NC_136990.1, read on the forward strand.
TTCTTTCCCTTCTCTAGAAACTTTTCCACTAATGATCTAAGAATGAATATCTGATCTACACAACCTCTTCCCTTCCTAAAGCCTCCCTGTTCTTCTCCAACTAATTCCTCTGTTCTTTCTCTAACTCTGTCAATAAGTATCCTACCATACACTTTTCCTATTATAATAAGAAGACAAATGCCCCTATGATTACCACACACTTCTTTTTCCCCTTTTCCTTTGTACAAGGGAATAATTATACCTGACTTCCAATCCTCCAGGACTCTACCTTCCTCCCAGGCCAATCTGCACATCTTCCACATCCATTCTACTACTATCTCTCCCCCATGCTTCAGCATTTCACCCCACACTCCATCAATTCCTGGGGCTTTCCCCGATTTAACTTTCTTCATTGCTTCCACAACTTCTATCCTCCTGATTTCTTCCTGTCTTCTCACCTCCCTCCTTCTCCCAGCCATTCCCCAGCCACTTATGCTCGTATTACTTCCATCCTGTATGTTCAACAATTCCTTAAAGTGTTCTCTCCATCTGCTCACTTTTTCTCCCTTCTCCACTAGTAATCTACCATTTTTATCTTTCACTCCCCTGCTAACCTCACTTCCACCCTGTCTTACTCTCTTCACCTTTTTCCAGAACATTTTCTTACAGTCCCTCCACTTTACACTCAGATTCCTTCCAAATTCCTCATCCACTCTCTTCTTACTCTCTCTTACTAATCTTTTCACCTATCTCTTCCTTTCTACGTATAACTCTCTCTTCCGCCTCTCAACTTCTTCCATGCCCCTATTTCTCATCCATTCATTGTATGCTTTCTTCTTTTGTGCCACAGCCTGTCTTGCCTCTTCAGTCCACCATGCTGTTCCTTGCACCCCTCTCCGTCTTCTCTTCCTCCCACACACCACATCACATGCTGCACATATTTGTTCTGTAAATATCCTGCACACACCTTCCACGTCGCCTATCTGCTCCAGTTCGTATTTGCCCAATCGTTCCTCCACTTCTCTCTTATACTCTGCCTTTTTCTCATCCTCATGTAACCTTTCCACTCTCCTTGCAACTACTCCTTCCTCTCGTCTTTCCCTTCTTCTATTCCTCCATCTTACTTGTATCCTAATTCTGGCCACCACCAAGTAATGGTCAGAAAGTCGACTCCCCCAACCTCTATAAGCTCTTGCATCCATTACACATCGTCGCATCCTTTCATCCACACACACATAATCAATCATTGCCTTCCTTTCATTCAGTTCACCACCCACCCTTCTCATCACTCGCCATGTATACCTGTGGATCATTTTATGCCTGAAGAAGGTATTGGCTATCACCAACCCCCTCCCAGCACAAATGTCCACTAACACACTGCCATTCTCATCTATCGCAGCAGGCACACCCCACTCACCAACTATTCCATCCACCTTCATATTCCCTACTTTACCATTCATATCACCGATCAAAAACACTCTCTCATTCCTTCCAAACTTTTCCATGCACACTTCCACATTTGTCCAGAACTCTTCTCTCACTCTGCTAGCACGATCTTGTGTTGGCGCATACACACACACAATCGCCCACATTTGTATTCCAACTTTCAACTTTACCCAGTTTGGTTTAATCAATGCCAACCCTGCTTTCAAAGGCTCTTGCATGTCAGATTATTGAGCATTTATTCCAATATTGAATTCTGTATTAGCACTGATTGAGACTTTAGCATAATATCTCTTCATTTCTGGCATAATTATATATTGATCAGCTAGTCAGGTCAGGTGCGGGTAAGGGGATGGGTCTGTTATGATGTGGCAGGGGTAAACCAGTTCTGCTGTCGGGCCCTGCTGCGGATGTCACTGATTGCACTGTGCATTTGACCCTTGTGCGGTGTGGTGCGATGAGGATCTGTCCGTTCTCCCCTTTGGGGCTAAGATGCGAATGAATGTGTTTGAATGGATGAGTAAATGGGGAGTGTGTCGTCCTGTCTCGACTACCTCCCTTTCCTTGGGGGAAACAGCCTAGGTATATAGATAGATAGATAGTATGTTGTCTGTATTTCAGTCTCCACTAGAGATGCATCTTTACATTTATCCACTTAGATAATGGAAGTATTTAGGAGAATTAAAATTAATGTATGAACCTCGGTTGTTCATGCCAAGCATATCCGTCAACCACAGGTCAGCAACTGCTACTGTGGGACTGTTGTACAGGTACAGTACAGTACATACATCATGTAGGGACCTGGTACCCCCTTGTGGTAACCAGCACCTCACCGGGGTCAGAGCAAGGTCCTTCCCATGGTGAGGTGCAGAGAACTATGGGCAGGTTTGGCTCCCAGGTGAACATTGCAGCTGCTCCACCCAGGGTGGACAGCACCACCATGTATAGGCTGCCCATCAGTGCCTTGATATATGAATAATTACAGTATTTAATGAATATGTGTTTTAATACACAACCCTGCTGTGTATTGGAAGAGATGTAATAACAGTGTCTGATAGGAACAAATATCCCCTGTAATAGTCCTCAGCTTTAGGATGCCTGGTTATGACTCCTTGTTGAATCCACGTTGTAACCTCCTTGCTGAATGAGAATTCACCTGATGATGGGTTTGGGGGCAATGCATCCCCATTGTTGAGCAGGTGCTGACTGTTGTTGTTGTTGTAGTTTAACCCTAGTCTGTTGAGCCAAGCAAACCCATTGACCACTGGTAAGACACTGCTTTTGTGAAGCTGTCCTACAGGTACAGTAGCATACGTACACCATGCAGGGAACTGGCACCCTCTTATAGCAGGCACCACCTTGCCAGGGTCAGACCATGGCCTTTCTGCACAGTGAGGTGCAGGGAAATATGAAGTTTGGCTCATGGGTGGATGCAGCAGCTGCATTGTTCTAACTAGGGTACACAGAACCATCTCATGTAGGCTCCTCATCAGCACCAGTGTTGCCTCTATGAGCACGAAGTAGGAACAGAAGTTGTTGGCAGTTTGGTACGAAAGACTCATGAGTAATTTGAATGAAGAGCTGGTGTGTACAGTATTTCTTGCATGGACTGTGGTAAGGTTCATATTGGTGAGGACATTTTAAACAGTGGACAAAAGGATCACTGAACACAGCTACGACATGAAAAAATTTAACCAAATCCTGTTACTGGTGAAAAAAAATTGAATCAAAGCATGGTATAGTATTGTCAGACATTGCTGTAATGCTTATTGTAAATAAATTGGAAGGAAATCAAACTCATGATTATGACTGTAAGGCAAAAACCTATAGTCATTCCTCCATGTTTGTGACTCATGAGTTAACCTAGGCTTCTTTGCATACAGAATCCAAATATAGTAGCCCCTTTAATCCATACACATAATGTGTTAACCAAATCTCCAACCTGACCTCAACTTACATATTAAAAACTCTGACCCCAACTAAACTACAGATATGCTTCCTAAGAGTATAGCCTGCTGTACAGAGGTGGTTGTTGCTCAACCCGTCTGTCTGACTGAGTAAACTCGTCAACAGCAGGCATGCAGCTGCCTGTATGGGGTTGTCCCAATGGCTCCCTACACTGTTTATGTTGTATCTGCTTCTTAGTATGGTATGTGCTGATCAGTGTTTCATTATGTGTCTTATGTTATGATGGCCTATTCTACAAGTGGGGAATCTGTCATCTGCCATTCCACCCAACCTACACCTGAGCTGGTAGCAGGTGGGTTGGGTTATGTCCTGATTTAGCCTAGCCTGATGAACTTGATCATTTCAGTTTAAGGATACCTCTAATGGTTGGATGTCAGTAGGGAAGACTTCTAATATAGTGTTCTGATCAAGGTGTTGTTTTGTCCTGCATGTGAAAAGAGGATGTAGGTGTTTCATCATTTGATGATGTTTAATGTTTGGAGATGGAATTTTGTTGAAGAGGATCTGATAATGTTTGTATAGTGATTTTCTGTACTTAGTTGTGCTATATTGCTCTGTTTATATTGATGGAGTTTGTATGCCAGCACGGGCTGCTGCATAGAAATGTGTGCCATTCATGTCAAGATCTTCTCTGACAGGGAGGCCTGTGGTTTCAAGCTGTAAGTGAACTGTAGGAGTGGTTTTGGTGCAGCCAGTAATGATGCTTAGAAAATTGTTCTGTATTGTACATAAGGTGTCTTAGTGGGCATTAGATAGGATGGGTGGCCACGCCAGTTATTCTTAGGACATTACTGATCTGATATATTGTTTGCAGAGTAAGGAGACTGTTTAATTTTTGTTGCCCACAGTCAGTCCCTGTTAATGCCCTGAGTGCATTGTGTGTGGGGTTCCCCACTTTTTGTTTTTGTGTGGTCCTTGAAGATGACTCCAATGTCATATGTCACTCAGGGATCCTAGAGGAGATTGTATTTTGCACAGTTAAATTGTTAAGTGGGATGTTAGGGGTGAATCTGTGCTCATGATTGTTGCTGGTGATGAGTGTGGTGGTGAAACTGGCTGGAGTGGTCACCAGCCTGTTGTCCTTAACCCATGCCTGAAGTGTGGTGTGGTAGTCATGTTCCAGTGTACAGGCTGGCTGTGATGTAGCTGTTATTGTAATGTCATCTGCATGAGGCAGCGTTTGTGGGGGTTGAGGTGTGAGAATGTTGTTTCATTCAACATTCATCATTCAATCCTATGTTGCCTCATGAGGAAGATAGGAGCCCAGGGCTAGGCAAGTTGGTCCTGACGTTTAAGATGAGAGTGACCTGCTTGCCTCATCCATGAGTGGCAGAATGTGAGCAGTGAACCCCAACCACCCCTTGGATATAAACCTGCATGGGCTCAATCCGATTGGAGTGCCTAAATTACCCACTAAACCACCAGGCGGCAAAATTTGGTTATATGGTTACCACCCAGTTTAGTAAATAGGTGCCTGGTGTACAGGAAACCATTTGGCTTGTCACTTAGTGTAGAGTCACCCATAGACTGAAGGAAAAGGAAAGAATGAAGGAAAGAAAGGCAGAAAAGGAAGGAAGAAAGGAAAGGGCAGGCACCCAAGAGCAGCACTATGTCAAGTGAGTGGATATATAAAATGAAAAGTGTAACTGATGGAATGGAACACTACGGAACTTTGTTAGGGAAGTTTCGTGTTCGTGATGACCTACCTTGGAATGTAACGTGTTTGTCTGACAGATAAGTATTTGGCGAGCCAGTGTTTGGTGTTGTTCTCTGTGTTTTTGTTGTAGATTTTGGTGAACAGTTTGTATAAGGGAATAGCAGCAAAGTTAATTTCTGTTATTGTAAGTGTATGTTGTGCCGATCTTGCAGAGCTGATGGCATCAGATGCATGTTATAGGAGGTTGGTTTGTAAGGTGTTTGTGGAGTTCAGTGTTCTGAAGCCATGCTGTGAGGCAGCAAAGGGGACATGAGGTGTGACTTTATTAAGAATTAGGTGTTCAGTATTTTGAATGGCATGCTAGATAGTGTTATATGACTTTGTTAAGAATTAGGTGTTCAGTATTTTGAATGGCATGCTAGATAGTGTTATGTGACTTTGTTAAGAATTAGGTGTTCAGTATCTTGAATGGCATGCTACATAGTGTTATATGACTTTGTTAAGAATTAGGTGTTCGGTATCTTGAATGACATGCTAGATAGTCATTACTCATTTTACGATGGGGTTACGTCAGGTCATACCTTATCGTATACTGATTTTATCGTAAATCGGGAGATTGAAACCCATTATAAAAGGGGGGTTATTTCAACTCAACTTCCCAGAGTCACCTAACCAAGACTGAACCATAAATGACAACCCACATTCATTCCTTCCTGTGTTGGTCCAAGTCGTCTCCCCTGAGGCTGGGAGACAGCCTGTGCATACAGGCACTAGTGGGCAGCCTCTGAGTCAGACAGGAACAGGTTAGGGGGAGGGGAATCCGGCCCATACCTGCACCAGCCTTAGCACTGGGACCCATACCTGCACCAACCATAGCACTGGGGCCTACACTGGCACTGACCTTACCACTGGGCACACAAATCCACAGAAGTAATCCCTTAGTTCATGCGAACTTTTTTCGTGGGATTTCGGTTATCCACAAATTTTCCGTACAACTATTAAAACAAAGTTATAGTATGCAAATAAATAATTTTAATATATGAGAGAAATAAATTAAATATAAAAATGCCTACCTGCTGCCAGTGTGCATACATGTGTGTTTGTGTATTTACCTAAATTTATTTACCTAATTGTGATATACAGGAAATGAGCTACGCTCGTGGGGTCCAGTCTCTGTTTCTCAATATGTCAAATTTAGCTTTAAACTTGTTTAAGTTTTTAGACTGGACGATCTCTTTGTCTAGGCTATTCCACAGGTCTATACGTCTATAAGGAAAACTATATTTCTTGATATCCTTTAAGCAGCTTGGCTTCTTCAATTTCATTCCGTGTCCTCTTGTCACTCTCTTATCCCATACAAACAGATCTTCTCTGCCAATTTTATCTACTCCCATCATGGTCCTGAACACTGCAATCATGTCGCCTCTCTTTCTCCTTTCTTCTAAGGAAGGCAAATCCAGCTTTTCCAGCCTCTCTCTGTATGACAGATCTGCCAGACTGGGGACCATTTTGCTTGCTGTTCTTTGTATTCTCTCAATCTTGTTTATATCTTTCTTCTTGTGTGGGGACCACACTACTGCTGCATATTCTAACCTGGGGCGAATCATGGCCACTATCAATTTTTTCATCATCTCCTCATTCATATAAGGAAAAGTTGCTCTTATGTTAGTCAGGAGTTTATATATATATATCTATATTTTTTTTTATGTGAGGAAGAAGGAACCAAAGGCCATGAGCCCGCAATAACAGTTCCATCCAAGAGAAAAACAAAATACGAGAGAGAGCCAAATTCAAGATCCATTCATTTCGAGATGCGTGGACACACTGAGTTTGAAAGACTGGAGATCATAGGCAGCAGGAAAAACAGATGGAGGGAGACAGTTCCAGAGTTGACCCATTGCATAAATGAAGGATTGGGAGTAACGGTTAACTCTTGCATTAGAGAGTTGGACAGAAAAGGGATGAGAGTTTGCTGCTCGACGGGTGCTGCGCGCCCGTCGTAGAGGTGGAGGAATGCATGCAGACAGTTCAGAGGAGCAATGACCATTGAAGTAGCAATAGAAAAGAGATAAAGATGCAACAGTGTGGTGAAGAGACAGAGGTTAGAGGGAGACAGTAAGAGGAGGAGAGTTAATGAGACAAAAAGCCTTTGACTCCACCCTATTGAGAAGAGCTGTATGTGGGGAGCCTCCCCACACATGAGAGTTGTACTCCACACAGGGGCGGATAAAACCTCTGTATAGAGTCAACAGTTGTGCTGGGGTAAAGAAAGAACGGAGTCGGCTTAGCACACCCAGTCTCTTGGAAGCGTGTTTGCAGGAAGTCCGGTACAGGGGTGGATCAGCCAGAAAGATTGTTGGGAAGGACTGTTGCTATAAGTTGTTTTGGCAGGGGAGGACAGACGGATATGGAGGTGTTGGTGTGATGGTTGCGGAGAAATGGGTGGAATATGTTATGAATGTTTTAAGAGTAAGCGATAGGATATTGGTTGTGAAAATTCTGTTGGGAAGAAAGATAGCTGTGATTATATCGGCATATGCTCCACAGGCAGGATTGGATGAATCAGAGAAAGATAGATTTTGGGATGATTTAATACGTGTAGTGGGTGGTATGCGGGATGATGAGATAGTGATTTTGGGAGGGGACTTAAATGGTCATGTAGGTGAAGCAGCCCAAGGTTATGAAGGAGTGCATGGGGGATGTGCATATGGTCTAAGGAATGCAGAAGGGGAAAGGATACTCGAGTTTGGGGAGGCAACGGACATGATTGTGTGCAACACATATTTTAGGAAAAGAGACAGTAGGTTAATTACGTATGAGTCTGGGGGAAATAGCAGTCAGATAGATTATTTTCTGGTTAGGAGGGCCGATAGGAGGTTAGTGAGGGATGTTAAAGTTATAGGAAGTGAGGAGTGTGTGCAGCAGCACAAACTATTGATTTGTGATATGGTGCTTAAAGAACAAATGATGAAAAAGAGGACTTATGTACCTAGGAGGAAAATATGGAAGCTGAAAAACCAAGTAGTAAGGGATGCCTTCTATAGCGAGTTGAGGAGAGTGGTGGCTGAACAGGGAGCTGTAGACAGAGGCGTTAATGAACAGTACAGAGCCCTCAAGAACAATTTCTTGAGAGTTACTAATGTAACATGCAGCTGGACAAGAGGACCACCAAGACATAAAGTAACTTGGTGGTGGGATGAGGGTGTAGAAGCTGCAATTAAGGAGAAAAGAAGGCTTTTCCGGGAATGGAAGAAGGGTGGTAGCAAAGAGGAATATTTGGCTGCCAAGCGTAGGGCTAGGAGAGAGGTATACAGGGCAAAGTCTGAGTCACAGAGACAATTACTTGATAACCTCAATCATGGGGAAAGGAAAAATATATTTAGGGTGGCAGGTCAGGTGAAGAGGGATAATCGGGATATCATAGGTGAGCAGTGTGTGAAGAATGATGAAGGAAGGGTAGTGGTGAACAGTGAGGATATTAAAGATGCATGGAGAGAGCATTATAACCGGTTGTTGAATGAGGAGTTTGACTGGGACAGGGAAGGTTTGGAGCCAGCAGATCCAGTGTCTGGCCCTTGGCCTTTGATTGATACTGCTACTGTGAGTGAGGCAATAGGCAGGATGAGGGTGGGGAAGGCAGCAGGTGTGTCTGGGTTGACTGCCGAAATGTTGAAGGCCTCAGGCGATATAGGGGTGAGTTTAGTCACTGACCTGATAAATAGGATTATTTATGAGTGTGTTGTCCCAGATGATTGGCTGAAGAGTGTAATTGTAAATGTGTATAAAGGGAAGGGTGATGCCCTGGAAAGAGGGAATTATAGAGGTATAAAGCTTTTAGATCAGATAATGAAGGTAATGGAGAGAGTTTTAGAAGGTATGATTAGAGAAAGAGTGAATATTGATGAGATGCAGTTTGGGTTTATGCCAGGTAGGGGGACCACTGATGCCATATTCATTGTTCGACAGCTTCAGGAAAAAATATATTGGTAGGAGAAGGGATCTTTATTTTGTTTTTGTTGATTTGGAAAAGGCCTTTGACAGAGTCCCTAGAGAGGTGGTGAAGTGGGCAATGAGAAAGCTTGGCTTGGAGGAGTGGCTGGTTAGGGTGGTTATGGCCATGTATGTGGGTGTTCACACCCAGGTGAGAGTGAATGGAGATTTGAGTGATGAGTTTTCCGTGAATGTTGGTGTGCATCAGGGGTCAGTCTTGAGTCCCATGTTGTTTATCATGGTACTTGAAGCCCTTTCACGTGACTTTAGAAACGGACTCCCGTGGGAGTTGTTGTATGCTGATGATTTGGTGTTGATTGCAGAGAATGAAAGGGAGGCGGAGGAAAGGTTTAGGAAGTGGAGAGATGGTATGGGGCAAAAGGGTTTAAGGGTAAATGCAGATAAAACAAAAGTGATGATATCTAGGGTTGGTGGCGGTACTGTCAAAAGACGAGGGAGAGTGGCCATGTGCAGTTTGCCACAAGGGCGTGGGAAGTAATTCCATCTTGTGCGGTGTGTGTGATAAATGGGTGCATAAGAGATGTAGTGGTATCAGAGGTAGACTGCAAGATAATGCTGATTTTATGTGTACGGCGTGCCGGGGTGAGCAGGTGGAGATCGTCAGACGTGAAAGAATTGAACTTGCTGGTGAATCTCTTGAGTGTGTGGAAGAGTTTTGTTATTTAGGAGACATGTTGTGTGCTGGAGGTGGGGCTGGAGCTAGCTCTGTGGCTAGGGTGAGAAGTGGTTGGAAGAAGTTCAGGGAGCTCTTGCCTCTCCTGACATTGAGGGGGCTCTCCCTACGTGCTAAGGGGTCTTTGTATGCAGCGTGTGTTAGGAGTGTAATGCTGTATGGCAGTGAGACCTGGGCAGTGAAGGAGGAAGACATTCGCCGGCTCAGACGTACAGAAATGACAATGATTAGGTGGATGTGCAGTGCGTCCCTGCGTCCAAGGCCTGGAGGGGCTGGGTTTACAATGGAAGAGTTGAGGGGTAGGATGGGACTGGAGTGTATTGGTGTTGTGATGAGGAGAGGTAGACTGAGGTGGTTTGGACATGTGGAGAGGATGGGGGATGATAGTTGGATGAGGAAGGTGAGAAGTGTTAATATTGGGGGTGGGGTTGTGAGGGGTAGACCGAGAAAGACATGGGACGAGGTCATTAAGTGTGACCTTAGGGTTAAGGGACTGAACAGGGAGGCTGCAATGGATCGTGCAGCATGGAGAGCCGCCATTAGGTGACCAAGGCCGACACATGCAAGCATGTTGGAGCCTTTAAAAACGAAAACGAAAACGAATGTAATATGATCTTTCCAAGATAAGTCCCGAGTAAATGAAACCCCAAGCATGTTCAAGGATGATGCAGGATTAAGCTGAATATCATTAAACATTAGTGGGTATACCTGTGGAAGATTTTGATGGGTTGATAGGTGTAAGAACTGAGTCTTAGATGCATTAAAAACAAGATTATTTTTATCCCAGCCAGAGATATGAGCCAAGTCAGACAATAGGTGTGCCATAGCCTCATCCCTTGTTTGTTGGAGTAACTGTTGAGATGGGCGTTGCGGGAACCGAATGGAAAGGTGAAGGTTGGAGTCATCAGTGTATGAGTGGAAAGGGTTAGATGTACCTGCTTAGAAGGTCATTGATGAATAAAAGGAAGAGAGTTGGTGATAGGACAGAGCCCTGAGGAACACCACTGTTGATAGATCTACTGTAGGAGAAGAACGATGGCCGTCTACAACAGCGGCTATAGAACGACCAGAAAGGAAGCTAGCGACAAAGGCACAGATAGAAGGATAGAAACCGTAAGAGGGCAGTTTGGAAATTAAAGATTTATGCCAGACTCGATCGAAAGCCTTTGAGATGTCAAGTGCAATGGCAAAGCTTTCGCCAAAGTCCCGAAAGGAGGACGACCAGGAGTCTGAAAGGTAGGTGAGAAGATCACCAGTGGAGCGTCCATGACGGAACCTATACTGATGATCAGAAAGAAGGTTGTGATAGGAAAGATGCCTTAAAATTTTTCTGTTGAGATTTGACTCGAAAACTTTTGAAATACAAGACGTTAAAGCAATTGGACGATAGTTGGAGGGTTGGGAGTGGTCACCCTTCTTTGGGACTGGCTGAATGAGAGCTAACTTCCAGCAAGAAGGAAAGGTACAAGTTGACAAAGGCAAAAGAGTTTTTCTAGGCAGGGTGTAAGCACAGAAGCACAGTTCTTGAGAACAACAGGAGGGACTCCATCAGGCCCATATGCCTTGCTAGTATTGAGGCCTTGATGGCAGAAAATACATCAGCTGAAGAAATTCTAATGTCAGCCATGAGGAGTGGGAAGTGATGGAGGAACAGCACCGGAATTGTCTAAGGTGGAATTGGAGTAGAAAGTTTGTGCGAAGAGATCTGCTTTATCAGTTGAAGAAATAGCTACAGAACCATCAGAGTAGAAAAGAGGAGGAAAGGATGATGAGGTAAAGTTGTCAGAAAGGTTTTTGGCAAGGTGCCAGAAGGAGCGGTAAGAATTTGAGTTGGAGAGTTGAGAGCACTTAGTACGGATGAAATTATTTTTAGCAGAGTGAAGAACAGACTTAGCACGATTCCGGGCAGAAACGTAAAGATGATGTGATTCAAGGGTGGGTTGGCTCCGGTACCTTTTGTAGGCCCTCTCCTTGTTGCGGACAGCATTAGAACAAGCGTGATTAAACCAAGGCTTTCTTGCGTTAGTCAAAGGATATGAGAAAGGAATGTATACTTCCATGCCCGAGAGAATAACCTCCGTAATGCGCAAGGCACACTCAGATGGCTCCCGGCCATGGAAGCAATAATCATTCCAGGGAAAATCATAGAAGTGCTGGCTGAGGGCCTACCAATCCGCGGCTCCAAAATGCCACAGACATCGTTTCCCTGGAGGGTCCTCAGGCCGTACCGGAGTGATAGGACAGGTTAAGGTGATAAGGTTGTGATCGGAGGAGCCCAACGGAGAGAAAAGATTAACAGTGTGAGCACAAGGATTAGTTGTAAGGAAGAGGTCAAGTATGTTGGAGCTCTCTCCAAGGCGGTCTGGGATACGGGTAGGGTGCTGTACAAGCTGCTCTAGGTCATGAAGGATAGAAAAGATGTAGGCTTGTTCACCAGGTGGATCAGTGAAAGGAGAGGAGAGCCAAAGGTGGTGGTGAACATTGAAATCTCCTAGAATGGAGATTTCAGAGAAAGGAGAAATGGATAGAATGTGTTCCATCATAGAAGTAAGATAGTTGAAGAATTTTTGATAATCGAATTAGGGGATAAGTAAACAGCACAGATATATTTAGTCAGAGAATGACAGGAAAGCCGAAGCCTGAGTGTAGAGAATTCAGAAGAATCGAGTTCAGGAACACGAGAGCAAGATAAGTCGTTGCGTATATATACACAACAGCCACCTTTGGCTTTGAAATGAGTGTAGAGAAAGTAGGAGGATACAGAATATGGTTTGCTGTCAGTTGCCTCAGACAGCTGAGTCTCAGTTAGAAAAAGAAGGTGAGGTTTAGAGGAGGAGAGGTGGTGCTCAACAGAGCTAGAGTTAGAGGAAAGGCTGCGAATGTTGCAGAAATGAAGAAGAAGAGAGTCAGACAGTGGTTCCAGGCACCTCGAGTTGTCACTGGGAGAGGGGCGGAAGGTGGGGGCATTTATGGTCCCCCCCCCCCTGGGGACTCCAAGGCTTGGTGATGAGACGCCATTTTTTTGAATTTTGGAAAAGGAAGTGTAGTGTGTACTGTGCATGTAGTTTGGTGTAGATAGTTAGAGAAATTTGTGTTGGAGAACATGCTGGCCTACTCTCTGTGTAACTGAGACACTGAAAAAGTTCAGCAAAGGGGAATGGTCAGGAACTAGTCCTGAGGGCTGATGAAACGGGAGCTCCAGCACTCCTTGTCATCAGCTTTCCATCCACCTCGGGAGTACTGCCCTGCTCGACTGGTGCTACAGTCTACTCCTAACTGTCTCTCTAACTGTCTTGTTAATGTGTTTTTCAGGTGACAAACTGTCCTGGACCAGCACTCCCAAATCTTTCTCTTCTCTCACATTTGTGATTGGTTCATTACCCATCAAATAATGCAATGATGACCACTTGGTACTTTTACCTATTTCCAATATTTTACATTTCTTTGCATTGAATTTCTTTTCCCACATCTGGCTCCATTCGTGTATCCTATCCAGATCCTCCTGCAGCATTTTACAGTCCTCCTCGACCTCTACTTTCCTCAAGATCTTTGCATCATCAGCAAACAGACTTGTATAAATGTTCACTCCATCTACCATATCATTTACGTAAATCAGAAACATTACTGGCGCCAGCACCAAGCCCTGTGGGACTCCACTTGTTACTTCCATCCGGACATCCTATCCATTATTACTGTCCTCATTTGTCTGTCTCTCAAAAAGTCTCTCATTCATTCCAGGATGTTCCCCTTCAGTCCTCCTATATGGTCTCGTTTCCACATTAGTCTCTGATGGGGTGCCTTGTCGAAGGCCTTCCCTTAATCTAAATACACACAATCCACCCAACCATCTCTTTCCTGTAGAACGTCAATCACTCTTGAGTAAAACTCAACAAGTTGGAAACACATGACCTTCCATATCTAAATCCAAACTGACTATCAGCCAAAATATTCACCTCATCCAGATATTTTATCCATCTATCTTTCAGAATTCTTCCACACAATTTTGCGACCATGCTGATTAGGGACACTGGTCTATTATTCAGGGGTTCTTCCTTGTTTCCTCCCTTATAAATTGGAACCACATTTGCCCTCTTCCATTCTTGAGGCACTTTCCCCTCTTCCAGAGAACACACAATTAAACTGTGAATCTAATCCACCAGTTGTTCTCTGCATTCCTTTAGTACCCAATTAGAGATTCCATCTGGTCCTGGGGCTTTCCTTACATCTTGAGTTTCCAGTAATTTATACATTTCCTGTACATCCACTTTTATATCTTTTATCACTACATTTCTAGTCACTCCCTTCCCTTCCACAAACTCCTTTTCATTAGTGAAAACTTATTGGAAACATTTGTTTATTATTTCAGCTTGCATTGCCGCATCCTTATGGACCTCTCCTTCTACTTTCAGTTTGGTGATTCCTTCCTTTATTTTCAGTTTGCCATTGACAAATCTGTAAAACAGTTTGGGTTCATCCTTACATTTGTCTGTTATACCTTTTTCAAAATTCCTTTCTTCCTTTCTACGTATTCTTGTGTATTCATTTCTAGTTCTTTTATATTCTTCCTTTCTTCTGTTGTTACCTCTCTTTCTCCAATTGTTCCACGCTGTGTCTCTCTCCTTTTTTGCTATCATACACCTTCTATTAAACCACTCATTTTTCCTGTTTTCTTTCCCCCTTACTCTTGGCACAAATTTTTCCACTCCTGAATTATAGAGGCCTAGAAAAATATCCCACTTTCTCTGTATCTCTCATGTTTCTCTGAATTTTCTCCAATCTGCATTTTCGAAAAATGTTCTCAATCCTGTAAAGTTTGCTTTCCCAAAGTTGTACCTTCCTTGCCTATAAAGCTCATCTCTTGGCTCCACGTTCCCTGTTATCATCTGGAACTCAATGACCACATGATCACATTTTCCAATAGGACACAGATATTTCAAGGATTCTATTACAGTAGAAGTCCTATTTTTCGGCATCTATGGGACCAGGCAAGTGCTGAAATAACAAAATTGCCGAATTATCAAAAACTCTACCCACTCAGTACCTTATATGTTTCGGTGAACATTATCATCACTACTCATATCATTACAAATGTGTTAGGAGAGAGTACTGTATACTGTAATGCATACAGTACTATACATGAATATGAAAAATAAAGAAATTAGTGAACATACTGTATATAAATGTAATGGTACAGTAGGCCTACATGTTCACATGCACTTACCTAAACTTATAGTAGGTTCCTTATTTACATATGTACAATAGAAGGGGTTGATTGGAGTCTGCTACTGCTGGAAGAAGTCCCCAGCAGTAGAGGGGACGAAAAAAATCGAAAAATCTGCCGAACGATCAGAGATTTTCGTAAATGGGACTACTTCTCAAAACTTCCGAAATGTCAGATTTGCCTGGGAATTGGATGCCGAAGAATTGGACTGTTACTGTACATCGGGTTCTTTGGTAAACAGTAAATCTAGTCTTGCTGGTGTGTCCTCACCTCGGAACCGTGTCTCTTCTTTGACCCATTGTGTTATCACGTTGTTCATTGTTATATTCAATAATATAGTGCCCCACGAATCTTTGCTGCCTCCTGAGCCCCATTCCTCCCAGTTCACCTCATTTTACAATGGAAGTCGCCCATTAAAATTATATTGTTGCTTTTCTCAATCATTTTTTGTAAATAACCAGCCATGTCTGACAACATTTCCTGGTATTCATCACTCCATGCTCTTGTCTTAGAGGGAGCATACACTACTGCCATATCTCCCTTGCTATTCTCTCCAGTTTCTAATTTCATATTTATCACTTCAGCCCTGTCTTCTCCCATTTCCACAGTATCTACATTTATGTTGTTCTTCACTGTTATCGTCACTCCTCCTCCCGTTTTTTCTTTTCTGTCTCTTCTCCACAGTTTGTATTTACCATCTCCCATATGAACATCAATATCTTCTCTTAACTTGGTCTCTACAAAGCACATAACATCAGGTTCATGTACCCTCAAAAAATCGTTGATTTCTATCCTTGCCGATATTAAACCATCAGCATTAGTATATGCCACCTTCCAATTATTTTTGATGTTTTTTAGACCCTCTTTTCTCCTCTCCGCCGGTACCACTTCCTTAGTTTCTGATCCTTGACTCTCCATTAAAACACTGTCTTCTCTTCCTCCGTTCTCTGTTCATTTTTTACCTGTGCTTCCTTTACTAATTCCTTTATTTTAGCTCTTTCTTCCTCATTTACATCTCTCCTTATCCAAACATTTTTTAACCCTTCCTTGTCTGATAATTTCCATGTTCTACTGATAATTTTGTTTACTGTTGCTTGGGCCTTAAACTTTACCTTCAATGGCCTTGCCCCTCCTTCCTCTTACTTCCTAACCTAAACACCTCTTCAGTCTCTTCATGAGCTTCATTGTTTTCCTCCATGACTACTGATACTATTTCTCTAACCTTACTCAGTTCTTCTCTTTCTCTTTCTGGTCTTATTGTCATACTTTTTTTTTTTAACTCCTGAAATTATTACACATTTTTTATCAGCTACATCGCCAACTAAAGATTCTCTACTTCTCAGCACCCTTACCACTTCCCTCTCCACCTTTTCCTTGCTTTGTTGTTCAATAATCTCTTTCAAATTTACATTTCCCTCTTCCTGAATTTTATTCCACCCCTTATGTTGCTCCTCGATTTCTTTAACCCGCGCCGTCCTGCCGACGTGAATTAACGCGGCAACATTGCAAGGTCCCTAATTTGCACAATTTTCAATTTTCGTGAGTGATTTCGCGAGTGATTTTTGGCATGTATACATGGGACACCTTCCTCTATTCCTCTACAAGATGCCAAGCAGGAACAATGCCTTACACCGCATATTCTCTACCCCCCCCCCCGCACGCCATTGTCTCGGCAATTCACCTGTTACCAGTGACCTGGCCAATAAAGACATTCAGGGCTAGAGTGATTCCCCAATCGATGACAATGTGGAGGACAAAGTTTACATAGCATTAGAGGAAGAAACAGTCAGAAATGATGATTAGGTAATGTGGGAAAAAAAAGGTCATGAATGGTGATGAGTTAGTGAGTGAAACAATGCTTATAATGCCTATATTACTCTTTGAAAACCAATATACTCTTGTACTACATATAAATTCATACCAAGTAAATAAATAAATACTGTTTATGAGTGGATAAAATAGTTACCCTCCCATAGAACTCGTTTTCTTTGGTGCCAGCCTGTTAGAAAACCCAGTCAGGTAAAGAAGTACTCGTACCTAAATCGAGTATTTTTTAAACCTCAGGTGAGCGATTTCTCTATGAATTTTTGATGTTTCTCACCAAAAGCAGATGTTTGGGCCAAAAAAAAAAAAGGTCCAAAAACGTCGGGATGGGTCGGGTTAATGTGCTCGTCCTGTATTCTTGATTTGGATTCATACTCATCTAGTTTGCTTTTCATCCTGTCCCTTTCCTCTTCCAACCTCTTGGTCTTCCTCTTAAGCTTTTTTATTTCATTAGAGGCTGATTCATTGTTCACTTTTAATTCAGTAACTTTTCTTTCGTGTTTGTCGCTTCGTGTACAAATTTTTTCCAGTTTATTCCGTAAACTTTTGTTCTCGTTTTCCTCCTCTATGGTCCGTTCCTGTAACTCTTTAATTACTGCCCACACCTTTTTTATCACCTGGACATTCCTCTCCACTGTTTTCTCTACACCTGCTATTCATGTTTGGTTCAACTTAATACTTCCATTTCCCACATCCTCCTCACAGAAGCCCTCAAACTCTCTCTCGCCAATTGTAAACAATGCATCGTCCCTTTCCGCCATGATTCAACCATATGGAGACTTTCTATTTTCACTATACTGTTTCTTGTTCTTTTTTGACTGAAACCGCAGTTTTTTTAACTACTGTCCGACTTGAACACCACTCAGGCACTCATTAACATAATCACAAATAGGCTGGTCTTCTTTTCAACGCTGATTCAGTGATTATTTCCCTACGATCCAGGAAGAGCTCCATCTCTGTCGGAGACCCCGCATTGCCGGGGCCCTCTGCGATCCGCTCCGAGGACAGAATCAGGTGGGGAGTTTGACTGGGGCGGTACATCTGTCAAATGATAATGCAGGTGTCCAAAGGCCAGCTCAGCATGGACAGAAACCTCACATAGAGTGTGTGTGTGTGGGTGGGTGGGTGGGATGGTGGGAGGTCAGTCTACCACGCACCACACAGTTTGAATCCGATGGTCGAACCGTGTGTGACTCGCGAATTGTTGTTTGTGGCTTATTATTCTGCCTTCCAGTGATTGCTTGCCTTGTTTGCCAACGTGGGGCCTAAGCATATTGCTAGTGATGCATGTGGCAACACACCAAAACGGACTTGTAAAGTGATGTCGCCGACAGAGAAAGTTAAAGTGTTGGACAAACTTAGGGAAGGAAAGTCGGCAACAATTCACTGTCAAGACAATTCCCGGTCATTCATTTACATACCAGTTTATTTAGCAAGTACAGTACACTAGTTTTTTACTTATATGAGTTCTAAAATCTCCCTGAAAATTAGTTATGAAAGTACAGTAGAACCTCTCTCATTCGGACTATATGGGGGGAAGGGTTGTCCGAATTAGCAGATTGTCCGGACCATCAGGGTAATCTCCAGTTCATACCAAACTCTATCTACATATGGTATGTTCGTTAATTATTAACATGTGGCATGTGTCAACCCTACGTAACTGCAAAAGATGAAAGGATACCGGTACTAAAATAACAAAACTAATCATGTAAGATAGTTTTGTATTGCATAATTTACTGGTAAGGCCATGACAAGAAACTAGCCTACATTTTAAATTGTAGTAAGTGACTAAGGCCCGTGTAGGCAAAAAAATAAATTAATTAATTAACTGTAATATTTGGAATAAAAATAAAACTTATGTAGGCAAAAAATACATTGTCATCTTTGGCATATTGATAACACCCATATGGGCAAGAAGCTATTGTTTGATGTACAAGTAAAGCACATTTAAGTACAAAAAATAACCTACAGTATTCACTAAACACTGCAGAATATTCTGACCCATTTTTGTGTAAGCAAACTCCTCCTTTTAACACCTTTATTCATTGCAGAAGCTACACTTGCATTAAGGGGCATTGTAAGGAGGATTAACTTTTGAAATACAGCGTAAAAATATAAATGGTTGGTGAACTAGTTGATGGAACGAATGCTAGCGTGTGTTTAAACAGGCGCCCATGTAGCGACCTAGCGTGATCCGAGACTAAACGAATGACGATCACTTTCCGCGCTGATACTGAAAATGACTTTAGAATTACTTTCAACATATTTTTGGAGCTTATTATTTTTAAATTTTGTCCGGATTAACAGAAATCCGGATTAAAGGGGTCCGGACCAAAGAGGTTCTACTGTATTAATTAATCAGTAATAAGTATTTTTATAAAATGACGGGGAATCGTCCAGGGTGTGTATTGTCCTGACAGGGACTCGTCCATGTTTTGATGGTGAATTGACGACGGTGAATAGCCTCGGAAACGTATGTTTGGGGTGAATGAGTCAACTGTTCGTACAATAAAGAAGGCAGAACATAGAATAAGGGAGGCAGTGAGGCCTAGCGCACAGACTGTGCTAAAGTGTCTCCACCTACGCCTGTGAATTGTCTCGGAACCGTATGTTTAGGGTGAATGAGTCAACTGTTCGTACAATAAAGAAGGCAGAATGTAGTATACAGGAGGCAGTGAGGGCTAGTGCACCAGACTGCTAAAGTGTCTCCACCTACACCTGTGCTTGGCACTTTCCGATGGCAAAATCATTATAGGGGAAATTCATTGTAAATTGAATTTTTTGGGGGAACTTTTCTATTATTGTTGTAGCGAATTATCGTAAACCGAATCATCATAAAACTAGTAATGACTGTACTGTTATGGGTCTGTATGAAGAAGAGTGTGTTAGGTTCTTGTTTGGTTTAAATATAGTGATGATTGTTCTGTTCCATGTCTCCAAATATTGAGACTGTAGCATTGTGTATATGAGTAGTAGCTGATGCTTGTGAGGGCCTGGATGCTGTGTGGTCCTAAGTGTTTCATGTGTAAGTTGCTGATGCCATATTGTAATTGTGGAGTTCTTTGTTTTCTTGATAATGTTAAATGTCCCTTCTTGAGTGAAAGGGGTTACATTGTTGTCAAATGAAAAGGACTGTCAGTTCTTTTACTATTTTTCTGACAGAGATGTAAGGTGACTTATGTTTGTGTAGTGGTTCCTGAGTATGATTGGATGTTCTCTGTAAGAAGAGTTTTGTTGGATGTTGGAGGGGATGGTGTTGTGGATCTTTGAGGTGCCTTTTTGTGATTTATTGATCCTGTTCAGTGTTTTGTTGAGCTGTGATGGGTCACTGCAGAGGGTCAGTGTTGTTACAACGACTTTCCAGTCTTTTGCCTCCTTTCTGTTTTTTAGCAGCTTTCATTGTTTAATTTGTGGAACCTTGTGATGGTGTCTTTTGCATGTGGGATAGGGGAATTGTGTTTGAGTTTGTCTTTGCTCTTTTTTTTTTTTTTTTTAAATAATACATCGGCAGGCAATCTCTGCTGTAAAGTTTGGGTTCTTTTGTTTCTATGTGAAATATTAATGGCGTCTCAACACTCAGCCTCAGAGTCCCGGGGGGGGGGGGCATAAATGCCCCCACCTTCCACCCCTCTCCCGGTGACGACTTGAGCTGCCTGGAACCACTGTCTGACTGTCTTCTTCTTCATTTCTGCAACATTCGTGGCCTTTCCTCTAACTTTTGCTCTGTTGAGCACCACCTCTCCTCCTCTAAACCTCACCTTCTTTCTCTAACTGAGACTCAGCTGTCTGAGGCAACTGACAGCAAACCCTTTTCTGTATCCTCCTACTTTCTCTATACTCATTTCATAGCCAAAGGTGGCTGTTGTGTATATATACGCAACGACTTATCTTCCTCTCGTGTTCCTGAACTCGATTCTTCTGAATTCTCTACACTCAGGCTTCGGCTTTCCTGTCATTCTCTGACTAAGTATATCTGTGCTGTTTACTTATCTCGTAATTCTACTGACTATCAAAAATTCTTCGACTATCTTACTTCACGATGGAACACACTCTATCCATTTCTCCTTTTTCTGAAACCTCCATTTTAGGAGATTTCAATGTTCACCACCACCTTTGGCTCTCCTCTCCTTTCACTGATCCACTTGGTGAACAAGCCTACATCTTTTCTATCCTTAATGACCTAGAGCAGCTTGTACAGCACCCTACCTGTATCCCAGACCGCCTTGGAGAGAGCTCCAACATACTTGACCTCTTCCTTACAACTAATCCTTGTGCTTACACTTTTAATCTTTTCTCTCCGTTGGGCTCCTCCGATCACCACCTTATCACCTTAACCTGTCCTATCACTCCGGTATGGCCTGTGGACCCTCCAGGGAAACGTCGTCTGTGGTATTTTGGAGCCGTGGAATGGGAGGCCCTCAGGCAGTACTTCTTTGATTTTCTGTGGAATGATTATTGCTTCCATGGCCTGGAGCCATCTGAATGTACCTTGTGCATTACGGAGGTTATTCTCTCGGGCACGGAAGCATACATTCCTTTCTCGCATCCTTTGTCTAAAGCAAGAAAGCCTTGGTTTAATCACGCTTCTTCTAATGCTGTCTGCAACAAGGAGAGGGCCTACAAAAGGTACCGGAGCCAACCCACCCCTGAATCACATCATCTTTATGTTTCTGCCCGGAATCGTGCTAAGTCTGTTCTTCACTCTGCTAAATATAATTTCATCCATACTAAATGCTCTCAACTCTCCAATTCGAATTCTTTCCACTCCTTCTGGCACCTTGCCAAAAACCTCTCTAACAACTTTACCTCATCATCCTTCCCTCCTCTTTTCTACTCGGATGATTCTGTAGCTATGTCTTCAACTGATAAAGCAGATCTCTTCACACAGACTTTCTCCTCCAATTCCACCTTAGACGATTCCGGTGCTGTTCCTTCATCACTTCACCCCTCTGACTTCCTCATGGCTGACATTAAAATTTCTTCAGCTGATGTATTTTCTGCCATCACTGGCCTCAATACTAACAAGGCATATGGGCCTGATGGAGTCCCTCCTGTTGTTCTCAAGAACTGTGCTTCTGTGCTTACACACTGCTTCGGAAAACTCTTTCGCCTTTGTCTGTCAACTTGTACCTTTCCTTCTTGCTGGAAGTTTGCTCTCATTCAGCCAGTCCCAAAGAAGGGTGACCATTCCCAACCCTCCAACTATCGTCCAATTGTTTTAACGTCCTGTATTTCAAAAGTTTCGAGTTAATTCTGAATAAAATAATTTTAAGGCATCTTTCCTATCACAATCTTCTTTCTGATCGTCAGTACGGGTTCCGTCAGCGACATTTCACTGGCGATCTTCTCACCTACCTTTCAGACTCCTGGTCATCCTCCTTTCGGGACTTTGGCGAAAGCTTTGCCATTGCACTTGACATCTCAAAGGCTTTCGATCAAGTCTGGCATAAATCTTTAATTTCCAAACTGCCTTCTTACGGTTTCTATCCTTCTATCTGTGCCTTCGTCACTAGCTTCCTTTCTGGTCGTTCTATAGCCGCTGTTGTAGACGGCCACCGTTCTTCTACTACAGTAGATCTATCAACAGTGGTGTTCCTCAGGGCTCTGTCCTATCACCATCTCTCTTCCTTTTATTCATCAATGACCTTCTAAGCTGTACCTCTAACCCTATCCACTCATACGCTGATGACTCCACCCTTCACCTTTCCATTCGGTTCCCGCAACGCCCATCTCAACAGTTACTTCAACAAACAAGGGATGAGACTATTGCACACCTAATGTCTGACTTAGTTCGTATCTCTGACTGGGGTAAAAATAATCTTGTTGTTTTTAATGCATCTTAGACTCAGTTCTTACACCTATCAACCCGACAAAATCTTCCACAGGTATACCCACTAATGTTTAATAATACTCAGCTTAATCCTGCATCATCCTTGAACATGCATGGGGTTTCATTACTTGGGACTTATCTTAGAATGATCATATTACATCTCTTGTAAAATCTGCTTCCAAGAGATTGGGTGTGCTAAGCCGACTCCGTTCTTTCTTTACCCCAGCACAATTGTTGACTCTATACAGAGGTTTTATCCGCCCCTGTGTGGAGTACAACTCTCATGTGTGGGGAGGCTCCCCACATACAGCTCTTCTCAATTAGGTGGAGTCAAAGGCTTTTCGTCTCATTAACTCTCCTCCTCTTACTGACTCCCTTCAACCTCTGTCTCTTCGCCACACTGTTGCATCTTTATCTCTTTTCTATCACTACTTTAATGATCACTGCTCCTCTGAACTGTCTGCATGCATTCCTCCACCTCTACGACGGGCGCGTAGCACCCGTCGAGCAGCAAACTCTCATCCCTTTTCTGTCCAACTCTCTAATGCAAGAGTTAACTGTTACTCTCAGTCCTTCATTTATGCAATGGGTCAACTCTGGAACTGTCTCCCTCTGTCTGTATTTCCTGCTGCCTATGATCTCCAGTCTTTCAAACGCAGTGTGTCCAGGCATTTCGAAATGAATGGATCTTGAATTTGGCTCTCTATTGTATTTTGTTTATTTCTTGGAGGAAACTGTTATTGCGGGCTCATGGCCTTTGGTTCCTTCTTCCTTGCATTAAAAAAAAAAAAAATACCATTTTTCTGTGTTAAGTATGATTTTGTTACATTTCATATTTTGCCTGGCATTATTCGTGATGGGTGTATTGTTTAGTATACTGTAGTGTGATCCTGTTTCTCAAGGAATTTTGCCCAGTCTTCATTCTTGTAGGTTGTGTAAATGATATGTGATTGTCTGGTCTGGAGTGTATTCCTGTGGTGAAGACAGGGAAGTGATCTGAAGGGAGTTTGGAATCCGTCTGCCAGATAGTGGTATGTGAGAGTGTAGGTGAACCGAATGTGATGTATGGGGGAGGAGAGGGAGCAGAGTGTTTGGTGTAGGAATAAAGTGTATTGTGTAGTGTCATCAAGACTGTACATGTTGTGAAGCTGTGATGCAATGTTGATGCCTCAGTGGGTGCTTTGATTGTGTTTTTACTAAGTAGTGTGTTTAGTGTTAGGTCCCCAGCATTGATGGAATTGTGCATCTGTGTTAGAAGGAGGGCTTAAGGTTGTACAATATTGCACTGGTATGACATTGGAGGTGTCAGGGTAGAGGGAAGAGCTTAAGGTTGTACAGTATTGCACTGGTAAAGCATTGGAGGTGTCAGGGTACAGGGAAGAGCTTAGGGTTGTACAGTACTGCAATGGTATGGCACTGGAGGTGTCAAGGGCAATATTTGTGTTAAAAATGTAACTATGCTGGGTGGCAACCACATAACCAAATTTTTGCGGCTGGTGGTTATGTGGGCAATTATGGCGTTCCAATCGGATTGAGCTGGTGAAGGTTTATATCCAAGGGTTGGTTTGGGTTTATTGCTCACATAATGCCACTCAGTGATGAGTGAGGCTGGTCACTCTCATCTTAAATGTCAGGACCAACTTGTCTAGTCCTGGCCTCCTATGCCCCTAATGGAGCAGTGTAAGATTGGATGATGAATGAATGAATGAAAATGTTGATTCCTGTTTGTGTCCAGAATTGACACTGAGAGACTGTTTCTAAAGTGGTATCATATTGGAAGAGTGATTGTGTTGTTTGTGTGTCTTGTGTAGGGGAAGGATGAATGCAGGTGATGAGGCCTCCTCCTTGGCCATCAGTTCTGTCTGTGTGTGTGTGATTGTGGATGTGGATGTTGATGTGGATTTTGGTACAGTATTGTTTTGAGTTGCTCTAGCCACATGTCTGTTGTGATTAGTAGTTTGTGTTTGTACATTGATTGATGGTTCAGTCAAAATAGAGTACATCCCCACAGTACGTGAATTTTGAGTATTCGATCCCCCTTGTATGCGAGGACCTGTTTTTTTTTTTTTTTTTCGAATTTTAGTGTACCTTTTATTAGTGCGCGAATTGAACTTCTTGTAAGCGAGACAGGCAGCGAAGAGTGGACCAAATCCAGGGTTACCCCGAGTACGCGACATTGCTCCCCCAAGAGGCGATAACGGTAGCCTATGCTCCACTGACCTTTAGCCATATTCTTGTTGGTTTAGTTAAGCCATATCCTTATTGATTTACCTAGTAAAGCCATAATCTTGTTGATTTACTTCATCTTAGGTAATATGTCTTAGATAGTTTCCCTGTACAGTACAATCCTTATGTCTGAAAAGCATCTCGAGTGTTGCCCATGAAGGGGGGTGCCGCCCATATGTAATTTTTCCCATAAGTTTATGTCTTCAGAGTACGTGAATTCCTAGTACGCGACGTCCTCTGCCGCCTATATAGGCACATACTGGGGGATGTATTGTACAACCATTCTTTGCAGTGGTTGCATTTGAATGAGTAGTGTTTGTGTGCAATGTGAGTTTAACATACTGCACGTGTGTATGTTTGTGGCCAGAATTGGTGTAAATACTGAATTAAATTTCATAAGGTCATTGAATGTTCAGGCATCACTTTTATCTTTGTATATTTTACAGGTAATGTTGGAACCTGGGAAGCTGGAGGAAGCAAAGGAGTTGAGAGAAGAGGGAATGTTGGAGGCAGAGGGTGTGTTAGATGGTAGCAAGACGAGTATAGGAGAGCCCAGCCTGTGTACGGTACTGGGGAGATCCAACCTCCTGCCATCATCACCTGTATCATTGCTGCCAGGCTCCTCCCCTGTCTTACATCCACCAGACAGTGTCATCATCCATCCACCTGACAGTGCTGTCCTTCATCCACCAGGCACTGCTGTTCTGCATTCGTCTGACTCTGGTGTGCTACATCCACCCGACACTGCAGTACTCCTTCCTTCCGACACCACCATTCTCCAGTCCCCTGATGCTGTTGTTCTTCAGTCACCAGATACAGACATTCTGCAACCACCCAGTACACCCGTCCTACACCAGGCAGACATGACCCCCATTAGCACATCCCTACAGACCCAAGGCATGACACCCTTACACCCCAACCTGCATGAACACAAGGTGGTGGAGGTGGTGACGGAAGTTGAGGACCCAAGGGTACCACACTCAGCCTCAGAGTGTCAGCCAGGCACTGACACACACACAATGGTGGTGCTGTCATCCGTACATGCACCTCAGGAGTTTATACCCATAAGTGCCACTGAGAACACCACTATTGAACCCAGGAATACCGTCATGGATGAGGCACAGCATCAGGAGGGAGAAAGGGTTCTTAGTCATGCAACCTGGTAGTTGTCTTCATCATCATCATCTTTATCATCATTGTTATTAGCACCAGCAGCATCCATCCATCCATCTATCATCCAATCCTATGTTGCCCCAAGAGGAGCATAGATGCCTTGGGCTAGGCAAGTTGGTCCTGACATTTAAGATGAGAGTGACCAGCCTCACTCATCCCCGAGTGACATTACATGAGCAGTAAACTCCAAGAGTGTGTGTGTGTGTGTGTATATACAGTACAGTCCCTGCTATCCGGTATCCAGACAAACAGAATACTCAGAAAAACGGGAAAATTCAAGGGCTGGTAAAAACGTCAGTAAGTTATAACTGTGCGCCATTTTGAATGGACCACCAAACCGCCGTTTTATCGTGTCAAGCGAGGATGGGTGAAGTCGGACGAAGCGAGGTGAAGGCATTTCTGGCTAATGTAAATCCCTAGTAAATCTTCTTAACCAGCCCTCCTCTTCCCTCATTCCCCTATTTGAATTCAGTCATCCTCCACAATTTCCACAAATCAAAAGTCTGCTTTTTACCACCAGACAGTAAGCAAGCTCCCTTGCTGTTGTGTTGCTCTGTTGGATGGTAATTTCAACACTCCAAAATGCCTAAAGAGCAAACTAAACGTAAGCATGTCGTGCTTACCTTAAAACAGAAGCTGTACATATGCAATAGACTTGAAAAAGGCAATCATTATAAAACACTGATGACCGAATATAATGTAGGAAATCCAACGATTTATGATATCAAGGCCCAAGCATCCAAGCTCAATGATTTTTTCATGAAAAGCGAGACAAGTCCTTTGAAAAAAGGCATACTCTTCATCATTCGAGTGGTTTTGCTTAGAAAGATCTAGGGGAGCACCTATTTCTGGTCCTCTTATACAAGAAAAAGCAAGAGAGTTTCACAGTAAAATGAATACAGAAGTCGAATGTGGTTTCAGTGTTGGATGGTTAAATCGTTTCAAAGACAGGCATGGAATTTGTAAACCAGACATCTCGGGAGAGAGCAAATCAGCAAACGCCGGTGTTTTTCTTCCTAATGGACCGACTCTAACTTGCACCACATAAATTCATCTTAGAACGCATGTATGCTGGCAGAGATGAAAAAAACAAAAATAATAGGAATGAAGGTTTACTTTGTTGGAAGAAAAATAAATATATATGCTTGCACTTCATATGTACATCATGTATTTTATTTTGTGCAGAACAGCTGATTGGCGGCGGGTGAAGGGTGGAATGGTGGAGGTCAGTCGGGGGCCTCGGGGCCGGGACCGTAAACAAAGCTTGTGTGGGGGCACAGGTGTGATAATTCTACAGTGCAGTCTTAACATCAGTTCACCAATAAATGTTCAAGATTTTATTTCTTTATTTTTCCACTTTTATGAGTACAGTACATACAACAAATACTTCGGTAGTTAACAGAATGGTGCAAACCAGTGGCGGAATGGTGGCGGTCAGTCAGGGCCGGGACCGTAAACAAAGCTGATGTGGGGGCACAGGTGTCGTGATAATATACCAATAAATATTCAGGATTTTATTTCTTTAGTTTTCCACATTTGTGAGTACAGTACATACAAGAAATTATTCGGTAGTTAACAGAATGAACTTGTGCATTTTGCAGTACCGGTACTGCAAGGCATTGCATGCATGTGCATTATGACCATGGTGTGTGTTTATGAGGCAATATTTCTGGTGGAATCTCTTAGTGTGTCCCCTGATGTGAGTGGTGAGTACCTGAATTGTATTTGCTGCTGTGATAATTATCGCCTTTGTATAGATTTGAATATCAGAACTACGGGAAAAATCTGTAACCGGGAAGGTAAATTCCCCAAGCCGCCTGGTTAACTGGGATTGTACTGTATATATATATATATATGTACACACACAGTAGAACCTCTTTGGTCCGGACCCCTTTAATCCGGATTTCTGTTAATTCGGACAAAATTTAAAAATAATAAGCTCCAAAAATATGCTGAAAGTAATTCTAAAGTCATTTTCAGTATCGGCGTGGAAAGCGATTGTCATTCGTTTAGTCTTGGATCACGCTAGGTCGCAACATGGGCGCCTGTTTAAACACACGCTAGCATTCGTTCCATCAACCAGTTCACCAACCATTTATATTTTTATGCTGTATTTCAAAAGTTAATCCTCCTTATCATGCCCCTTGATGCAAGTGTAGCTTCTGCAATGAATAAAGGTGTTAAAAGGAGGAGTTTCGTTTTCGTTTTTTTCGTTTTCGTTTTTAAAGGCTCCAACATGTTTGCATGTGTCGGCCTTGGTCACCTAATGGCGGCTCTCCACGCTGCACGATCCATTGCAGCCTCCCTGTTCAGTCCCTTAACCCTAAGGTCACACTTAATGACCTCGTCCCATGTCTTTCTCGGTTTACCCCTCATAACCCCACCCCCAGTATTAACACTTCTCACCTTCCTCACCCAATTATCATCCCCCATCCTCTCCACATGTCCAAACCACCTCAATCTACCTCTCCTCATCACAACACCAATACACTCCAGTCCCATCCTACCTCTCAACTCTTCCATTGTAAACCCAGCCCCTCCAGGCCATGGACGCAGGGATGCACTGCACATCCACCTAATCATTGTCATTTCTGTATGTCTGAGCCGGCGAATGTCTTCCTCCTTCACTGCCCAGGTCTCACTGCCATACAGCATTACACTCCTAACACATGCTGCATACAAAGACCCCTTAGCACGTAGGGAGAGCCCTCTCAATGTCAGGAGAGGCAAGAGCTCCCTGAACTTCTTCCAACCACTTCTCACCCTAGCCACAGAGCTAGCTCCAGCCCCACCTCCAGCACACAACATGTCTCCCAAATAACAAAACTCTTCCACACACTCAAGAGATTCACCAGCAAGTTCAATCCTTTCACGTCTGACAATCTCCACCTGCTCACCCAGGCACGCCAAACACATAAAATCAGCATTATCTCGCAGTCTACCTCTGATAACACTACATCTCTTATGCACCCACTTATCACACACACCGCACAAGATGGAATTACTTCCCACGCCCTTGTGGCAAACTGCACATAGCCACTCTCCCTCGTCTTTGACAGTACCGCCACCAAACCTAGATATCATCACTTTTGTTTTATCTGCATTTACCCTTAAACCCTTTTGCCCCATACCATCTCTCCACTTCCTAAACCTTTCCTCCGCCTCCCTTTCATTCTCTGCAATCAACACCAAATCATCAGCGTACAACAACTCCCACGGGAGTCTGTTTCTAAAGTCACGTGAAAGGGCTTCAAGTACCATGATAAACAACATGGGACTCAAGACTGACCCCTGATGCACACCAACATTCACGGAAAACTCGTCACTCAAATCTCCATTCACTCTCACCTGGGTGTGAGCACCCACATACATGGCCATAACCACCCACATACATGGCCATAACCACCCTAACCAGCCACTCCTCCAAGCCAAGCTTTCTCATTGCCCACTTCACCACTTCTCTGGGGACTCTGTCAAAGGCCTTTTCCAAATCAACAAAAACAAAATAAAGATCCCTTCTCCTACCAATATATTTTTCCTGAAGCTGTCGAACAATGAATATGGCATCAGTGGTCCCCCTACCTGGCATAAACCCAAACTGCATCTCATCAATATTCACTCTTTCTCTAATCATACCTTCTAAAACTCTCTCCATTACCTTCATTATCTGATCTAAAAGCTTTATACCTCTATAATTTCCTCTTTCCAGGGCATCACCCTTCCCTTTATACACATTTACAATTACACTCTTCAGCCAATCATCTGGGACAACACATTCATAAATAATCCTGTTTATCAGGTCAGTGACTAAACTCACCCCTATATCGCCTGAGGCCTTCAACATTTCGGCAGTCAACCCAGACACACCTGCTGCCTTCCCCACCCTCATCCTGCCTATTGCCTCACTCACAGTAGCAGTATCAATCAAAGGCCAAGGGCCAGACACTGGATCTGCTGGCTCCAAACCTTCTCTGTCCCAGTCAAACTCCTCATTCAACAACCGGTTATAATGCTTTCTCCATGCATCTTTAATATCCTCACTATTCACCACTACCCTTCCTTCATCATTCTTCACACACTGCTCACCTATGATATCCCGATTATCCCTCTTCACTTGACCTGCCACCCTAAATATATTTTTCCTTTCCCCATGAGTTAGGTTATCAAGGAGTTTGCGTACACAAAAATGGGTCAGAATATTCTGCAGTGTTTAGTGATTACTGTAGGTTATTTTTTGTACTTAAATGTGCTTTACTTGTACATCAAACATTAGCTTCTTGCCCATATGGGCGTTATCAATATGCCAAAGATGACAATGTATTTTTTGCCTACATATGTTTTATTTTTATTCCAAATATTACAGTTAATTAATTAATTTATTTTTTTCCTTACACGGGCCTTAGTCACTTACTACAATTTAAAATGTAGGCTAGTTTCTTGTCATGGCCTTACCTGTAAATTATGCAATACAAAACTATCGTACATGATTAGTTTGGTTATTTTAGCATCCTTTCATCTTTTGCAGTTACATAGGGTTGACATATGCCACATATGTTAATAATTAACAAACACACCATATGTAGATAGTTTTTGGTATGAACTGGAGATTACCCTGATGGTCCAGACAATCTGCTAATTTGGACAACCCTTCCCCCCATATAGTCCGAATGAGAGAGGTTCTACTTATACTGTATATATATATATATATTCTGGTATATAATCATCATCATCATCCGGACCTCCTTTCCCACCCAAGGGCAGGGTGAGGAGTAGCAATGTCCAGACAGCCCAAACTTGCCCAATCCAATGGGCCATGCTTCCATTCGCTCACCATTCAAGACCCCAGAATCCTGGCTCTATCTAATATGCCAAAAACATTCACCACGTTCTGTAACTTCACATAAACGTATCCATCCATCCATCCATCATCCAATCCTACATTGCCCCATGAGAAGCATAGGAGCTCAGGGCTAGGCAGTTGGTCCCGACATTTAAGATGAGAGTGACCAGCCTCACTCATCCCTGAGTGGCATTACATGAGCAATCAACCCCAACCACACCTTGAATATAACCTTCACCGGCTCAATCCAATTGGAACGCAATAATTACCCACTAAACCACCAGGCGCCAAAATTTTGTTATATGTTTACCACCCAGCATAGTAAATGGTTTCCTGGTGTACAGGAAACCATTTGGCTTGTCACTCAATGTAGTCATCCACAGGCAGAAGGAAGGGGAAAGAATGAAGGAAAGAAAGACAGAAGAGAGAGTGTAAAGTTACCCGTAGGCAGAAGGACAAGGAAAGACAGAAGAGGATGGAAGGAAGGAAGGATGGAGGAGAGGAAAGGGCAGACACCCGACAGCAGCACTACATTGAGTGAGTGGACGGTGAGTGCCCCCACCTACCACAAATAAACTTATCCAATAGATTCAGTCCAGACGCTGTCACATTAAAAAGGGGTGCCAAATCCCAGATCATGTGCTTCTTCTCACAACATTGATCCAGCAAGCTCAATCTTTTGTCAGTCCCATAGCCTCACTGATTTCCAAACCTCTCTTCCCCACACACTCATCCACCATATCCCTCCACCTCCTCCTTGGCCTACCTCACCTCCTCCCTCCATCATATTCGCTCAGATATATCTTTTTCACCACTCATTTGTTATCCATTCTCTCCACATGACCATACCATCTCAGTACACTCTCTTCGATTCTGGGGTCCACCGACTTCCTCACTCCACACCTTTCATGAATCACATTATTTCATATTCCATCCACTCTATTCCACATACATTCCTCAGCAGTCCCATCTCCACTGCACTCACTCTTGACTTTTCATTTTCATGTCACACCATAGTCTCACATCCATATGTTAAAATTGGGACTATCACTCCATCATGTAAGCCTCATGCAACTGCAACACTCAAGCCACTTTTTCTTATCAAGGTCTTCATTTCATCAGCTACTCTCTTTCCTTGTGTCTCTCTACTTTCCACTTCTTTTGCACATTTTCCTCTCTTTTCTATCACTGTACCCAGGTATTTGAACTCTCTCACGAATTCCAGTCTCTCTCCAATCACTCTAACATCACACTGGGAGTCACCTTCTCTCTCAATAACCATCACTTTACTCTTTTCTACATTTACTTTCAAGGCACGACACTCACAGACATCAGTAAGACTCTGCACTAGTCTACCAAGTTCTTCCGGTATTTGCAAGTAGTATTGCATCATCAGCATAAAACAAATTTGAGATATTCCATCCATCACCATTCATTACCAATGCCATCCCCCTCTACATTACTCGTGTTTTTACTTCTCTCATCACCCCATCCATATATGTATATTGAACAACCATGGAGACATCACACAACCTTGTCACACGCCCACACTGATCGTGAACCATTCATTTAGATGCCCAATAACCTTTACACATGATTATGTATGTGTGGATGACAGGATGAGAAGTTGTGTAATGGATGCAAGAGTATATAGAGGTTGGGGGAGTGGACTCTCTGACCACTACTTGGTGGTTGTCAGAATCAGTGTCCAAACGAAATGGAGAAATAGAAGAAGGGAAGGACAGGAGGAAGTAGTGTATGCATGGAGGGTGGAAAGGTTACAAGAGGATGAGAAAAAGGTAGAATATAAGAGGGAAGTGGACGAGCGATTGGGTAAATATGGATTGGAGCAGATGGGGGACGTTGAAGGTGTGTGCAAGATATTCACAGAAGAAATCTGTACAGCATGTGACATGGTGTGGGGGGTGAAGAGAAGATGAAAGGGGGTACAGGGAACAGCATGTTGGACTGAAGAGGTGAGAGAGGCTTTGGCACAAAAGAAGAAAGCATATAGTGAGTGGATGAGAAACAGGGGCATGGAAGAAGTTGAGAGACAGAAGAGAGAGTTGTATGTAGAGAGGAAGAGAGAGGTGAAAATATTAGTAAGAGAGAGTAAGAAGGGAGTGGATGAGGAATTTGCAAGGAATTTGAGTGTAAAGTGGAGGGAATGTAAGAAAATGTTCTGGAAGGAGGTAAAAAGAGTTAGACAGGGTGCCAAAGAAGTTAGT
The DNA here is from genome assembly GCF_032717465.1 of Coenobita brevimanus. NCBI lineage: Eukaryota > Metazoa > Arthropoda > Malacostraca > Decapoda > Coenobitidae > Coenobita > Coenobita brevimanus. Next base: position 9,175,563 of record NC_136990.1, read on the forward strand.
TGGGGAGTGAAGATAAAAATGGTAGATTAGTAGTGGAGAAGGGAGAAAAAGTGAATAGATGGAGAGAACACTTTAAGGAATTGTTGAACATAGAGAATGAAAGTAATGCGAGTATAAGTGGCTGGGGAATGCTGGGAGACGGAGGGATGTGAGAAGAGAGGAAGAAATCAGTAGGATGGAAGTTGTGGAAGCAATGAAGAAAGTTAAAATGGGGAAAGCCCCAGGAATTGATGGAATGTGTGGTGATATGCTGAAGCATGGGGGAGAGATAGTAGTAGAATGGATGTGGAAGATGTGCAGATTGGCCTGGGATGAATTTGAAGTCCCGAAGGATTGGAAGTATAATTAATCCCCCGTACAAAGGAAAAGGGGAAAAAGAAGTATGTGGTAATCATTGAGGGATTTGTCTTCTTACTGTAATAGGAAAAATATGTGTTAGGATACGTACTGATAGAGTTAGGGAAATAACAGAGGAATTAGTTGGAGAAGAACAGGGAGGCTATAGGAAGGGAAGAGGTTATGTAGATCAGATATTCATGCTTAGAACTCTTGTGGAAAAGTTTCTAGGGAAGGGGAGAGAAGTTGTATGTGGCCTTCATGGATTTGGAGGAAGCATATATCAGGGTGGATAGACAAGGATTGTGGATTTTATTAAGAATATATGGGATAGATGGGAAGCTGTTGAATGCCGTGAAGATTATGTATGAGGGTGCTAAGGTTGCAGTGTGTGTGGATAGTGAATTGAGTGAATTTTTCTATTTGAAGGTTGGATTGAAACAGGGATGTGTCATGTCTCCATGATCGTTCAGTCTGTATATGGATGGGGCTGTAAAACAGATACAAGGTAGGGCAGTGGATGTTGGAGCTGCCCTAATGAGAGAGGGCAGCATTTGGAAACTCCCTGTACTGTTGTTTGCAGATGATACTGTGTTGTTAAGTGAAGACAAAGGCTTGGTGGATGAGTTTGGGAGAGTATGTAAGAAACGGAATTTAAAGGTGAATGTAGGGAAAAGTAAAGTTATGGTCTTTGAGAGAAGTGAAGGCAGTGAATGTACAGTGAGGTTGGATGAGGAGGAAATGGAAAATGTGAGTGCATTTAAGTACTTGGGTAGTGTGAGGAGTAAGAATGGAAGTTTAGAGGGCGAAATGCTTGAAAGGGTACATCAAGGAAGAAAGGTTGCTGTTTCCTTAAAAGCAGTGATAAGAAACAGGGAATTGAGCATGGAAGCGAAAAAGTTACTGCATGACAGTATTGTGATACCAACTCTAACATATGGAAGTGAAGCCTGGACCTCGTTGGAGGGACAGAAGTCAAGAGTGAGAGCAGTAGAAATGAGTTATTTGAGAGGAGCATGTAGAGCCACGTGGAGAGAGAAACTGTCAAATGAGGAAGTGAAGGATCATTGTGATGTGGATGTGATAGGAAGCATTAGGAGAAACACATTGAAGTGGTTTGGCCATATGGAGAGGATGGAGAGTGAGAGACTATCGAGGAGAGTGTATGTGAGTGAGCAAGAGGGGGGGTAGGGAGGGGGAGGCCAAGGATGAGATGGAGGGAGAGGTATATGAGAGAGGGGGGTGTGAGCTGTGAGCAGGGCAGTTAAATGACGGGGGACAGGGCGACATGGAGGCAATTTGTTTGTGGCCACCCCTTACGGGATTAAGTTGTCTGGCAATAGATAGATAGATAGACATGCTTCACCATCCATCCATCCATCTTCCAATCCTATGTCGCCTCATGGGGAACATAGGAGCTCGGGGGTAGGCAGTTTGATCTTGATATTTAAGATGAGAGTGACCAGCCTCACTCATCCCTGAGTGGCATTACATGAGGAATACCCCAGCCACCCCTTAAATATAAACCTACACAGGCTCAATCCAACTTGAGCACCTTAATTACTCACTAAACCACCAGGCTCCATAATTTGGTTATATGGTTACCACCCAGCGTAGTAAATTGTTTCTTGGTGTACAGAAAACCATTTGGCTTGTCAGTCAGTGTAGAGTCACCTACAGGCAGAAGGAAGAGGAAAGAAAGAAGGAAGGAAAGACAGAAGAGGGAGAGTAAAGTCACCCATAGGCAGAAGAACGAGGAAACAATGAAGGAAAGAAAGACACAAGAGGAAGGAAAGAAGAGAGGAAAGGACAGACACCCAATGCAGCATACATCGAGTGAGTGGATGGTGAGCGCCTCCATCTACCACTGTACTTCACTGCCATCATAGAAACTCATGATGGCACCTAGTAGCTTACCATCTACGCAGTACATATGCAGAACCTTCCACAGTCCTTCTCTGTCCACTTTGTCGTATGCTTTTTCCAGACACATGAATGCCATAAATACCTTATAGTCCTTCTCACAAGCCTTCTCTGCTATCTGTCTCACTGCAGATATTTGATCCACACATCGTCTGCCACTCCTGAATCCACTCTGTTCATCACTCACTAGAACTTCTGACATCTCTCTTACCTTCTGGATAATAATTCTTCCATATATCTTCCCTACCACACTCAAGAAACTTATACCTCGATAATTCTTCCACTGACTTTGCTCATCATAGTTTTGTACAAGGGTACATACATAGACTTTTTCCACTCTGCTGACACAGTTTCACTCATCCATGCCTTCTTACATATCTCCAACAAGCACTTAATTCCACTCTCTCCACTACATTTAATCATCTCTGCGTACAACTCATCAACCCCAGCTGCTTTCCCATTTTTCAGCTGCTTCACAGCACTCTTCATCTGTGCGAGTGTCACGTTTCCTGGCACTGCTTTCCTTCTCTGCACATCCCCAAAACCAATCATGCCCCAAAACCAATCATGTTTACAGCCGTTCTGCTCTCTCTACTCCCATTCATCAGGCTTTCAAAATTCTTTCCATCTGGTCCTTACTTCATCCCCATGGGTTACGAGTAGTAATCCACCACCTACATAGTTCACACCTTCACATTTCTTTCCGGTTTCACTTCTACATTTCTGCACCTCTTTCCAGAATAACTTCCTATTTTCAGAGTAGTTTGCATTCATTTTTCTTCGTAGATCATTTACCTCCTCCTTTTTCCTCTTCACTAGTCTCTTTATGTTCTTCTTGCTCTCAATATATTCAGTTCTTATTTCAGTTGAGCCCTAGTCATGTAACCATTCTAGCCACTTTTTCCTCTTTTCCTCCACTGCTCTCTTAACCTCTTCATCCCATCACGCTATACCTTTCTTCTTTGTTGTTACTCTTGCCACACCACACACCACTTTAGCATTCCTAACTAAGCAATCCCTATAAGCATTTCACAGGCTGTTCAGATCCATTTCAGTCCAATTCACTGATTCTAACTCCTCTCCTACTTTGGTCCTGTATTCATCTGCCATTTCTTTGATCCTTAGCTTCTTGACTTTCAGTCTTTCTCCCTGACTGCTCCTCTCTTTCTTAGTCCACCCCACTCCTTTCAGCTTGATCTTGCATACCATAGTTATATGATCTGACAGACCACCACATCGTCCTCTCACGACCCTCATATCAGCAACCATTCCCAGCATCGACCTCTCTTCGAGCACGTACTCAATCAGGCTCCTTTCAACACGATCCCCATTCCCTTTATACCATGTATATACTGTATATGTGCATCTTTGTTTTTCAAATACGAGTTACAAATGCACAACTTCTTTTCCTCACGTATCTTTCAGTCTCTTCCCACTACCATGTTCTCCTGGTACAGGTGGGTTCCGAACTTACGAGCTAATTTGGAGCAAGGTTTTGCTCGTGGGCTGAATTCTCGTTCAACGAAGTGATGAACTTATGGGAAAATAGGATTAGGGAGCAAGGCCTCCAAGCAACCTCCCCCCAAACCACCAGAACTGACTTTCTGATCATTTTAAGCTGGAATAAAGAGTTAATAAAAGAGGGTAATACATCTGAAATACAAAGACAGCATTAATTTAAGCAGAATAACATAAATTAGGGGTAAAATAGGGATGGGGTGAACAACCAGCCAAGTAACCTCCACCGACCACCAACACTTGTGACAATTTTAAGCAGGAATAAAGGGTTAATACACATGAAATACAAATACCCTCGTATCGATTCTCGTAAATTGAGATATTGGGGGATTTTACCTGCTCGTAAAACAGGCAGTGGTGCAAATTTCAAGACCTCTTACAGTACTGTATTTACAAATTGTCGTTAAGCAGTTGCTCGTTAACTGGGACTTGGCTGTATTCCATAACAACCCATTATGTTGTCCTCACTGCTATTGCCTACTCTTCCATTAATATTGCCCATTATTATCACTTTATAGCTCCTGGGCATTAATTTTCCCCCACTGCTTCATCCATCTTATCCCAAAACCTGTTTTTCCTTCTCTCTTTCACTCCTGTCCTCACACGGTGCACATGCTACAATCACCTCCACTTTCACCCTCTCAAACTTGAACATGACATACATACATCTTGAGCTGACACATTTGTAATCTCTCATTCCACTCTGCCACACCTCATTCATCAACAAAGCAACTCTTTTCTTGCATCTTCCTTGCCCATTCATGCCTGATCTTACACAGCCCTCCCACCCCTCCACCTCACACCCTGTCACCTTTGTTTCACATGATGCCATCACGGCATATCTCGCACTCTTGAACACATTCATCACTTCCACCCTCCTGCTCTCCTCATTCACACCTCTTACATTCCACATGGCCAAGCGAATCTGCCCATTTCATTGGGGCCCTGGGCAGGTATTGGGCCCTCCGAGGCTCTCTGAAACAACTGCAATGATTAAGTGATTTTAGATTGGGGAACACTTAACCTGGCCAAAAGGCCTGGTTATATGGTTACCACCCAGCATAGTAAATGGTTTCCTGGGTACAGGAAACCATTTGGCTTGTCACTCTGTGTAGAGATCATAAGGCATTCCTACAGTGAGTGAGTGGATGATGGTCACCCCTATCCACCACCATATATATCACTATCATTGTCACGTTTTTTTTTTTTGTGTGTGTGTGTGTGTGTATGCAATATTAAAGAATATTATTCAATAATACTTGAGAGCAGGACAATGAATTGTCTTGTGAAAATCAAGCAATGATTACTTTATGCCGGCTTACTTCGCCGATTCTCTAAGGATGAGAATTTATAAACTTTCTCAACAGTACACAGCAGAGACTAATTACTCACAAATGCTGTTTATTAGTACTGTTGGCCTCTGGAGAAAGTGACTGCACCCCTGACAATCAATAAATAATGCTATTAATGATAAACAAGTTCTTGCTGATGCAGTAAACTCCTAGATGGCACAACGGATTTAAGTTAATAAAAAGAACTAGCCTAAGTACCACCTGTGAATACTGCAAAATGTTTATGCAAACTAGGAGCTGCAACTAGAATAATCTTATGGAGAAATAAAACACGAGTTTACATTACATTAAGCTCAAGAAAAAGAACTGTTAAATATATTGATTACAAGGAAATAAATTTAAATTACATTTCAAAATGAATTCAAAATAAGGAGATCGCACTCACTCGCTTACTCAGAAGCTAACTCTTAAACCTAGGAAAACGAAAAGAAATACTGGTCAGAAAAGTGGACCAAGCGGATGACTGGGCGTCGTTGCTAAGGAAGGACGCTGGACACGCTGAGTCTCTCGCCAATCACGCTAGGTGGAAATCCAACGGCGGCGGTGGGAACTAGACATCGTTGTTAAGGAAAGACACTGCCACACACACTACCTGCTTCCACGGCACTCAAACCTTGACTGACTTCAAATCGTGAGAGAGAGAGCAAGTGTCGAGCCGCACTTGTAATGGCTAGAATGAGCGAAACACGCCCATAACAAAGTACTCAGCGGAGGTGCTAAGGTCGCGCACAAAGACGATCATTTATGACACAGTGAAAAATTGTTCTGAAAACACTCCCGATCGGGTGAATATGTGGCGGTTGACTGAGTGATAAATCCTGGGATTCCACTAGAGTTCGCGGTTTCCCACCAAAGTTAATGTCACGAGTTTATTCATATACTTAATCGCGCCAACTCGTGACATTATGCCCCATCAAAAGTGAATTTTTTTTTTTCAGGAAAAAAAATGTGAATATACGTACATATAAATCCTAACTCAGTCACACAAGATTCACATTGTGGTGTGTGTGTGCTATCCTGCTACAGGAGAATGTCACAGTTGCCAGTGAGCAAAAAAAACTCGTATTTACGTTAATGGCCACCCCAAACGGGATTGAGGCGTCCGGCAATAGATAGATAGATAGATAGAAGCAAGCTTGAGGGAAAAATTCCGTGACGACGGTGAAAAATCCTGTACTGTACTCAGGTCAAACTGAGCGAAAAGTTCGCTACATTTGCATTAACAACTAATTGTTATGTAGCGTGATGTATGTAATACACGGTGTAGGTGTGACAGTTGTGATGTAACTGTACCTACGTGTAAAATTACATAATGCAAATCAATAATAAATGATGACGACGAGGCAGAAGAGAAGAGGCAGCAGCATGCGTCACGGACAATCAGCTGTTCTGCACGGCAATGCTGCACCTGCCAGCTGCACCTGTGAAAGGAATCAAGGTGGAGCATCAAAAGTGTCATTTCTCTCTCTCTCTGCCCAGCAATCAGTACTTATGTCGTTATTAACCAGGAAACATGGTCTTAGGATTCACAAATCTCTTAGAACCCTTATAGTTTACTGGTTAACGCTTATTAACCAGGAAACGTGCCAGTTCTTGAATTGCTCAAATCTCTTAAAACAGGCAGTTTACTGGTTAACCTAACTCTAAACTTATGATTAATGACAGGAAGCTGAGAATCGCTACGCAATCTCGGGCAGGTCACGTTTTAACACCCACCGTGGGTGTGAACACTCATGTGGATGTTGTGCATTCTCCGGGAATCCTCAGAGAGGCCCACAGCTCGAGACGTTCCACAAGGTAATTCATACACAGCCTCAGACTGTCTTTGCAGGGTTCTCAAACTTCCCCCCTTAACTTATGGTATACATGTATATACAGGCCCTGGACATACTGTGTCCTGTAGGGCCAACGGGCGAGACGTCAGGTCTACACTTTTAACCCCTTAACCGCGGGGCGTCACTTTCGTGACGCTTGGGAGCAAGGGATCATACCACGGGGCGTCACTTTTGTGATTCTGTGTTATTTTGAATTCATCCGGGCTTTCAAGTGGTGGCTTGTATCATCTATCAGTACTACCAATGTCCAACACTAGTCAGCACTCCTAATCTCATCTGTACTCCCATCCATTGTTGACAATTTAGCCATTTCTTCCCGTTCTTGACTCCCCTCCCTACCCCCCCTCCATTACCCTATCCTCTCGCCTGCCCGGCAGTGCTACGCTAAGTAAATCTTCCCTGGAATTTTTCACTGATTTCATCCATTGAAATAAGCCCTATGCCCTATTCTTATACCAAATAATATATACAAGAAAGAAATAAAGTAAGTGAGAGTGCCATACACCTGGAATTGGCTAATTATCACTCATTCGCTAATTTTCGCTGTTTATTTCCCCTTGAAATATGCCGTATAATCTATTTTCGTAATAAATATACATATAAGAAGGGAAGGGAGAAGCCTAAGTGATATTTACATTCACCTGGAACTACTTAATTTATAATGTATTGTCTAGATTTCCTGCCAATCATTTCACTCCTATATATTAGCTGCTGTCAAGAGGCAAACGTTGGCAGTAATGCATTTCCCTAGGTAGGCCACCACCCGGGCCCACCCTTATCAGTTCACTCTCATCTTCCAATGTGGAGGTACGTCTGTTTGCTCTTGCTAACTTCAGGGACTTTTCACCCCCATGCAAAGGGCCCTGTGACCTTTACCCCCTACTAAACCTCGTGTGGAAAGAGGTAAAGGGCTGACAATTGATAAAAGAGTGACTACGATCTTTCTATTGAGTAAAACAGTGCAAGTGGAATTGTAAATAATGTGTAAATAATGTGTAAACAGCAAGTGAAAGTAATGAATGTAAATATACGTGAACAGTGGAAAATAGTTTTATAAGTTACTTCAAGTGACAGTGCATAACACAGTGTAAATAAAATAGAAATGTAAATAACGTAAATAAAATAGAGAACGTAAATAGAAATGTAAATGAGTAGTATTATAAGAATACGAGTATATACCCTAGGAGTAATGAAAGTGAAAGTTTCACTCTAGCATGTCTGAATACTATGAGTTATGAGAGTGAAATTGAAAGTGACATTCACTCTCAATGCTAGTATACAGGACGAGAAAGTGAATGCTACGTATTTTACTGAAAGAAATTGAATCCCTACAGTGACAATAAACTAATATTACGAAGGAAACGTATGGATAAAGACTGTAGATATATATGTGTTATATAGTAAGAGAAATATAAAGTGTGAGGGGTTTTATGAATAATAAATGACAGAATACCAACAGCGAACTAGCGCAAGTGGGAAGGTCATACACGCTCGTAATTTTCATTGCTTTCACAGTGGTTTTTATTTGGAGTATGGATCCCAAACTACTTGATAATCATAGAGTAGTGTTTATAGTGTTAATATCTGGCTGTGGTAATCATATTACGGGTTGCCGGGAAGTGTAAAGTGGAGACTTCATTACCCAACTTCAGAGGTCTCCACAAGTCCTACAGTAACCGACGAAGGCTCAACAAACATCCCAGGAGAAAACTGAAGGTATGTGCCATAACCATATGTAATTTTAATATTCTAGGACTAATAACTGATTTTTGGCAAATATTTTTTGAGAGTCTGTCGGAGCCCGAATAACCCCACTGGAGACGCAAAACATTGGGAATCATGCCCGCGGTGTAAGGGTTAACTGGGAACCAGGCTGGTCCTTGGATTACTCAAATCTCTGAGAATGCCTATCTTACGGAACCCGGTGTACAACAGTTGCCCGTGTTAGTCATCAGTTAGTAGGTGAGACATCGGGTCTGCACCCACATTACCACTGCCCTCTCTTTCAATTGCTTCAGAGACTATGGGTGTGGGTTCAAACGGCACAGGAAGGATGTGTCCCTGATTAGTGGTACGTGGACACACATTGCAGGAACACACAAAGCTATCTATTTCTTGTCCCATCCCTGGCCAGAAAAAGTCAGCACGGATACAGCCCTGGGTTCTCCTTTTGCCCATGTGACCTCCTGAGGCTGAACAATGACCCCATTCTAGCACTGCTAGGCGGTACTTAGTGGGGACCATAAACTGCAGTCGAACCTCGCCCTCGGGTGTTTGTGACTCAACGGTAGAGCCATCCTTGTTTACGAAGGAACTTGGCTCGACCTCCCCGTGAATACTTTTTCACTCTACCCTTTTGTTTCTTCCGCATGGCAGCAAATGTCGGGTCAGAATGTTGTTCTTGAACAACAACTTGGTTACACATCAGATCTTGCGGCGATTCAATGGTCACCGGGGTGACACAGTTCGGAGCCTCAGCCATGGCTCGTGTTACTGTAGCCGAAGTCTGCGTAGCGTCATCTTCGGTGCAACTATACTTGGCACCGGGAATATTGTCTATGATAAGGTCAAATAAAGGTTCTGGCATGACAACTGCAACTGTCGTACCAGTGTAAAATGGAGACACCACCTGGATACGTGCCTCAGGGAACAATCTCACTGATCCATCAATAAGGTTAGCTTGGATCTGTCGACCTGTGTATTCCTCAGGCCAAACTAGACTCTGCCTGACAGAGCAACCTGAGGACCCATTGTCTCTCAGGACCTTCACAGGAATGCCTCCCACGAACCCTGACTGAACAAGGAAGGCACTGTCACCTGTGGGAGGGCCTGTGGAGGAAGCAGCTAGCCACTGATTAGGCTGCTGAATAAATGATGCGGCAAACATGGTGCCTTGAGAACTAGATGCTTGAGGGGTTGTACTCACTGCCTGGGGAGATGGAGCATTGGCCATCTGTGGAGGGGGGTTCACTGTCACTGTGGGACTAGTGAACTGTGGGGAAGTACCCATACTGCGAGGGACAACACCACCGTGCTGCTGCTGAGGAATGAAGGCTGCGTTCGCCTCCTGCCTCCGATACACTGGGGCTGGTGCTGAAAAGGTTTGTCCCGTCGGTCGGTTGCATGGCTGATACTGCCTCTGGTTAGGGTACTTGTTGTACCTCTTCCACTCAGGTTTCTGAGTGTTTTGCCCCTGGTCCTTCCTCTGTGGTTTTGGGCCTTGGCCATTATTCTGAGAACGGCCTTGTTGCTGGGGTTCAGTCTGAGATGGTTTCCCAGATTTATCAGCTTTCCTGTTCCAGGTATGCTGCTTGCGAGTTTGATACCCGTATGCAGTGAAGAATGCATCAGCCTTCTTCACCATTTGGCTGGCATCTCTTACCTGGCAGATCTTAAGCTGAGCCATAAGTTCAGTAGGCCACGACTTTTCTAGTTGCGTGCGCAGCATAAGGTCAATTATCCCCTCACGCGTGGAAGGAGTTTCATCTTTCTCCATCCACTCATCTAAGTAAGCAGTAAGCCAGTCAAGAAACTGAACGGCAGTCTCTTTTTCCTGTAAACGCGCCCTCATGAGCTGACTCTTGGCGTCGTCAACTGTGAGACCGTACGCTTTGACGAGTGCGGCCTTCATCATCTCATACGTGAGATTGTCTCCACGAATTCTGTGGAGAATATCGAGGGCAGGGCCCTCAAACAGGCTAGGAAACTGAAGCCGCTTACCTGCATCATCCAGCTGGTAAAGTTGAGCCTCGTCTTCAAAACGAGCGCTGTATGGCTCGATTCGCTTACCTTCCTTGTATGGGGGAAGTTTGATGTGTGGGGTCGCCATAATATGTGCAGGGATAGCGCTCGTGGAGCTTGGGCCAGCTGCACCAGATGTGTCTGAAGCCAAGGAATCTCACTTGAGCTTCAACATTTCAATTTCATATTTTTCTCGTGCTTCTCGCTCGGCACGTTCGTGTTCTCGTTCTCTCTCTCGTTCCTCACGCTGTTCTCGCTCATGTTCTAACTTGAGTTCGCGTTGTTTTTGCTCGTGTTTGCGCTGTTCTCGCTCGTGTTTGCGTTGGATTCTACGCTCTTCACGAGCGTCACTCTCGCGTTGCTGCTCGTGACTAAGCCGAGAGAGGACATAATTCTTTACTTCAGTTGGGTCTGTAAGCCCAGTATCTTTGGCTTCCTGTACATAGATGCTGGTAGACATGATGCTAATTCAATCTAAGTGAACTAGCGACTCAGTAGTGACTGCAATTGCAAAGAAAGATGCCAATAATCAAGAATAAAGATTATAGGCACAGGTTAGTGGTGACCAGTTTTATCTAATTAAACTGGTAAAGAAAGAAAATTAAACAAACAACTGACTGTGAAAACTGTTATGTAAATTAATAAAAATGAATTAATAATCACCAGTAAGATAGTGCCTATAGACTTTAATGATAAATACCAAAGTATGAACGAGCGAGTATTATCTCGTGAATAACTTTAGAGCTAGAAGTTAATATCCTGGCTAGGTCGCCAAATGTCACTTTTTGTGTGTGTGTGTGTGTATGCAATATTAACCCCTTAACCGCGGGGTGTCACTTTCGTGACGCTTGGGAGCAAGGGATCATACCGCTGGGCGTCGCTTTTGTGATTCTGTGTTATTTTGAATTCACCCGGGCTTCCAAGTGGGGGCTTGTATCATCTATCAGTACTGCCAATGTCCAACACTAGTCAGCACTCCTAATCTCATCTGTACTCCCATCCATTGTTGACAATTTAGCCATTTCTCCCCGTTCTTGACTCCCCTCCCTACCCCCCCTCCATTACCCTATCCTCTCGCCTGCCTGGCGGTGCTATGCTAAGTAAATCTTCCCTGGAATTTTTCACTGATTTCATCCATTGAAATAAGCCCTATGCCATATTCTTATACCAAAAAATATATTCAAGAAAGAAATAAGGTAAGAGAGAGTACCATACACCTGGAATTGGCTAATTATCACCTGACAACACCTCACGTGCACTCGTTCGCTAATTTTCGCTGTTTATTTCCCCTTGAAATATGCTGTATAATCTATTTTCGTAATAAATATACATATAAGGAGGGAAGGGAGAAGCCTAAGTGATATTTACATTCACCTGGAACTACCTAATTTACAATGTATTGTCTAGATTTCCTGCCAATCATTTCACTGCTATAAATTAGCTGTGTCAAGAGGCTAAACGTTGGCAGTACTGATTTCCCTAGGTAGGCCACCACCCCGGTCCACCCTTATCAGTTCACTCTCATCTTCCAGTGTGGGGGTACGTCTGTTCGCTCTTGCTAGCTTCAGGGCCTTTTCACCCCCATGCAAAGGGCCCTGTGACCTTTACCCCCTACTAAACCTCGTGTGGAAAGAGGTAAAGGGCTGACAATTGATAAAAGGATGACTACGATCTTTCTATTGAGTAAAACAGTGCAAGTGGAATTGTAAATAATGTGTAAATAATGTGTAAACAGCAAGTGAAAGTAATGAATGTAAATATACGTGAACAGTGGAAAATAGTTTTATAAGTTACTTCAAGTGACAGTGCATAACACAGTGTAAATAAAATAGAAATGTAAATAACGTAAATAAACTAGAGAGCGTAAATAGAAATGTAAATGAGTAGTATTATAATAATACGAGTATATACCCTAGGAGTAATGAAAGTGAAAGTTTCACTCTAGCATGTCTGAATACTATGAGTTATGAGAGTGAAATTGAAAGTGACAATCACTCTCAATGCTAGTATACAGGACGAGAAAGTGAATGCTACGTATTTTACTGAAAGAAATTGAATCCCTACAGTGACAATAAACTAATACTACTGAAGGGAACTTACAGATAAAGACTGTAGATATATATAAGTGTTATATAGTAATAGAAATATAAAGTGTGAGGGGTTTTATGAATAATAAATGACAGAGTACCAAGAGCGAGCTAGTGCAAGTGCGACGGTAAGACGCACACGTAATTTTCATTGCTTTCACAGTGGGTTTTTTTTTGGAGTATGGATCCCAAACTACTTGAAAATCATAGAGTAGTGTTTATAGTGTTAATATCTGGATGTGGTAATCATATTACGGGTTGTCGGGAAGTGTAAAGTGGAGACTTCGTTACCCAACTTCAGAGGTCTCCACAAGCCCTACGGTAACCGACGAAGGCTCAACAAACATTCCAGGAGAAAGCTGAAGGTATGTGCCATAAGCATATGTAATTTTAATAGTCTAGGACTAATAACTGATTTTTGGCAAATATTTTTTGAGAGTCTGTCGGAGCCTGAATAACCCCGCGGCACACGCAAAACATTGGTAAACATGCCCGCGGTGTAGGGGTTAAAGAATATTATTCAGTAATACTTGAGAGCAGGACAATGAATTGTCTTGTGAAAATCAAGCAATGATTACTTTATTCCGGCTTACTTCGCCGATTCTCTAAGGATGAGAATTAATAAACTTTCTCAACAGTACACGGCAGAGACTAATTACTCACAAATGCTGTTTATTAGTACTGTTGGCCTCTGGAGAAAGTGACTGCACCCCTGACAATCAATAACTAATGCTATTAATGATAAACAAGTTCTTGCTGATGCAATTAACTCCTAGATGGCACAACGGATCAAAGTTATTAAAAAGAACTGGCCTAAGTACCAGCTGTGAATAGTGCAAAGTGTTTATGCAAACTAGGAGCTGCAACTAGAATAAGCTTATGGAGAAATAAAACACAAGTTTACATTACATTAAGCTCAAGAAAAAAAACTGTAAAATATATTGATTACAAAGAAATAAATTTATGTTACATTTCAAAATGAATTCAAAATAAGGAGATCGCACTCACTCGCTCACTCAGAAGCTAACTCTTAAACCTAGGAAAACGAAAAGAAATACTGGTCAGAAAAGTGGACCAAGCGGATGACTGGGCGTTGTTGCTAGGGAATGAAGCAGGACACGCTGAGTCTCTCGCCAATCACGCTTGGTGGAAATCCAACGGCGGCGGTGGGAACTAGGCGTCATTGCTAAGGAAAGACACTGCCACACACACTACCTGCTTCCGCAGCACTCAAACCTTGACTGACTTCAAATCGTGAGAGAGAGCAAGTGTCGAGCCGCACTTTTAACAGCTAGAATGAGCGAAACACGCCCATAACAAAGTACTAAGCGGAGGTGCTAAGGTCGCGCACAAAGACAATCATTTATGACACAGTGAAAAATTGTTCCGAAAACACTCCCGATTGGGCGAATATGTGGCAGTTGACTGAGTGATAAATCCTGGGATTCCACTAGAGTTCGCGGTTTCCCACCAAAGTTAATGTCACGAGTTTATTCATATACTTAATCGCGCCAACTCGTGACAATCATCATCATCATCTATTCCTGTGTTGCCCCATGAGGATCATAGGAGCCCAGGGCTAGGCAAGTTAGTCCTGAGTGACCAGCCTCACTCATCCCTGAGTGGCATTATATGAGGTATAAACCCCAACCATTCCTTGGGTATAAACCTGCACAGGTGCAATCCGATTGGAGCACCTTCATTACCCACTAAAACCACCAGGCACCACAATTCGGTTATATGATTGCCATCCAGTATAGTAAATAGTTTCTTGGTGTACAGGAAACCATTTGGTTTGTCAGTTAGTGTAGAGTCACCCGTAAGCAGACTAAGAGGAAAGAATGAAGGAAAGAAAGAAGAGAAAGGAAGGAAAGAAGAAAGGAAGAGAGCAGCACTACATCAAGTGAGTGGATGGTGAGCACCCCCACTTACCTTATACTGTACTGTATTATATTTTGGACTTTGGTTGGGAGTGTGTAGAACTTTATGACCGGATACCCATCCTGATGTCAACCAGTGACCCTTGGGTGGATTCGAACCTCCGACCCATCGGTCAGAGCGAGTGCCCAAACCCACTGAGCCATCCACTGAGCCATGGTGGCTATATATATATATATATATATATATATATATATATATATATATATACATCATTGTTTGGACACAATATCTCTCAGGCTTCTCTGAGACTTGTCTAGCATTAGCTGGAATAGAGTACAAGAACACCTCTGTACTTGTATACGCAACATTGTGGATGTGTACCAACATGCATCAGCTAATATAGAATTATTCTATATCAAAGCAGTTTTCCCAATAAGATTGTTAAGAAATGGTGGGGATGCATTCAGACCTCCTCCCAGCACTCCCCAACAAACCATTGAACCATCACAGAAAGGCATAAAAATAAGTATGATAATGTAAATAAATAGTTTGTATACAGTCAAACCTTCTTGATCACTGTTAACTGGTCTGCCAAACTACCACAATACACTGAGCTGCTTGACCATTTTCTTTCACACTTTTGGAATAGAATTTTCAAGTTGTCATTACTCTTATTAACATCTGTGGCTTACTTGGGAGAACAGATTTGTCTTGCATTAGCTGGGATACAATACAGTGCTTTACTAGATTTGTCTCAGCCATACTTGCAAGAGGGATATTTAGGAAAACAGCCAGGTATGCTTATGCAGCTTGGGTTGCTACCTCAAGGACAAAACAAAAGGTGAGTGTTAAATACAGATGGCTAGAAAATGAGAGTTTATTTGCCCAAGTCTCGGACACATATCACAGGTACTGGTAACTTATAAAAGATGTTCAAAAACTTTTTTTTTTTTTTTTTTTTTTTTTAAATCTGTGAAGCCAACAGATACATGTTGCAGGTACTGGTTACTATAAAATTGTCAAAAACTGACACTTTTTTTTTTATGTATTTAATTAGGAGATACATGTTACAGGTACTGGTAACTATAAAGGGTGTTCAGAAAATAACACTTTTTATTATTCAATTGTTTAACCCCGATACTATGAGGACATATTATTTTAATATATTCTTGTTACTTCAAGATAATTTTATTCAACTTTGGAATGATGTCTAGCAGTAAAAGGCTATACTGAACCACTTTGCTTAGAAAAAGTCACCCTAAGCTGAATATGCAGCAAGAATAAAGTACAATGTACATCATCTGGGTGAAGGGGTTATTTTTTGGCAAAATTTCAAACAAGCTGAAAATGGAATCTTTTCTGTGTACGCATTTTCCAAAACAAGCATACAGTACCTCCCATTTTGAGTCTCCTTTTTTACATTCCTTTTGGTTATTGAGTTAGTGGTTCCTCAAAGAAAAATTGCCTGTGAAAGTTCCATTGTTAGCTATTTAGTCTGTTTGTTAGTTTCCCCCAACTAACAGAACCCTTTGTATGAGAAAAGTTGCTGATACTTAACACTGATGACTGCCTGTAGAGGTTTTTAGTTGCTGATACTTAACAGTGACGACTGCCTGTAGAGGTTTTTAGTTGCTGATACAACACTGACTTAGGAGTGCGGGAGGGGAGTGAGTTTTCACAGGCTCACAGCCACTCTGCTCTCTCAGTAACCTTGAAGATTTCAGAGGTTGAATGGCTCCAACCTGACTCAATTCAATCCACTTTCTGGCTTTGGTGATTACTTTTATTAGTGCCAGGGATCGTATATTGATCTATTAAGCCCATTACCCAGGAAAAAAAAAAAAAATCCAAAACTGGTCAGTGTAGAGGGGTAACATTTTTATTTTATTTATTTATGTTGTTTTTGCCCAGTGCGATATGGGTTAATACTGAGGACTGCCTGAACTGGTTTTTAGTTGCTAATTCCCTACTGAAATATATCCAGTGAGATGAAATGATAGGAAACAGTACTGATGCCTTCCTTTACCAGCTGTGCCATGAACTGAAAACAGTACTGATGCCTTCCTTTACCAGCTGTGTCATGAACTGAACACTGTGTAGTTGTTAAAGTCATATTCTGAGTGGCTTTGGGAGATTTCTTAACACATCTATCTTAGCTATTTACTCTGCACATTACACCTCATTAAATAAAACAGGATAAACTAGAATGGCATTGAATAGAGTGCATACCTCCGCCAAGGCCCAACATGCAGTTCCTTGTAATTCGGTTAAGTCTAACCCAATATGGAAAAAGACTACCCCCCCTATAAAAGCATATTTCAATCCGTTAGATCAAGAATTTTATATGGATCTGTGCCAAACTGTACACATTCGTAGATACCAACATCCTAAATATGCCTGATTTTTTTCATCAAGATCCATGCATTATTCACAGAAAAATATATGAATATATTGAAAAACGCCGTATCTCACAATGTTAAAGAAAGAGAGAAAAATAATACTGGATCCGCACCTTTATGCGGATCCGCACCAGAATTTATTGAGGTCTATTCTGGGCCAAGGCCCATTCTTCTACCAAGTTTCATGGAAATTCGTCCAGTAGTTTTGTGTAATCTTGCTCACAAACCAACCAACCAACAAACAAACAAATGGAGAAGGGTTAAAACATAACCTCCTTGGCGAAGGTAATAGCACAACAGAATGTTAAAGTGTAATATGTTAAATAAATCACTAAACTGGAGGTGCTACAAAGACTCTTGTAACCAAGAATACAGCCCAGACTTTGAAGAAGTAGGCTAGATCTGAGCTGCCGTTTTACACAAGAGGTCCACCATTGGCTTTCCAGTCCAGGTATGATCCAACGTATACCCTGAAATATTAAAAAGAAATATTAGCTACAGCTGTATTCATGTACTTAGCATTCATCTGAAGATTAAATTCAAAAGAAAAATTCCTCCTATATACAAGATGCAGTATACGCAATGCAGATTCTCCTCTTTAATGTGTTGGGTTTTGAGATGGTTTGCCTGGTCGAGTACTGGGATAATGGCTGCTTTCTTTCAAGTATCAGGGATGTGGTTCAGGGACCAGGTGAGTGATAACTACAGTAGTACTGTTTAAAAAGAAATAAAATGCCAAAGTCTATCAAAGATATTTCCATCCATCTTCCAATCCTTTTCTTCCCCATCAGATGCATAGGGGCTCAGAGCTTGGCTACTCAGACCTAATATCTATGGTGAGGGTGGCCAGCCTCTCTAACTCCTGGACAGTCTTAGTGTATGTGCTTGGAAACCCCAACCATCCACTGGATATAAATCCCTGCAGGACCCATGTGGTTGGAATACTCTTACCCACTAAACCACCAGGTATCATTTGGTTATATGGTTGTCAAAAGGTTTCCTGTGTTACAGGAAAGAGATTGGTTGTCAGTCAATATACAATTATTTGAAGGTAGCACTACATAAAGTGGCTGGTGGCTGCTCCAACTTGTCACAATGGACATTTACAACAAAAATTAATTTTTTAAGGTGGCAGTGTCCTCAAAGCTCAATGACTGTATATTACAGTGGAAATATGGGTATGATACAATTTGCATAATATTACCGTGCAGTGATCCATCAATTCATCCATCATCCTATCCTATGTTGCCCCATGAGGAGCGTAGGAGTGATGATCTGATAATTTCATAGTTTCACGCGCACACACACACACACACACAGGTCGCCGACAAAGACAGAGCTCTTCCTGGATCGTGGGGATATAATCGTTGAATTAGTGGTGTGATTATGTAAATGAATACGTGAATGGTGGTCCGGTCTGACAGTTGTGAAAAAAGCGCAGATTTTCGTCTAGTAAGAGTATATAATACAGTGGAAGTGTAAAATTTTTGTAGGTTGTATTATGGCGGAAGGAGGTAACTGTTTACACCTGTTGGCAATGAGTTCGAGGGTTTTACCGACGAGGATAAGGGTGAAGGAAGTGTTAAACTGAATCTAACAAGAGTTGCAGGAGTGGAGAAAATGGTAGAGAGGAATGTCCAGGAATTAAACAAATAGGAGAGAGGCAGGACACAAAAACTCGGGCAATAACCTTACACGTGTATTACTCAGTCAGACAAGGGAAACAGCAGATGTTACAGACACGATATTCTGGGTGATCATAAACTCTTACAACTAGATAGGGTGAAGAGTATCTCGCAGGATACTGTCGGGAAAATATATTAAAACAATGTTCGAGGCAGAATGTTTTGATTTAGTATAGTCTAGGGTCTTTATGCGTGTGGAGGGGCCTAGGGCTATCTCTCACACAAGGGGGGGAGTGTAAGGCACTGGGGTTTGATTATATAGTACTATGAGGCAGGGTTTGATGATAGCATGTTCACTTTATTTTCTGCCTTAGAGTCACTTTTGGCCAATTATCTTTGCTTACTCCATGGCCCTGGTGTTAGTCATTATCGTATAGCCCGTCACTGCATCTGTTTCTGGTATTTGGTCTATCACTGTAAGTTCACTATTCCACCTCGGCACTATTGAATCACTATTATTACACAGTACAGTCACTATAATTCTCCCGGCTCCAAGGGTGCGGCTCAGGGGCCACGCAGCCCCGCTACTGACGGGGCTGGTCACCACCAGGAGTCCCCGTGCTCAGGGGACACAGGATCATGCGCAGGGGCATCTACTCTCGTCCGGGGCTGTTGGCGGCAAAGGGGCCCGAACTCTCGGGACTCAATACTGGAGTGCGGCCCTCAGGGCTAGGGCCGAACAATTGCCTGAACCTGTCGTTCAGGCTCCTGACGAAGGGGGAGGTCTTCTGCCGTTGAAGTGTAGGAAGTTCCTGCCTGGGCATTCTGGGGAGGGTCTGGAGTTCCTGAGGACTGCGGTCCCCAGGGCTGGGCGGCGCCGACAGGAGGGGGCTGTGGCACTGGCCTGAGTCAGGGTCTGTCAGGTGGGTCTCCTCCAGAGCCAGTCGTAGGGAGCGGAGGTCCGGGGAGACTATGGGGCCTCTCCAATACTCCTCCACACCTTTGGTGCTGGGGGTCGGGGAACGGACGTCAAACTTGGGTGACAGGGTGGCTCTCGGCCACCTCCTGCCGTAGGGCCTGGTTACTGGCCATGGCCTGAGAGGGTGTGTGTCTGCTATCAGTCCCGACTACACCTTCGGAGCAGCTGCAGGCTGTCTGACGAAGGTGGGAGCAGCTACAGGCCGTCTCCTGCAGGAGGGGTGTAGAGCGGCTACAGGCTGTCTGGCGAAGGCGGGAGCGGCTAGAAGCCGTCTCCTCATTACCCTCAGAGCAGCTACCGGCCGTCTCTGTGAGAGTGCCTTCGGAGTGGCTACAGGCCGTCTGGCGAAGGTGGGAGCGGCTACTGGCCATCTCCTTCAGGAGGGTGTTAAAGCGGCTACAGGCCATCTGGCGAAGGCGGGAGCGGCTACAGGCCGTCTATGGGGGAAAGCCTTCAGAGCAGCTACAGGCTGTCTGGCGAAGGTGGGAGTGGCTACAGGCCGTCTCCTGTAGGAGGGGTTTGGAGCGGCTACAGGCCGTCTCCTGTAGGAGGGTTTGGAGCGGCTACAGGGCGTCTCCTTAGGAAGAACACCTTCGGAGTGGCTACAGGCCGTCTGGCGAAGGCAGGATCGACTGCAGGCCGTCTCCTTATTACCCTCAGGTTGGCTACTGGCTGATTCCTTAGCAAGAGGCAAGTGACTACAGGTCGTCTTAAAGAGGAAGACACCTTCAGAGCGGCTACAGGCTGTCTCCTTTGGGGTGCTGACAGGAGCTGGACAGACAGCTCCACCCCTTCGCTGGTTGATGGAGGCTCACCTGGAAGGTAGTGCAGTATTCCTGCTATGGCGACGGTGGGCGGGCTCCGGGTCATAGGGGCATGCAGCCCGAGCTGACTTAGGCCGTTGTTGCACCGAATCTCGGTGCGCTGCTGCTGCTCCTCCGTGGGCTCCTCGTGGGGGTGTCTGGGAGTTTACGGGGGCACTATGCTGTATTCCTTGTGGAGGTGGCTGGATATTCCAGGGGGCACTATGCTGTATTTCACTACCGTCCACTGTGATAAAGTCACGTCCCCATGACTGGAGGTGGTAGACGTGAGTATCGTGGGTGGTGTAAATTGGCTGAAGATGCCTGAGGAGGACGTGCCAGGCAGTGGTGGCGGTGTTTTCGTCCTGCTCTGCATCACAGGTGAGGAAGAGGATGGAAGTGGTGGTGAAGGAGTGGAGGAGATGGACGAGGTGGTGTGGTCCTCGGACTTAGCGATTTCGGCCGAGTGAAGGTGCCCATACAGCCCGTCGGATCCTCATGGTGATGGTTGTTGCCCGTGGTGTGGTGTGGTGTTGAATGCTTGAACCAGAGGGTATGAGTCGGGTTTTGTGCCGGAGTAATGCGATGCAGTGTTTCTGGGTAGTATAGGTAGCTGAGATTTGGGCCTGATGTAGCATGAGAGTGTGAAGTTGTGGGGAAGCAGGTTGGGTGGGGGAGTGGGTGTATCGGGCGGGTGGCCGGGAGAGGCGGCCAGAGCGGGTGGTGGTTGTTTTAAGGGTCGGGGTGGGTGTGTGGGGTTGGTGTGGGCATGATGCGGGTGTGGTTTGGCGACGGGTGGTTAAGGTGGGGTGTGGGGAGTCAGGAGTGGAGGTGTGGGGGTGCGGTGGGTTGGAGGAGGTGGCAGAGGGTGAGGGTGGCGGTGGAGGTGTGTGGGCATGGGTGGGACACGTGGTGCTGGGCGTGGGGGAGGGGGTGGCGGGAAGAGGTGGGGTGGAGGAGCAGCAGGGTGTTGGTGGTGCAGGTGAGTTGTCAGGTGAGGTGCGAGGTGGCATGACAGCCTGGGAGGTGGAGATGGCAGGGGAGGGGGTGACGTGTCTTGCGGGCGGGGGAGGGATGGGGCCAGAGTGGGTGAGAGCAGGTTTTAGGGTGGGAGTGAGTGGTGATCTGGCACTGGAGGTCGGTAGCGGTGGTGAGGTGACAGGTGAGGTGGCTTGAGGTGTAGGTGGTGAGGAGGGAGTGCAGTCTTGTGGTGCCATCTCGGTGTTTGGTGGTGGGGTGGTTTGGGCGGTAGCAGGGTTCTGTGCTCAAGAGGTGGGGTGGGTGGTGGGTGCGAAGCCAGGGGATGGTGCAGGTGTGGGGGTGGTGGCGGGCAGTGTGTGGTGCTGGAACCATGGTGGCTTGGCAGGGGCTGAGGAGTGGGGTGTGGCGGGTGGTGTGTCGTCGGAGGCGAGGAAAGGTGGGGTGAGGTGTGGGAGGAGAAGGAGCCGGTGGTGCTGGGGAGGTGCAGCCTCGCGGTGTTGTCTGGATGTTCAGTGATGGGGTGGTGCAGGTGGTAGCAGGGGGCTGAGCTCGTGATAGAGTAGTGGGTGGTGAGGTGCCGGGTGTGGTGGGCGGCGAGGTATCTGGTGAGGTTATTAGGGACAAGTTGGGGGTCTGTAGGGGTGGTGAGGTGGAGGGTGGGGTAGGGAGGGTGAACGAGAAAGATGAGGTGGGTGAGGGTGGATCAGAGAAAGAGGGGGGTGAAAGAGAAGAGATAGAGGGAGGAGAATAAAGGGAAACGGCACGTTTCCCTTTATTCACGTTTCCCTTTATTCACATCCCTTTATTCACATCCCCCCCCAGTCTATGACTGGGGGGGGATGTGAGGTGGCCCCAATTAGGATAGGGGGTGTGGGGGCGGTGGTGGACGCCTTCTGTGCTTTTGGTTCCGTTTTTCCTGTTTCCCCTAGGCTCGGGGCAATCGGTGTGTGGTGGGGCGGCTTGTAGGCGCCCCCTGGTGGTTCTGCCACGCCAGGCAGCTTTGAGCTGCTTGCCGATGTCAAAAATGAGGCATCCATGGGTGCAAGCAGAAAGTTCCCAGTGGTCAATTGCGATGATGCCCGTGGGAAGGTGATCGATTGTGCCGATGTGTTGAGGGGTGGAGTGGATGGCTAGAAGGTGCCTTGTCATTTGGATGTATTTATCCATGTCTCCAGTCAGGTCATGGATTGTAAAGTGTTCTTTTACAACACTGGGGAGCACTCTCATGAGAGTGTTAAAGATATGCTGTTCCCGGGTTTCATTATCTGCCTCCGGGTAGGCAGTGGTGACCAGGTGTCTTGCCTGAATTAGGGTATCATCTAGATTCCCATCAAACATCAAATTATCCAGTTGGGATAGTGCCACCACTTTCCCTAGTGATGGGGGTGATGGCTTGTATCACAAATTTCGTGAAATTCTGCCAGGTGAGCTCCGGAACGATTTTCGGTGCTATATTAGCCGCCGCTTTGCCCAACAGTGGGAGTGTGACTGTGATTTTTTGTTGATCATTTTCAAAACCAATATCTAGTAAAGGTTTGATGATCGCCAGATATGTGTGTACATCATACTGTTCGGGGTCGAACTTAGGAAATTGCACGTGCGGTTTAGTTGCCATTTTTCCGGTATTTCCTGACTACCTCTCTCGTATGCCCGGGTCAAGAACCACCACTGTCCACCAGTGTAATGCTCGGTGTTTTAGGCTTGACTTCCCGTTCCTTAAACACCTAACACTTATGAAGAGAGAACCTAACACTTAGCGGGGTTCTCTTTCGAGACCGGGGTTTAGGACAAATAAGAGAGATGCAGGACACAAAAACTCCAGGCAATAACCTTACACGTGTATTACTCAGTCAGACAAGGGAAACAGCAGATGTTACAAACACAATAATCTGGTCGATTATAAACACTTATATCTAGATAATGTAATTAGTATCTTACAGGATATTATTATACAGTGAAATAACACTCGAGGCAGAGTATTCTGGATTAGTACAGTCCAAGGTCTCTAAGTGCGTGCAGAGATTAGAGATGATGCTCAATAGGGGCGGGGCAGCTCTCTGCTGGTTACGGCCGTGGCTTCCCAGGGGGGCGACCACAAGGCGCCAAGGCCTGGCTACTGGCCGTGGCCTGAGAGGGTGAGTAACTGCCAGCAAACCCAGGGACACCTTCAGAGTGGCTACCAGCTGTCTGACGAAGGCGGGAGCGGCTACAGGCTGACTCCTTCAGGAGGGGTGGAGAGCGGCTACAGGCTGACTCAAGGGCAACACCTTCGGAGTGGTTACCGGCCGTCTGATGAAGGCGGGAGCGGCTACAGGCCGACTCCTGCAGGAGGGGTGTGGAGCAGCTACAGGCTGACTCAGGGGCAACACCTTCGGAGTGGCTATCAGCCGTCTGACAAAGGCGGGAGCGGCTACAGGCCGACTCCTTCAGGAGGGGGTTTGGAGCGGCTACCGGCCGTCTCTGGAAGGACACCTTCTGACGAAGGCAGGAGCGGCTACCGGTCGTCTCCTGGTTACCCTCAGGTTGGCTACTGGCTGATTCCTTAGCAAGAGGCGAGCAGCTACCGGCCATCTCAAGAAAGAAGACACCTTCAGAGAGGCTACCGGCCGTCTCCTGATGAAGGCGGGAGCAGCTACAGGCCGACTCCTTAGGGGCGCTGGCAGGAGCTGGACAGACAGCTCCACCCCGAAGCTGGTTGGTGGAAGCTCGCCCGGAAGGTAGTGCAGGATTCCTGCTATGGGGACAGTGGGCGGGTTCTGAGTCATAGGGGTGTACGGCCCGGGCTGACTTGGGCCGTTGTTGCACCGAGTCTTGGTGCGCTGCTGCTGCTCCTCCGTGGGGTCCTTGTGGGGGTGTCTGGGAGTTCACGGGGGCACTATGCTGAATTCCTGGTGGAGGTGGTTGGACGTTCCAAGGGACACCATACTGTGTTTCACATGCTATTGTATATCTATATTGAATTACTAAATAAAACGTCTTGCGAAAATGCAGATAAAAGTAAAACTGGCAACATCACAGCCTTTGTTTCTCTGTCCCTCCGTTCCTTCGCCCGCTCACTCCTCTGAATTTCATGAGTGAAAGAGTTACTACATGACAGTATTGTGATACCAGCTCTAATGTACAGAAGTGAAGCTTTGACCTTGTTGGAGGGACAGAAGTCAAGAGTGAGAGCTGTGGAAATAAATGAGTTATTTGAGAGGAACATGTGGAGTCCGAGTTACATGATGAGACAGACTGACAAATAAGGAAGTGAAGGAGCGTTGTGGTGTGGATGTGGATGTGATGGGAAGCGTTAGGAGAAACACATTTAGGTGGTTTGGTCACATGGAGAGGATGGAGAGTGAGAGACTAATGAGGACAGTGTACGTGTAGTGCCACAAATTTAATATTCATGTATGTGTTTAGAAGTACTGTAATTTTTAAGTTAGATAGGATGTAACCTGAATACTAGTCTATAAATTCCTATCCTAAGTAGTAATTCATATGTTAATAATTAATGTAGGGTTAACTTTATTTTTTATATGTATGTATCTCTGTATCTATGCATTGGGTGATGTAATTGTGGATGTTGAGCTATGGGAATTCCTCCGTCTGGTCGAGTAATGAATAACAGATGCGCGCAGCTTTTCTCTGTCGTTATTGGGCGCCGAGTTTAAACCTTAAACAGAATAATGATGAATATAACATTCTTTCCGTATCCTAGTTGTGAAATGTTTACTAATGAAGCTGCTAGAACCCAAATATGTGAGATTAACAGTCAAAAAGGCCTAAATAATGTCATTTGTGAGGATTTAATAGTCCCGCTTACCTTAGCCGTCACTAGATGGCATAAGCTGCCCCAAAATTCAAGGCGGGATAGTGGTAAAATCAGTGTCTAAATTAAGTAAGGATTGAATCCCAAATTTTCCCCAATTCAGTCAAAAGTCCTGGCGTCATGGGTACACCACTAAATAAATTGTGAAGAAAATTGAAACCCACCATATTTCAAAAACACCACCTCATTTGATCTAGCAGTGGCGTCTCTTGCGTGCCGGGAGGCCCACTCGCTACCCAGACGTCGTGCAAAATGGACGTTGGTTCAGTCCCCAGACACCGGCGACGTCAGTGTGAGTACGAGGCCTCTCCGTGGTATTGTCCATAGACGAGAACATACACACTTACACTACCCATGAATTATTTTATAAACCAATTGTAATTGTAATAGTATTACTGATCTATCAAGTGAACTTTTTTTTGTAAATAAGGAATAGAAATTTAAAAGTGATGTAATCTGGTAACGGAAAGGCGAAATTCAAAACCGTTAACCGTTTTCTTTCTTAAATTAATGTTAGAAAATTTGGAGCGTGGAAGGGAACTTAGTGGTTGTGAGCAATAATGTAATTTTGAATAGTACCTCGAGGCTACACAAGCCCGAGTGATTATGCATTTCTGGTGATTATGTAGTAATGATGATTATGAACTATTAATAATTGTGAATTGAAAGTGATTGTGGATTATCGAGAATTACAGGATGAGAGTATACTATTCGGACGAAATAGAACACGAGTAATTATTTTTTTTATTGGTTCGAGGCTATGCCAGCCCGAAAAGACAACCCAGGCTCGTAAAAAGGTCCCTGTCTTGAGGCTATTGTCGAGCCCAAGAATAACTGACAAAAAGAAAGTAAGGTACAATGACCTCATAAATCGCTTGTATGTACCAAATTGTTTTCGCCTGGTGACAATGTTGTAGGAATGATCACCCAAACCATGGTTTTAATGTACAATCTTCTTTCATACAACAAAGGGTCATGTAATTAAAATGTCTTTTGAAAACCAGCATAAAAATTATTAAAGTAAAGTATATGTCATTTTCTTGGTGTACCTAATCAAGGAAATTATGTCTTCAAGCCTAATTCACTCCCCTTCCAATTCAAGATTCCTTCGCTGAGGGAACGACGACCACCTGTGGTACTGACTAAATCTAGGCTCGGCCAAAAACTACAAACGCTACCAAAATTTTTTCTTAAATAATTATCATCTACCATACTAAGTCAAGTACCACCTGTATTATCAATGGGTAAGTTGACCAGTACCAACAACCGGTAAGATTATAAATCCGTCTTTATACTGGATGAACAATAAAGGTGGGGATAAAATTTCTGGCATTACATATGTGAGTGAGGTGGAGGCCAAGGATGAGATGGAGGGATGGAGTGGAGAAGTATATGAGAGAAGGGGGTGTGAGCCGGGTGCAGGAGAGTGAAATGGCGGGATACAGGGTGACATGGAGGCGCTTTGTTCCTTGTTTGTGGCCAGTGGCCACCGGTTATGGGATTAAGGCGTCTGGCAATAGATAGAGAGAATAATAATAAATAAAAGTGAGTATGCTAATTTAGTTAAATAGCTCAATACTTTACAGTAATTCCACAAATATATGCAAATGGTTTGCACTAACACTTAGCGACATTGCGCAAGCTAAATATTAGATTGCACACTTGCGCAAATTACAAATAATAGAAAATAATAATAATAAATAAAAGTAATATGCTCTTTTATTTCGATATCTCAATATTTTACAGTTTTTCCCACAAATATATGCAAATGGTTTGCGCTTGCGCTTTGCGACCTTTGGCAAGCTAAATATTTGTCAGATTGCGCACTTGCGCTTGTGCAAGGTAGTGAACTGTGGATTGCGCATTGCGCTTGAGCAAGGTCCTTCCTCGTTTGCACCGCCCACCACTAGTTATATTGTGTTCATGCCACATATGTGTATTGTATTGTGGCATATAGTGTCCTGTGTTATATTGTGCTCATGCCACGTATGTGTACTTTATTGTGCTAGATAATGTAATTGTGTTTTAGATTATACTATGTCATATAGTGCACTTGTATTTTATACAGGATTGTCCATGTAATAGTGTGTGAACAGTTGTACTCTGTTTGTAAGGCAATATGCGTGTAGATCTGATTTGCCTGTGTTTGAGCCTTATCCCTTGTCTGCATATTCTAGCCTGGTCCAGAATAAAAGAACCCAAGGCCCGCATCATATCTGAACCCAAGTAGTTGGGCGCAGATTACGCTGTTTAACACTGGTGGCTAGCAGTGGTTCTCGATCCGGCAGAGTGCAACAAGGGACAAAAAGGGAAAGTTACAAAAATGGCTGCCAAACCGCACGTCCAATTACCTAAGTTTGACCCTGAGCAGTATGACATAGACACATATTAGTCTATGGTTAAGCCTATATTGGATATAAGTTTCGAAAATGATTGAGAAAAAATTGCAGTTGCACCCCCACACCTTGGGAAAATTGTCTCGAGCATTGCGGCAAAAATCGTCCCAGAGCTGAAATGGGATCAATTTAGGCAAATCGTGACGCAAGCCATCACACCCTCACTGGGGAAGGTCGTCACCTCCCAGCTAGATGCCCTCACCTATGGCAGCAAGTAGGATGATACCCTCATCCAGACCAGGCGGCTTGTCACCACCGCCTACCCGGAGGCTGGTGCCAACACCCAGGACCAGCATATGTTCAACACCCTCCTGAAGATCCTTCCCAGTGTTGTCAGGGAGCACTTTACAATCTATGACCCAACTGGGGACCTCGTTAGGGCTATACAGTTGGTGAGGCGCCTCCTCGCCACTTGCACTACTCCTCAGCAAATCGGGGTGGCTAGCCGAGTCCCCACTCGAAAACCGCCCCCTAACAAGCCCCGACACCTCCCAGAAACACCGCTCCATCAAACCCTCCCACCAAACCAAGGGTAGTCCCCACCAAGAAGCACCCCAACTCCAGAGATACCACCAACTTAATCTCTATCAACCCGTGGGAGTTCTCTGCATGCAACCATCGCTGTCCCATACATGACATCAGGGAGCAGTTAAAGGCCACCCATTGCAAAACGGCCAACCAGGGGCACCACAAAGTTTCAGCTATTGAGGTCGGCCACATCAAGGATGTGACCCCTCCAACCAACTACCCTAAGCCAGAGGAAATGGAGCTCAGAGAGAAGGACGCCTCACCACAACTGGATTTTTAGGACTGTCCCCACACCTCCCCATGGTGGCGGGGGCCACCTCACATAAATACCGCCCCCCAGCCTACGACAAAATGAGGCTGAATGGGGTGAAAGCAAGGCTTCTGGTTGATACGGGAGCAGCCAGATCATGCCTCTACTACCACTTTTACTCCCACCACTCCACAGCCTTCGGCTCTCTCCTCCCCACCTCTGCCCATCTCTTAGATGCAGGGGATGGCCCCCTGCCTATCCATTGGGAGACACGGGCTCTCCGTGCTGAAACCCACCAACATGTGACTACCCAACACCGATTCATCATATTTGATTCCACCTGCCGTGCATATGACGGCTACTTGGGGCTGGATCTGCAACAATAGCTCCATGCCAATAAAGACTGCCACAAGCGGTGACTACATTTCAACAAAACTCCAGATCCACCCCCTCAGCCCCTCTGCACGTGTACCACCATAACTCCTCCACCTGCCCCTGACCCACCCCAGCCCCCCCATTCCCTCCCCTCCCCACCATGACCACCCCCCTTACTCCACCTTCCCCACTACTATAGCCTCTATCATCACCGTCCTTCCCCACCACAAGGCCTGGCTCCCCTTGCACCGCCCCATTGGAAACTCCGTAGTGTTCTCCCCAAACCCACTGATGGGCGCTACAGCCCCATGCCTGTTGTCTCCCACCTTCCTCCACCCCCCCCCATGTCGGAGCAGTGCACATGGCCAACCTTTCCACCACTCCCCTCACTCTTCCCAAGGGATTAGTAGGCAGAGAAATGGAAGAGGCAAAGCCCTGTGCCTCCCCCCCTTGTCCCCCTGGCCCTACCCCCCATCCCTGACCACCTCTCACCACACTAAACTGACAGCCTTCAGTGCCTCCTCCTGGACTTCCAAGACATCTCGTTGGGACCAACGGACATCGGCCACACCACCTACCTGTCCCACGAGATTCACACAATGGGACCACCCATCTGCCAACCCTCACGAAGAAAAAACCCTAACCAACGGGCTGAGGAAGATTGGCAGGTCCAGGACATGCTAGATACCAGCGCAATATCACCATCCACCACCAGGCCCTGGTCTTCCCCTGTCATCCTGGTGAAAAAGAAAGATGGTACCCTGCGCTTTGGTGTAGATTGCCGACGCCTAAACGATGCGACAACCAAAGACACCACCCCTCTACCCAGAATTGACGACTCCCTTGACTCCCTCTATGGGGTATCCTGGTTTCCTACCCTCGACCTGCAATCAGGATACTGGCAGGTCCTCTTCCACCCCAACGACAGAGGCAAAACCACATTCTCCACCAGCAACGGGAAGCACTACGAGTTTAACGTGTTCCACTTTGGCCTCTGGAACACCCCAGCCACATTTTCCAGCCTAATGGAGTCAGTACTTAGCGGTCTCACCTGGGAAATATGCCTAGCCTATTTGGATGACATGATCATTTTCAGTAAAACCTAGGTTGAGTACCTCCACCGCCTACGACAAGTCTTCCTCAGGATCTGACAAGCTGGGCTCAAGCTTTGACCATCAAAATGCGTCCTGGCCCTGCGTTCTGTCTCCTTCCTGGGGCACATCATATCCAAAGAAGGCATAGCCCCTGACCCAGAAAAACTATGGGCAATAGTGGATCTCCCCCTACCCCAGAATGTCCACGAGGTCCGCGTGTTCATTGGCCTGGCTTCATATTACTGACGCTTTGTGAAAGGTTTCACAAATATTGCCAAGCTACTACATGACCTAACCAAAAGGGGAAACCTTTCACACGGACAGAGGACCGCATACAGTCTTTCAATACCTTAAAAGACGAACTCATCACCGCCCCTATCGTAGCATTCCCAGACTATACCCTTCCCTTCCACTTATACATGGACACGTCACTAGTGGTGATCGGAGCTGTCCTGGCCCAAGTGCAGGACGGCAGAGAACACATCATTGCCTGTGCCAGCCACACGCTTAACCAGGCTGAGAAAAAACTACGCCGCCATGAAGCAGGAACGTCTGGGCATCATTTGGGCCCTGGAATACTTCCAGGTCTATCTGATGGTCACCCACGTCACCATCATCACCGATCACCAATCCCTACAACAGTTACGACAGTCGGAGACACACAGCACCCATATCATCCACTAGAGAGAGACCCTGGAAAAATTTAACTTCGATATAGCTTATTGGCTGGGCAAACTCAGCACAAATGCTGACGCCCTCCCCCGGCTTCCCATAAACTCCATCCATGGCACCTCCACCTTCCTACAACAAAGGCAAGCAAAAGACCACCCCACCTGGATGCCTGCCCACGTGTTTTCCAAATTACAAAGACACAGTGACTACCTGCGCACCTACTCAGGACACATCGCCCTAGACCCAGACACCACCCTAGACACTTTAACCCACCTCCACTCCGACAATGGGATTCACCTTGGCGCAAAGAAACTACAAATTTTCAGTGATATCTATTGGGTCCCAAACCCCTCCCAACTTGCTAAGCAAGTCGCCCAAATGTTCCGAGTCTGTGCTCTGGGCAAAGACACCACCAGGACGCAGGGCCCGTCCAGCAGCATCCTAGCCAGCAAGCCCTGGCAGCTGCTGTCAGTAGATGTCATCGGGCCTCTCCCACCCAAGTCCGGCTACAGATACAGTAAGCTCGCCCGGAACACGTTCTCGTCAGATGCACTCGCAATTATATGCAGTAAGTCCTGGGATATAAGACAACGTAAGATTTCAGAACCATTACGAAAACTATAAATTTATGCAAGAGAGGCCTTTGAAAGGCCAAATCCTTGAACATCAACGCAGCACGTAATGTTTGTTTTGATCACGTGATCATGTGATTCGCTGTACCGCTTTTCCACAGTACTGTATTTGTAAGTTAAATAATTACATTACTGTTCCGGTAAGTTTATGTGCAAGTTAGAGTACTAGTAAATAACATTAAAGCAAGAAATAAACTCTTATAACCAGTTCACCTGATAGGCATCGGAATATTGCCTTTTTTATTTGTTCATTAAAGATTTGCTGTACTGCTTTTCCACAGTACTGTATTTGTAAGTTCTGTTCTGGTATGTACTTGTAAGTTAAAGCACTTAAATAAAGTTAAAACATTAAATAATGCCTTGTAACCAGTTAACTTGTTGATTACTCATGATCGGCGTCGTCAATTCGCCGTCAGACAATTCCCCGTCAAAACATGGACGATTCCCGTCAGGACAATTCGCACTCCGAACGATTCCCTATCATTCTATAGATATATTTATCATTAATTAATCAATACTTTTATCAATGAAATGCGTGGCTTTAACAGACACACATACGGTACTCCAGAATATCCCGGAGAATACCATAGTATCCCCGACAACAGGGCGAACCAGAAACAACGGAGTTCGCCCACGAGAATGCCGACACCCCCACTCGGACCCCACGGGGTAGCCGCCACTAGCCATCACCACTCCGGGCAACAACGACGCATGTCAGCCCGGGCCGTGCGCCCCTGTGACATTCAACCACCACGCCGCCGCCACCGTAGGCGAAAGACACTACCTTCGCGTGGCGGAATCACTGAGTTAGTTAGGGGTGGAGTCAGAAACTATACTCCAGGCAGCGCCCCTAAGGTAGAGACGATCTATGGTCGCTCTAATAGTGTCAAGGTAGAGACGATCTATGGTCGCTCCCATCAAAACCCGGTAGAGACGATCTATGGTCGCTCCCATCAAAACCCGGTAGAGACGATCAATGGTCGCTCCCATAAAAACAAGGTAGAGACGATCTATGGTCGCTCCCATAAAAATCAGGTAGAGACGATCAATGGTCGCTCCCTGAAAGCTCAGGTAGAGACGATCGACGGTCGCTCCCTTAGCACTCTGGTAGAGACGATCAATGGTCGCTCCCATAAAAAAAAGACAGAGACGATCTATGGTCGCTCACATAAAAATCAGGAAGAGACGATCAATGGTCGCTCCCTAAAGCTCAGGTAGAGACGATCAACGGTCGCTCCCTCAGCACTCCGGTAGAGACGATCAATGGTCGCTCCCATAAAAACAAGGTAGAGACGATCTATGGTCGCTCGCATAAAAATCAGGTAGAGACGATCAATGGTCGCTCCCTGAAAGCTCAGGTAGAGACGATCCACGGTCGCTCCCTCAGCACTCCGGTAGAGACGATCGATGGTCGCTCCCAGGGTATAGTAAGGAGGAAAGACCTCCCTGTTTCCCCCGGCCTCTGTTCCCTGCGTGAGGCCCTTGAGAAGACCCACCTGTCGGGCCCCCGTGACAGCCGCTGCCGCAGTCCTCCCCTGTCGGCGCCCCTGCTCATAGGAGACCGCAGTCCGTCGCCTCTTCCGGCCCGCCCTAGGACACCCGGGCGAGACCTCACCACGCCCCCGCGACGCCGGGACCTGACCCAGAGGTTCCTAGCCCTCTTCGGCCCCAGTCCCAAGGGCCTTACACCGGAGCCCAGTCCGGAGACCCCCAGACGTGAGAGGACGCCCTAGCGAGTCGCCCCGTGCCCTCCCGGCTCGCCCTACCCTGACGACGCCCTCAGTCCGACCGGATCAACACCGAGGTAACCGTGTCTCTCTCCACGAGAAATACGAGTGATCCTGTAATAATCGTGAAGTAGATTAAGTGTGACTCCTTTCCTCTTAGAATAAAACTAGTGCAGTAATTTCATGTAATTTCCATTGGGGTAAACCAGGACATAATCCTCCGTTAAAGGGCGAGAATGTGGGTAGAGACCTCAAGTGAAAATACGTGCGAGTGTCATCCCGAAGTTTTCTAAAGACTTCTCTCTAGAGCCCGAAGAAAGACTAACACGTTATTGGAGTGCTATTGGCTAAGCTCTGAGTAATATAATGGAATAGAATACCGGGGAGATGTGTAATATATAAGTTGTGCCGACAGAAACCTAGTGTCACCAAAACAACGAGGACAGCAAGTAATAACTATATTCCCCTGCTCCGCACGCTATCCCTAAAAACTCTCTCCACTCCTCACCCCCGCTCTTAAAGTCCAAATAAGAACCAGAGTTAATTGTCAAAAAATTCTTGCCAACAGAAAACACCTAAACTCCCTTGCTAATATCGGGCCTCATTAAATATTACCATAACTTCCCCCTCGCCGTTCTAAGTCACTCTCCGTGTCTCCCTACTTCCCTCCTGGTTGATCACAAACCCCCCCCCCTTCTCCCCTCACGCGCTCCGCGCGCACGGGTATTTACTGTACTCCTAGTACTAAGATTTGTTGTATTGTCATTAATATCTAGGAAGCTAGTATCCTGCGAGATACACAATATTTTAGATAAGGTTTTTGTATTGCTCTATATTGTGATGTAATGTCTACTGAAATGTCTTGTGTCTGACTGAAATAATACACGTGTATGGTGTTGCCGAAGGTTTTTATGTCCTGCCTCTCTTCATTGCACTAGCTCCGGTCTCGAAAGAGGACCCCGCTCCGTGTTGAGTTGATTTGGAACGAGAAGTCGAGCCAAATTCAACTCAGCATTACACTGGTGGCCAGCGGTGGTTCTAGATCCGAGCGTAGAAGAGAGGTAAATAGGAAATATTTGGAAAAATGGCAACTAAACCGCACGTCCAGTTACCCAAGTTTGACCCTGACCAGTATGACATACACACATATCTTGCAATGGTTAAACCCTTACTAGATATTGGCTTCGATAATGACCAACAAAAAATTGCAGTCACACTACCACTACTGGGTAAAGTCGCAGCGAATATTGCTCCGAAAATTGTCCCAGAACTCACCTGGCAGAACTTTACCAAGTTCGCTGTCCAAGCCATCACCCCATCACTAGGGAAAGTGGTGGCTCTATCCAAATTGGATAGTTTTACTTACGACAGGGATTTAGATAATACCCTGTTACAGGCAAGACGCCTGGTTACTGCTACCTACCCGGAGGCAGATGAAGAAACCCGGGATCAACACACATTTAATACTCTGCTCAGAGAACTCCCAAGTGTTGTAAGACAACACTTCACTATCCATGATCCAACAGGAGACATGGATAAAGATATCAGTTTAATGAGGCGCCTTTTAGCCGTCCATGCCACCCCTCAACACATCGGCGAAATAAATCAATTCCCCGTTGACCTCATCACCATCAACCCGTGGGAATTTTCTCCGTGCTACCACGGATGTCCGATCCACGACATCCGTGAGCAGCTAGAAGCTGCCCAATGCAGCCAAATGACACGAGGGTGCTTACAAACCTCCCCACCTTACGCAAATTCCCCTAAGCCCCAGGGGAAGAAAAAACAAAAAGGGAAAAACAAAAAGCGCCCCCCTGCCCCCGCATCCCACCGTAATGGCGGGGGCCACCTCACCTCTCCCCCAGTCTACGACAGGGGAGAACGTTATCTTTCCTTTTGGCCCCCTCTCACTATCTCTTCTGTTCTACCTTCCCCTATTCCTGCCCCTAGTTCTAACCTTCCCACCCCACACACCACTATACTCCCGCAACACAAAACCGGCCTCCCTCTTCACAGGCCTCCTAGGACCCTCTCCACATCTTCCCCTAACCTACTTCCTAAAACCACCTCCCCCCGTCTACTGCCTTCCACCTCCCACCCCGCGCCACCCACCGCCATCACCTCACCACCACTACCGACCTCACAACCCCAACCCCCCCCTGCTCCCGCACCGCCTGTCACTTCCACATACGAGTGCGATGGTTCCTCCTCGTCATCCCCCTCCACCTCCCCTACCACCTCAGCCTCCACCGCCTCCACCACCCCCTGCACCACACCTGACATCTCACCCGCCACGCTTCGCTTACCCTCACCCCTTCCCTCCGCCGCCTCACCCTTTCCACCCAAGCCCACGTGCCCCGCCCACCCCGCCACCCCCGCAGGACAACCCACTACCACCGCCCTCTCCCCTCCACACCCACTCCGACGCTCTCACCTTCTTCCGCGTCCCCAACGCGCGCGACGGCCCGCGCTAACCGACCCCGCCCACCCCGCACGCCTGCTTCCCCACCCACACCCACCCACACCCACCCACACCCACCCTCAGAACCACCACCACCACCCCCTCCGGCCGACTCTTATGCCCACCCACCCGATACACACACACAGTCAAGCTACATCAGGCCCAAATCCCTCCTACCTGTACTCCCCAGAGACTCAACGCCGCATTACCGCGACACAAAACCCGGCCTTCGCCCACTCT
This sequence comes from Coenobita brevimanus, assembly GCF_032717465.1. Taxonomy (NCBI): domain Eukaryota; kingdom Metazoa; phylum Arthropoda; class Malacostraca; order Decapoda; family Coenobitidae; genus Coenobita; species Coenobita brevimanus. The sequence goes on from NC_136990.1 coordinate 9,211,212, forward strand.
GTCCGGCATTCCACCTCCAACCACACCGACAACCACACCAAGCAACATGAGGATTAAGCGAGCTGTATGGGCCCCTTCCTTTGCCAAGAACCACCGGCTCCGCGGACCCCACCACCTGTTAAAAATCCTCAAGCACACCACCACCCCCTCTGCCCTCTTCCTCACCTATGACCAAGCACAAGAGGAAAATTCTTATACTGCCGCCTGGCAGCACACACTCCGACACCTCCAGCCCGTCTACACCACCTCCAACACTCTAGCGTTCCACCTCCAGCCACAGGGACGTAACTTTTTTCAAGAACACGGTGGTGAAATGCGTGGCTTTAACAGACACACATACGGTACTCCAGAATATCCCGGAGAATACCATAATATCCCCGACAACAGGGCGAACCAGAAACAACGAAGTTCGCCCACGAGAATGCCGACATCCCCACTCGGACCCCACGGGGTAGCCGCCACTAGCCATCACCACTCCGGGCAACAACGACGCATGTCAGCCCGGGCCGTGCGCCCCTGTGACATTCAACCACCACGCCGCCGCCACGGTAGGTGAAAGACACTACCTTCGCGTGGCGGAATCACTGAGTTAGCTAGGGGTGGAGTCAGAAACTATACTCCAGGCAGCGCTCCTAAGGTAGAGACAATCTATGGTCGCTCTAATAGTGTCAAGGTAGAGACGATCTATGGTCGCTTCCATCAAAACCCGGTAGAGACGATCAATGGTCGCTCCCATAAAAACAAGGTAGAGACGATCTATGGTCGCTCACATAAAAATCAGATAGAGACGATCAATGGTCGCTCCCTGAAAGCTCAGGTAGAGACGATCGACGGTCGCTCCCTCAGCACTCCGGTAGAGACGATCAATGGTCGCTCCCATAAAAAAAAGACAGAGACGATCTATGGTCGCTCACATAAAAATCAGGAAGAGACGATCAATGGTCGCTCCCTGAAGCTCAGGTAGAGACGATCAATGGTCGCTCCCTCAGCACTCCGGTAGAGACGATCAATGGTCGCTCCCATAAAAACAAGGTAGAGACGATCTATGGTCGCTCGCATAAAAATCAGGTAGAGACGATCAATGGTCGCTCCCTGAAAGCTCAGGTAGAGACGATCCACAGTCGCTCCCTCAGCACTCCGGTAGAGACGATCGATGGTCGCTCCCAGGGTATGGTAAGGAGGAAAGACCTCCCTGTTTCCCCCGGTCTCTGTTCCCTGCGCGAGGCCCTTGAGAAGACCCACCTGTCGGGCCCCCGTGACAGCCGCTGCCGCAGTCCTCCCCTGTCGGCGCCCCTGCTCATAGGAGACCGCAGTCCGTCACCTCTTCCGGCCCGCCCTAGGACACCCGGGCGAGACCTCACCACGCCCCCGCGACGCCGGGACCTGACCCAGAGGTTCCTAGCCCTCTTCGGCCCCAGTCCCAAGGGCCTTACACCGGAGCCCAGTCCGGAGACCCCCGGACGTGAGAGGACGCCCTAGCGAGTCACCCCGTGCCCTCCCGGCTCGCCCTACCCTGACGACGCCCTCAGTCCGACCGGATCAACACCGAGGTAACCGTGTCTCTCTCCACGAGAAATACGAGTGATCCTGTAATAATCGTGAAGTAGGTTAAGTGTGACTCCTTTCCTCTTAGAATAAGACTAGTGCAGTAATTTCATGTAATTTCCATTGGGGTAAACCAGGACATAATCCTCCGTTAAAGGGCGAGAATGTGGGTAGAGACCTCAAGTGAAAATACGTGCGAGTGTCATCCCGAAGTTTTCTAAAGACTTCTCTCTAGAGCCCGAAGAAAGACTAACACATTATTGGAGTGCTATTGGCTAAGCTCTGAGTAATATAGTGGAATAGAATACCGGGGAGATGTGTAATATATAAGTTGTGCCGACAGAAACCTAGTGTCACCAAAACAACGAGGACAGCAAGTAATAACTATATTCCCCTGCTCCGCACGCTATCCCTAAAAACTCTCTCCACTCCTCACCCCCGCTCTTAAAGTCCAAATAAGAACCAGAGTTAATTGTCAAAGAATTCTTGCCAACAGAAAACACCTAAACTCCCTTGCTAATATCGGGCCTCATTAAATATTACCATAACTTCCCCCTCGCCGTTCTAAGTCACTCTCCGTGTCTCCCTACTTCCCCCCCTCCTGGTTGATCACAAACCCCCCCCCCTTCTCCCCTCACGCGCTCCGCGCGCACGGGTATTTACTGTACTCCTAGTACTAAGATTTGTTGTATTGTCATTAATATCTAGGAAGCTAGTATCCTGCGAGATACACAATATTTTAGATAAGGTTTTTGTATTGCTCTATATTGTGATGTAATGTCTACTGAAATGTCTTGTGTCTGACTGAAATAATACACGTGTATGGTGTTGCCGAAGGTTTTTATGTCCTGCCTCTCTTCATTGCACTAGCTCCGGTCTCGAAAGAGGACCCCGCTCCGTGTTGAGTTGATTTGGAACGAGAAGTCGAGCCAAATTCAACTCAGCATTACAATCAATATATTTATTATTAATTAATCAATACTTTAATAACTATATTTCAGGGGGATCCATCAAAGTCTATGTTCAGTAGTGTAGGCTTTAGATATTATTTATTAGTTGCACCTTTAGTCAATAATTAACTTGTTTCTTCCTCGCTGTAGTCGCCCTTGAATTATCTTCTAGCGTCACCCATAGCTGTCTTCATTTATGACGGCAAATTGTCTTGGTCTTGTTGTGATGGCGAACTGACTTGACGGCAAATTGTCCCGAAACCACTCGGCATCGGAATATTGCCTTGTATTTACGTATTTGTATGTTGAGGTTTTGCTGAGAAGTACTGTATTTGTAAGTTATAACATTAAATAAACCTTCTAACCAGTTAAAGTGCTTCATATTGATTACCAATGGCAGATAACAGCACAACACCACATTTGGGGGGCCTAGGGAGCAAAATAAGGAGTAGTTAAAACTTAGGCAGTTTCGCGCCGAACGTGCCACATCAGGAACGAAACCCACGCATTGGGGGTGAGCTTGCTGTACATAATAACGTTCGTGGACACCTACTCCAAGTTCCTGATTGCCTGCCCGGTGAAGGAACACCATGCCCTCACCATCACAGACGCACTGGTTCACAACGTATTTCCCTACTTTGGCATTCCCCAGGCTCTCCACTTCAACAACGCCCTGGAGATTACAAGCAAACCTGGATCAAACTCTCCACCCTATTCAGCTATGAAATCTCCCACTCCTCGCCGTATTGGTCACAGGGAAATGGCATCTGCAAACGGAGTCACCGCACCCTACTCTACCAGGTGCGGACCAGAATACAAGAAACCCAAAATGATGACTGGCCGGCACACGTCAAGATCGTGCAATGGGGCATTAACTCCTGCCACCGCAAAGATGGCATCGCACTACACGAGCGAGTATTCGGCGAGGCACCCCTACTCCTATCCCTCTGCCACCACTTACAATCACCCACTACCCCCCACACCTCCGACCCCCTTCAACACCTCAAACGTAAACTCCATCACCTCCAAAACACCCAAGACCTAAAACCCGACACCTTTGCAGCTAACCCCTACAAACCAGGCGAATCCGTCATGGTGGCCACGCTGCTGACACCAAATAAACTAGCTCCACGCTACACCGGCCCCTACACAATTGTAAAGATTTCCAACCCATACCAAGTCCTTATTCAGTACCATAACATCTCATGCACCTACCGGAACCGCCACGTGCGCCGCTTTCATGCACCTCCAACACCACCACCTCGCCACCCTCACCTGCCTAATGCACGCCCCACTCCTCCACCTGAGCCCGTTGACTTATACTCCTGCTACCTCTCCCCTTCTCTATCCTCACCCAGCACCCCTGCCACCATCACTACCCCTACTCCAGACTCCTCCCCTTCCCCCCACACCCCCTGCTCACCTCTAACGACCTCACCGCACTTCTCCTCCACCACACCGCCACCACCAAACCCAACACCACATGGCCGTCTAACTCCCTCATGCCATCACTGCCACACGCTCCTCACTCCACCTCATCCCCTGCTCCCATTAGTCACCCCAACTCCCTGTCCCCCACCCCCACCCCATCACCACCTACAGCCACAACTCCACCAACCCACTCATCAGCCGTCCACTCTGCCCACACGCCACCCCCGGCCACGTCACCTCCCAAACCCGACACTGCCGCTCCTCCACCACCTGCCTGGCCCACCTCCTCACACCCATCACCATCGCCCCCTATCAGCACACTCGCTACAACACCCCTCACGTCCCACACCAGTACTAACCACTACCTGGACTAGATCAGGCCACCTAGCCTGTCCTCCACCCAGATATGCCCAAACACCCTCCCCACCTTCCACCCCAACCCCTAATACCTCCCCCCTCACCCTCAAAATACAACACACCACATGGAACATCCCAGTGGCCTGCCCCACTAAGCTACTTAGGCCGACCCCTCCACGACCTCGTAAAAGCAAGGCAACCTCACCTATCTCCAGTCTGCAGCCAGACACCACAAATCATGTACCACAATCTCTGCCACCCGAGATGAAAATGAAGCACGTCATTTGGACTCCAGCCGCAGGATGCAAGCGACGCCTCAAAGGCACAACCCAACTCCTCCACCTCCTCCAGCAGACGCACCTACCATCAACACACACCATCGTGCATTGTCCACACCAGCGCCAAATCAATCCACACTCCACTGGGCAAATCTACTCCGCCACTTCACACCTGCCCATTGCACCCCCACCGCCGATGTTTACCATCTCCAGTCATGAGGATGTGACTTCCATCCCTGTGATGGTGGTGAAATACCCACCCGGTGGAGCGATCCCGACACCACCATCCCAGGAGGAGGACATGGGGAGGTAGCCCCCACCCCAAGAGGAGGCAATGGGGAGACACACCGGCGTTCTGTGCCACAGCGGCATATATCCCCCGTGACCCGACGCCACTCTTCCATGCAGCCGGACCACCAGGAGGTTCCTCAATCGAGTGCATTACCCTCTGACAGAGAGAGCACTCGTTAGAATTGGGGTGGGACTTACCCTAGGAAAGTCTCAAGTAGGCCCTCGGACGCAGAGTCCACCGGACCTGCCTTCACAAGAGGGAGAGCCGCAGCGAGTGCTCACAGTCCTACTACACGCCAGGGAAGCAGCGGTGCAGTAGTATCCACCAGATCTACTGTAGGAGGAGAGTCCACTGGATCTCCTCCTTCTGTCACCCACCTCTGGGAGCAGGCATCTCAGACCGTCACCTCAACGACCATCACCTGTGCTCCCCAGGAGGGCAGTGGGCCCCATGGTAGTATCCACCAGATCTGCCACCGGGGTAGAGACCACTGGTCATCCCCCAGCTGCACCTTCCCCTGACAGCAAGAAGGCAGCAGAGTCCACCGGACCTGCCACAGAAGACAGAAGACCCGCTGGGACCTCTCCTCTGTTGTCCCCAGGACGAATGGTCCCCCAGCAGTGTCCCCTGGACCTGTCAGCCCAAGGGAGTGTCCTCCAGATCTCTCTCGACCACTACCCCGGGAGGGAGCCTGGGCAGTGTCCCCCGGACCTGCCAGGCAGAAGGAGTGTCCTCCGGACCCCCTTCCTCCGGTGTGGAGTTTCGGCAGGGATTGTCAGGCCCGCCAGGCTGAGGAACAGGCCACCGGTCGTTCCTCCTCTGTGACTCCCAAGGCTCCCTACAAGGGAACCATCCCTGGCTCAGCCCACTCCTCCTGTGGCCAAGCAAGATGCCCCTCACGCCTCCCCTCCCCCATGGAGAGTGGAGACTGCTCCCCAACAGGGCCCCCATCAAAGAGTACCTGGGACGGGACCACCCTGAGGCCAGGCATCCTATCTCTGCAGCCTTAGCCCCCAACGCCCTCAGTAGCTGATGGACTCCCCCAGGGCGAGAGGCCGCAGTCCACCCCTGACGGCCTCCTCCAGACGAGACCACAGCCCTCGGATGACGGTGGGCACCTTGCAGCGCAGCCCCCGATGCCCCAAGCAGCTGACGGACTCCCCCGGGTGAGCGGCCGCAGTCAACCCCTGACGGCTTCATCCTCCAGGCGAGACCACAGCCCCCAGACAGCAAAGGGCGCCCAGCAGCCGGCCCCGGGTCTGGGCCAGTCGAGATCCGCCCCCAGGACTCCCACCTCAGCTAAGGGCAGGTGCCATGCCACCCGCCTCCTAGCCCTGTTTGGCCTCAGCCCAGAGGGCCATCACACTCCCAGGGCCCCCACCTGGAAAGGGTCGCCCATCACTCTGCCCTTCAGCTCGACCCGGACCCCTGACCACGCCGTACAAGACTTGTGCTGGGAGCACACCCCAGACAGTCCTCCTCCCACACCAAGCCGCCACCTACGGCTACCTGTGCCATAGCCCTGGGCGTGCCCCTTGTGCCCACCAACGATTTCCAGTGCTACAGACCCAGTGTGCGAACCCCTCCCCCTCACCCAGAGTGTCACGTCCCTGTGTGTCCTAGATCGTACCAAACCCTCGTGTGATTCCCGTGTACATTCCCTTGTGTGTCCCCCTCCCCCCCGTTGTGTGTGACCCTCTGTCCCACAGGCAATACTCACATTTCTCTGCGTAATATCTCTGGCCCCTCACATGTGTACTGTGATCCTTGTGCCATACGACTGGTGACATACAGTATCCTAGTGCAGTGGAATATCCATCCCCCTCCCCCCGAGATACGCATACATCTATATAAAACACCCATGTGATATATCTGATCTAGAGTATATTTCAGTGTGACAAACCGTAACTGGTTTGTCAAGCATGTTGTTCCTTCTCTGTGCAATACATACCTGACCTGGCTCTGTGTTCTATTTATCGTGATATATAGTGTCTTGTGTTATATTGCGTTCATGTCACATATGTGTCGGATGTTATATTGCATTCATGCCACATACGTGTATTATGTTGTGATATACAGTGTTGTGTGTTATATTGCGTTCATGCCACATATGTATGTTGTATTGTGACATATAGTGTCGTGTGTTATATTGTGCTCATGCCACGTATATATGTGTACTCTATTGTGCTATATAGTGTAATTGTGTTTTAGATTATACTGTGTCATATAGTGCACTTATATTTTATATAGGATTGTCCATGAACTAGTGTGTGAACAGTTGTACTCTGTTTGTAAGGCAATATACGTGTAGATCTGATTAGCTTTTGTTTGAGCCTTATCCCTTGTCTGCATACTCTAGCCAGGTCCAGAATAAAAGAACCTGAGGCTCGCGCCGTATCTGAACCCAAGAAGTTGGGCGCAGATTACGCTGCATAACACAAATAATTTTATGTCATGTTATGGCAGACAGAGTGTAAGATAGGGTGGTCTAACCTTATGCTGCAGTATCCGTATGGTTGGAGTTGTTGCCAAGCTTCGGTGGCTCGCACGCCAGACTTGCAAGACAACACCACATTATGGTCTTCTGGCCGAGGCTTGGCAAACCCATGCTCAGCCTCAAACTCTCTGTCACTGAGCTTTACTATGTCATCAATCTGTCCCACTGTGAAACAACACCATGTAAAAAATTATGGGTATCAACATTAAAACATATTGGTTCACAGTACTTGCTCAAATCTAAGTAAAACTATCTGGCATTTCCTGGATAAGAATATTAAAGAGTTGTCCCTACCATGAAAGAGTCAGTATATCAATATCGATACTCAAAACTCATGTGATTGACTCTCAGTTGAACGTAATTGTCTTACTTTAGCTGAAACAGAATATTGTTTTGGTAACATGGTAGTGATGGTGACTGTCACCCACCCATCTGCTTTAGTGCTATAATATTCATCATATTATTACATTACTGTTATTATAATCCAATCCTCCATCATGCTATCTGGAGTATATGGGCCCTGGGTTAGCCTATTTAATCCAAATATTAAAGGTTAGTGATCAACTTCTTGCTTCTGAGTGTCATTATATTGACAATAAACCTCAGCCATAACTAAGATTTAATCCTTGTGTGAAACATCCAGGTGGAATGTCTTAACCTACCAGGCCACCAGGTGTTCACTTGGTGTTCAAGATTCTCCTCCCTCACATAGTAAATAATATTCTGAGTGATAGGCCTACTATTTGGCTTGTCATTCAATGCAGAGTCACCTTAAAGTTGCACTACATGAAGCATGTGGACAAATAAAAACAACACAAGACCAAATAATGACATACAAGGTAGGTTAACGCTGGTGGGTATCCGCCCATACTCCTGCAGCTCCTCTGGCTCCCTCACATCCACCAGCAACACAGAGTTGGTTTCCACCTTAGCATAGAGTTCGCCAAATTCAATACCTGTAGAAAGAATGCCCGTTGGTATTTATTAGTATTTAGCTCAGAGTACTGAATTCTGCTGCTCACTGGTACAAGGTCTGATGGGTTCCTTTGATTTAGCCTCTCCTCTTCCTTCTCGGATCTAGTATTACTCCATTTCTCACCATTCTTTGGTTCCTTCCTACATTTACTACAGCAATATTTTTCACTGTAATTTGTCTATGAGGATGAAATCTTTTTTCTTCTTTCTTTTACCATGTGGTTCCTTCCAAGTCCAATTACTACTATGTTTCTCTGAAAGGTAGTATTAATCAACCTCAGATTGTTCTTTTCTGCATATGCTGATCATTCCACTCATTTCTCGCATTCCAGACACTTATTTCAGTGTCCTACTGCAGTCTTACCTACCTTTTTCTTGCCTACTTTTGCATTTATGTTTCCCCAACACAGTATGTAGCTTACAGTGTTTTATATTTAATATGTCTTCCTCCGCATCTTCATAAAATTTTTCAGTTAATGGTGGCACAACTTATTTTGTTGGAGTATCCCGTTCACTAGATCTCTACGTGTAATAAATTGTATAGCAGGGGTGGGGAACGTCCGGCCTCCGGGGCGTATAAGGCCCGCAAGACCATTTGATCAGGCCTGCAAGGCAATTCGTAAATGCAATTTCATAAACTCATGAATGAATATATATATATATATATATATATATATTGCCAGACGCCTCAATCCCGTTTGGGGTGGCCACAAACAAATAGCCTCCAAGTCGCCCTGTCCCCCGCCATTTCACTGCCCTGCTCCCAACTCACACCCCCCTCTCTCATATACCTCTCCACCCCATCCCTCCATCTCATCCTCGGCCTCCCCCTCCCTCTTCCCACCTCCACCTCACTCACATACACTCTCTTCGTCAGTCTTTCACCCTCCATCTTCTCCACATGGCCAAACCACCTCAGTGTGTTCCTCATAACACTTCCTATCACATCCACATCCACACCACAACGCTCCTTTATATCCTCATTCGTCAGCCTGTCTGTCCATGTGACTCCACAGGCTCCTCTTAAATAACTCATTTCCACTGCTCTCACTCTTGACTTGTGTCCTTCCAACAATGTCCAAGCTTCACTTCCGTACGTTAGAGTTGGTATCACAATACTGTCATGTAGTAACTTTTTCACTTCCATGCTCACTTCCCTGTTTCTTATCACTGCTTTCAAGGAACCAGCAACCTTTCTTCCCTGCTGTACCCTTTCAAGCACTTCACCCTCGAAACCTCCATCCTTACTCATCACACTACCCAAATACTTAAACGTACTCACATTTTTCAATTCCTCACCATCCAGCCTCGCTGTACATTCACTGACTTCACATCTCTCAAAGACCATCACTTTACTCTTCCCTACATTCACCTTTAGGTTCCGTTTCTTACACACTCTCCCAAACTCATCCACCAAGCCTTGCAGCTCCCCTTCGTCTTCACTCAACAACACAGTATCATCTGCAAACAACAGTACAGGGAGTTTCCAAACACTATCCTCTCTCACCAGGGCCACTCCAACATCTACTACCCTACCTTGTACCTCTTTTATTACCCCATCCATGTACAGATTGAACAACCATGGAGACATGACACATCCCTGTTTCAAACCAACTTTCAAAGAGAAAAATTCACTTAGTTCACCATCCACACGCACTGCAGCCTTCGCACCATCGTACATACTCTTCACAGCATTCAACAACTTCCCATCTACTCCATATATTCTTAACACTTTCCACAATCCTTGTCTATCCACCCTGTCATATGCTTTCTCCAAATCCATGAAAGCCGCATACAACTTCTTTCCCTTCTCTAGAAACTTTTCCACTAAAGATCTAAGAATGAATATCTGATCTACACAACCTCTTCCCTTCCTAAAGCCTCCCTGTTCTTCTCCAACTAATTTCTCTGTTCTTTCTCTAACTCTGTCTATAAGTATCCTACCATACACTTTTCCTATATATACTAAGAAGATAAATGCCCCTATGATTACCACACACTTCTTTTTCCCCTTTTCCTTTGTACAAGGGAATAATTATACCTGACTTCCAATCCTCCGGGACTCTACCTTCCTCCCAGGCCAATCTGCACATCTTCCACATCCATTCTACTACTATCTCTCCCCCATGCTTCAGCATTTCACCACACACTCCATCAATTCCTGGGGCTTTCCCCGATTTAACTTTCTTCATTGATTCCACAACTTCTATCCTACTGATTTCTTCCTGTCTTCTCACCTCCCTCCTTCTCCCAGCCATTCCCCAGCCACTTATACTCGCATTACTTCCATCCTCTACGTTCAACAATTCCTTAAAGTGTTCTCTCCATCTGCTCACTTTTTCTCCCTTCTCCACTAGTAATCTACCATTTTTATCTTTCACTCCCCTGCTAACTCCACTTCCACCCTGTCTTGCTCTTTTCACTTCTCTCCAGAACATTTTCTTACAGTCCCTCCACTTTACACTCAAATTCCTTCCAAATTCCTCATCCACTCTCTTCTTACTCTCTCTTACTAATCTTTTCACCTCTCTCTTCCTTTCCACATATAACTCTCTCTTCCGCCTCTCAACTTCTTCCACGCCCCTATTTCTCATCCATTCATTGTATGCTTTCTTCTTTTGTGCCACAGCCTGTTTCACCTCTTCAGTCCACCACGCTGTTCCTTGCACCCCCCTCCGTCTTCTCTTCCTTCCACACACCACATCACATGCTGCACATATTTCTTCTGTAAATATCTTACACACACCTTCCAAGTCTCCCATCTGCTCCAATTCATATTTGCCCAATCGTTCCTCCACTTCTCTCTTATACTCTGCCTTTTTCTCATCCTCTTGTAACCTTTCCACTCTCCTTGCAACTACTCCTTCCTCTCGTCTTTCTCTTCTTCTATTCCTCCATCTTGCATCCTACTTCTGGCCACCACCAAGTAGTGGTCAGAAAGTCCACTCCCCCAACCTCTATACACTCTTGCATCCTTTACACATCTTCGCATCCTTTCATCCACACACACATAATCAATCATTGCCTTCCTTTCATTCAGTTCACCACCCACCCTTCTCATCACTCGCCATGTATACCTGTGGATCATTTTATGCCTGAAGAGGGTATTGGCTATCACCATCCCCCTCCCAGCACAAATGTCCACTAACGCACTCCCATTCTCATCTATCTCAGCAGGCACACCCCACTCACCAACTATTCCATCCACCTTCACATTACCAACTTTACCATTCATATCACCAATCAAAATCACTCTCTCATTCCTTCCAAACTTTTCCATGCACACTTCCACATTTGTCCAGAACTCTTCTCTCAGTCTTCTAGCACGATCTTGCGTTGGCGCATACACACACACAATCGCCCACATTTGTATTCCAACTTTCAACTTTACCCATACAATCCTTGACCCAACTGATCCATACTGTCTTATGCTCTTCTTCCATCTTTTACTCACAACTATACACACTCCTTCCTTTGCCCTCTCATTCTCATCTACTCCTGCACATATACCCCATCCATACTCCCATTCTCTCACACTTTCTCCTCTCCATTTTCTTTCAGTTATTCCACATACATCCACTTTCACACCCTCAAGCACCTGGACAATCTCTCTTTCACCTCATCATTCGCTCCTCTTACATTCCATGTACTCATTACCAAGTCCTTTGTCCGGTCCTGGGTCGTCATCGTTTGGTCAGACCTTGTCCGAGGCTTCTTGTTTGCTTTTTTAGTTAGTTGTTTTCCTGGGAGGGGCACTAACCCTCCGCCAACCCTTTTAGTCGCCTTTTACGACAAGCAGGGATACTGGGGGAGTATTCTTGAAAACCCCCCTACCCCCAGTGTATATATATATATATATACAATTCATAAATGCAATTTCATAAACTCATGAATAAGTATATATATATATATATATATATATATATATATATATATATATATATATATGAGCCTGTGTGGTACAGTGGTAAAGTGTGCATTTTCGTACAAGGAAGAACGAGGGTTCGTGTCCTACCAAGGGCGTTCTTCTGGCCACGTACTTCATTGCCGGACACAAGGGGTGCTGTGGCTGAACCGGTGTCACATACTATGAAGTATGCTTGCACCCAGTCAGCTTGCATGGGCCAATTACATTTGGTTCACAGACTACACACACATCCAAAGCCACTCCGACACAACAATTATATACACTTACAAGCACTTCTCACCCTACATACAATCTCTACCAGACAGCCTAAGCTATTTGGTAGAGATACATTGGCTGTATCATCCCCACTTCGGTAGGGATAGGCCGGTCCTGCAGTGGACTCTCAAACGGCTGATGAGATGAGAGATGATATATATATATATATATATATATATATATATATACATATATATATATATATATATATATATATATATATATATACAGTATACTGTATATATTATGTACTGGGCTATAGTTGATTTTAAGTTGATAATTTTGTCTGGCCCGCGAATGATGTTAAAAATATCCCAATGGCCCTTAATAGGAGGAAGGTTCTCCACCCCTGCTGTATAGTATGGTAAGAATAAAAGGGTGAGGTGAGGTTCCCCAGCATCTGTGGGTTTAAAATAGTCATGAGTTTCTATCACTATCACCAGACAGTTTAATTTAGTTTGGAGTTTTTTCAAACTAAAGGGGTTATACAGCTGTATCCTACATTCACCTTCTGTCTCTTTTACTATGGGGATACCCTAAATCATCTAGTGGCTGCAAGAATACACTACACAAAGAAGAAGACCAAATCGGAAAGGTTACAGCGCCTAGAGTAAAGCATCATATTCCAGCATGATGGCATGTTTATAACAACGCTGAAGATTAAGAGCTAACAATAATATGCCAAATTAAAAGGGGCAGAGTACTGCACCATATTCTATAGCTGCAGCTCACGACTCTGAAGGTGTCATTATCGTACCCTGGCAACCTACCAGTCAAAAGTGCATCTGCTTTCATAATATACAAGAAATCGGACACAGTGTTGAGTGTTGATATGTAGGTTGCCAGGGCACAATAATGACACCTTCAGACCCGCGTGCCGCGACTACAGTGTTATAATGTTACAGCTCAACATTAAAGATGGAAAGCTGGCAGTTTTAGCCCAAGTTAAATGGAAATCAAAATCACATCACACTTGCCTGGGGGACCAGCATCAAGTTCAGGGCAGGAATCGATGGTGGTGTCATCATGGCTTGTCCTTTCAACATTTTGTGATGATACAAACGGAGACGTGGCGAGAACCAGTAGGAGGAGATTCATTTCTGTAATAGGTATATACCCACAGTTACCACATGTAATAGGCCTTAAGATATTCACAAGTTACCAAGCAACCCTCAAACAGCGGGGTACTTCATAGTGTGCATATTTATTTTTTTTTTTCGATTTTCTTCAACATTGCTGTTATGCTGGATATTTTTAGGCTGACTTATCGTCCTAAAGACACAAGCGACTGAGCGGGGTCCTCTTTCGAGACCAGAACAGGGCATAAAAACTCAGCAGGCCACCTTAACACATATATTGCCTTAATTCAACTTCCTTACAACATACATACAATGATACATAAAATAAGGCACAGGTACAGTGACAGGCTTGTTTATGACAGAATTCACAACACACTATATACACAATGCGATAGCCCTCCAGTCATTAACATATATAAATAATACATAGGGGTTGGAGCTACAGTTCATAAAGTCTTTTTCCCTCAGTCCTTGTGTATTGTTCTTAGTTCCTGAGCTTGGGTAATTCACACAATATGACAGAATATTCAGTTTGTAGACACCTTCACTATCAGCTCTCACCGTATCACTGTTTGAGTCTGAACGGGCAGTGTTACTTCTAGTTCTTTGTCACAACACTGAGAATACACTTTGGCGTCTCTTCGGCTGCCAATCTTTGAGCTCAATCAAGGTGGTGCCTGGGGGTCGAAGGGAGGCCCACAGGTGCACCCTCCTGTAGGAAGCACGGGACTGCTACTGGGGGCATCACTGCCCAGACACATCTCTGGTCGGGGGTGCAGGGAGGCACTCTCCTGGTGGGGCCTCAACCTGGTGAGTCGCCCTCAGGGCTGGGGCCAAACAGCATCAGGAGCCGGACCTGCCACTTCTTTCTCCGGGTGGAGGGCTGGCAATGAGTAGGGTCAGGGCTGTCCCGACCTGGGGTCTGGGGGGTGTCCCTGGGAAGACGGGGGCTGCAGTCACCTCTGGACTGGGGCACCGTCAGGGGTTAGCTGTGGCGTCTCGTCCGTGGGGCGTCCATCAGGGCCAGGCGTCGTCCAGGGGCAGGCTGAAGGGCGTGGATCCCCTCCTTGGGTATCAAGCCCTGCCACCACTCCTCGAACGGCAGCTCCTCCGTGGAACCACACCTGGAGGAAGAGACAAAAGGGCGTCCCGCACAGCCTCTGGATGGAGAGTGGGCTGCACAAGAGACCTCCTCCGACAGGAAAACCCTAGGGGCTGTGGATGAAGAGCGTACAGTGGCTGTCCCTTCCCCGGCGCATACGGTGGCAGTCACCGTGGTTCCACAGATCCTCAGGATAGCAGCAGAAGGATGTACAGTGGCTGTTCCTTCCCTGGTACATACAGTGGCCATTACCACGGTGCTGCTCCCGAAGGAGGTAGAGGCAGACGAGGAACGTACAGTGGCCATTCCCTCCCCGGCGTGTACAGTGGCCATTGCCGTGGTTCTGCCTGTCTGATGGGAAGTAGCTGAGGGACATACAGTGGCCGTTCCCTTCCTGGTACATACAGTGGCCGTTATCACGGTGCTACTCCCGTAGAAGGAGGAGGTGGATGAGAGATGTATAGTGCCCGTTCCCTCCCCAGTGTGTACAGTGGTCATCGCCGCAGTTTCATCTCTCCTACTCCTGCCTGCCGACATGTGTACAGTGACCATCATGCCAGGGCTAACCCCAGTTGTGGCTGCAACAAAAGAGCGTACAGTGGCCGTCCCTTCCCTGGTACATACAGTGGCCATTACTGTGGTGCTGCAGAGGAAAACAGCAGAAAGGCATACAGTGGCCATCCCTTCCCCAATACGTACAGTGGCTGTTACCGTGGTGCTGCCTGGGACTGTATCTGGTGCAGTCCCACCCTGATTCTGACGAAGGCTGGTCCAGCCGAGATGTAGGTGGCCATTAGTGAGATGTGGTTGGGCGTGTTGAAGGGAAGAGGGGCATAGGGTCGGGGCGTACCTGTGCCCGTCTCGCCCTAATTCTTCGTCGTGCTCACCTGCCCCACTGTGGTGTCTTCCTTGGGTGGAGGCAGGGCTGCGGCTCTGTCCTGGGGAGGGGGATTTGGCGGGAGTGCATATCTCACTACCATCCATGGGTGAGAAGTCACATCCCCACAACTGGAGTTGGTATGTGTTTGTGGTGGAGGTCTGGTGTGTTGGTGTGAGTTGACAGAGGAGGGTTGTCCAATGTCATGTAATTTGGTTGGGTTCTTGGTTGGGTTGTAGGTTATATGGAGAGTGGAGGTATGTGGAGTGTGGTGAAGGCAACGGAGTAGTTGTTTTGTCCCTCAGATTCTCTGGCCGGGTCCCTGTGGAGGGTGCCAGACAATGTGTTGTACTCTCATCTCTGGTTGTGGTGTGTGATGTGAGACATCTGGCTGTATCCTGGCGAGGGGTGAGGCGGCCAGGGTTTTATGAGGGAGCTTGAGGTAGGAGCGGCTGTTCCCCCTGGGGAATTTGGCTGGTGGAACTTTCCATCTTGCTTGATGTAGGCTCAGTGTGATGGGGGTGGTGTTGGGGGTGTTTGGTGTGTTTGAGGGTGTGGGAGGCGATGTTGGGGGTGTAGGTGAGGGCGTTGCGACATATCTGGCTGGTGGGCATGTACCCCCTCCACAATATGTCTACCCCCGATATATATATGTCCCCCCCCAATGCATACATGCCCCCACTAAACTTGCTAGGTCAGCATGCTCTCCCACGCCTGAAGACGGCGTTATTGCATCAGTTGATAGCAGACAGCCGACACGGGCAGACTATTTTACTGTGAGCTTGTAATAAACTCCTTATCTAGCTGTTTGTAAAAAAAAAAAAAAAAAATGAAAAGAACAACAATAGAACTCTCATATCTACTCCTTGTTTATCATGTATCAAACTATTCTTGTATACTTCCCATTATGTCTTATTCCTTGTATATCTTATATGTATATATCCTTCTCATTCCCTCCCCTCAACATGGCCATGTCTCCCCTACTGCCCCTGTATCATACTTATCCCTTGTACACACCTCCCGGTCCTGCCTTACTACTATAATCAAAAGCCATTTAACTCCCGGTGTCAGGAGACACCATCTCAGCTACCCGGGGGAGTAGTGTACCCCCTCCACAATATGTCTACCCCCGATGTATATATGTCCCCCCCCAATGCATACATGCCCCCACTAAACTTGCTAGGTCAGCATGCTTTCCCATGCCTGAAGACGGCGTTATTGCATCAGTTGATACCAGGCAGCCGAGAAGGGCAGACTATTTTACTGTGAGCTTGTAATAAACTCCTTATCTAGCTGTTTGTACACGGAGTTTCTATTACCAAAGTATTGCAAGTTACAGGCATGAGAGGTGCCCAAATCTAGTGGTAGTGGTAGTGAGGACTGGCGTGGGGGGTGAGGTGGTGGGACCATGTGGTGGTTTTGGTACTTGGTTTTGGTTGTTGGTAGGTTGTGGTGGGGGTGTGTGTAGGGGGTGGGGACGTGTGTAGTTGGCATGATCGGTAGGTTGGTGGTGTGGGCATGAGGGTGTGTGGGTGGCGTTGAATGGTATTGGTGCTGTTGCACGTGGGCAGCTCATTGGAGGTGCAGGGCAGGAGGAGCGGGAGGGGGTGGGGGATGGTGTGCTAGGTGCGGTACGGTGTGGGTGGGTGTTTCTGCGGGGGTGGCAGTGTAGAGTTGTGGTGGTGAGTTGTTGTTGATGTAGGTCGGTGGTGGGGAGTCATGGAATGGAAGAGAGGGCGAGGGTGAGGTGGCCAGCAGGGGCATGTTGGGCAGGGGAGTTGGTGATGCATCTGAATTGGATGAGGTGGGCGGGAGGTCAGGTGAAGGGGAAGAGGGGGAGGGGGTTGTGGAGGGTGAGGCGGAGGAGGAAGGTGTGAAGTAGTAGTGGTATGAGTCACTGGTCGGTTTCCAAGAAGGGAGAGAATGCGGCGCGGCGTGACGAGATGCGGGAGGCATGCGGTGTAGAGGGGTGTTGCTGAGTGTGGGGTGGAAGGGGCGTACATGTCGATTGCAATATGTACGGGTTTGTCTGTGATGTTGGATGACGACTTGGTAGGGGTTAGGGACTTTCGCTGTGGTAAAAGGGCCTTTGAACTGGGGTGAGACTTTGTTTGGGGTAGGCAGGCGTCCCACGACAAGTCTTCTGGTTTGTAGGGATTGGAGGTGATGGTATCTGGTTGCAGGTCTTGTTATTGTTGTAGGTGATGTAGCCACCTCTTGAGATGGTGGAGGGGGTTGGTGGTTGGGGGTGGGGACGGGGGCTGGAGGTAGTGTCAGAGGGGCAGAAGGAGGGGAACTTCTTCAAATACTCGCTCATGTGGGGTGACCCCGTCATCCCTAGGGCATGTGTTCATGCCCCACTGCATGATCTTATCATGTGTGGGCCATTCTTCATTCCCCGTTTCTATGATTTGTGCCTGCACCTGCTTGAGGAGGGTGCGATGGCTTCTTTCGCATATGCCATTTCCTTGGGACCAGAATGGGGAGGAGTGGGATAATTGATACCCAAACAGGGTGGCTAATTCACTCCAGACTTTCCCGGTGAATTCTGGGGCATTATCTGAATGCAAGGTAAGGCTTGGGGAATCCTGAAGTAGGGGAAGACATAGCAGACTGGTGTGTCAGCTACTGCCACGGCGTTGTGCTCTTTCGTGGGGCAGGCGACAAGAAACTTTGAATACACGTCGACAAAAGTTATGATATACTTGTAGCCTGCTTTAGGTGGTAAGGGGCTGACTACGTTGATGGACAGTAGTTGCCATGGTTTGTGTGTGGTGATTTTCCCCGCGGGTCCGGCTGTGTGGGTGATGTCTTTTCCCAAGGAACATGCTTGGCACGTTTGAATAATCTTCTTTGCCAGGTTTGAGGGGCTGGGTGTCCAATATATGTCATTAAAAACTTGTAGGAGTTTTTTGGTGCTGAGGTGGATGCTATTGTGGGTGTGGAGATGCATCATGACATTATGGGCGGCATTGGGGTCTAGTACTACGTGGCCGTCTTGGGTACAGGGGTGTTTGCTGTGCTGGTATAGCTTGAAGAAGGTTTGTGGTGGTATCCAGGGAGGGCGTTGCTCGGTCTGCCACATTTGCATGAGGTCAGGGTCGGCGTGGATGGAATAAATGAGAAGGCGGGATAGCACGTCGGTGTTTGTATGTAGCTTCCCGAGTCGGTAGGAGATTTCAAAATCAAATTCTAGTGCTTCTCTCCACCTGATTAATTGGGCATTGTTAGTGTTGGATTGCTGCAACCACTGGAGAGACTGGTGGTCAGTATTGATGATGACATGGGTGCCTGAAATGTATGATTGAAAATAGTCCAGAGCTCATATGATGCCCAGGCACTCGCGTTTAGTGGTGGTGTGATTCTTCTTGGCCTAGTTTAGAGCTCGGCTAGCGCAGGCGACGATGTGCTCCTGCCCGTCCTGCACTAGGGCTAGTACGGCACCAATGGCGACCAGGGATATGTCGGAGTACGAGCGGAAAGGTAAGTTGTAATCGGGGAAGGCAACAATGGGGACAGTGATTAGCTTGGTTTTCAAGGTGTTGAAAGCAGAGACCTGGGCCTCAGTCCAAATGAAAGGCTTACCTTTCTTTGTTGAGTCATGCAGGGGTTTGGCGACATCGGCAAAGCCCTTGACAAAATGCCAGTAATATGAGGTCAATCTGAGGAAAGTGCGCACACCGTGGACATCTTTAAGTAGAGGGAGGTCAGCAATGGAGCAGTTTGTCTGGGTCGGGGGAGATGCCCTCGGCTGAGATCACGTGTCCCAGGAAGGAGACGAATCTCTCAGCTGTGACGCATTTTGAAGGATTGAGCTTGAGTCCGGCCTGGCGTATGGATGTGAATACCTGTTTAAAGGATTGGAGGCGGTCGGCCCAGGTTTGGCTAAATATGATGACGTCGTCTAGATACACTAGGCAGATCTCCCAGGTCAGTTTGCTGAGGACCGACTCCATCAGGCAGGAGAATGTGGCAGGGGCATTGCAGAGTCCAAAGGGGAGGACGTTAAATTCATAATGCTTGCCATTGCGGGTAGAGAAGGCTGTTTTTTGTTTGTCCTCGGGATGGACAGGGACTACGCCTGACTGTAGATTAAGGGTCGAAAACCAGGATGAGCCGTGTAGCGAGTCAAGGGAGTCATCTATCCTGGGTAAGGGGGTGGCATCTTTTGGTCTTAGCATCGTTAAGTTTATGGTAATCAACACGGAACCACATGGTGTGCCATCCTTTTTCTTGATGAGCATGACAGGAGAGGACCAGGGGCTGGTGGAGGGGGAAATGACGCTGGCATCTAGCATGTCCTGGACCTTCCGGTCTTCTTCCATCCGTTGTTTGGGGTTCTTTTGTCGTGAGGGTGGGTGGATGGGTGGTCCTGTGGTGTGAATTTCGTGGTTAAGGTACGTAGTGTGTCTGATGTCTGCTGGGCTAGATGAGTATAGGTCTTGAAAGTCCAGAAGGAGTTGTCGAAAACTGTTAGCTTGGTGTGTCGAGAGGTGTTCAGGTAGGGCAGGCAGGGTGGCAGGAGAGAGGAGGCGGGCATCGCAAGGCTCGGCTTCCTCCACGTCTCCTACTATTAAGCCTCAGGGAAGGGTGAGTGGGGTGGCGGTGAGGTCGGCGATTTGCACTGCTCGGACGTGGGGGAGGAGGAAGGTGGGTGATAGAAGAAGGGAGGAGAAAGCCCCTGGTGGTAGATTAGGGGAGAACAGGACAGAGGTACTGCTGGGCCTGTTCAACTGCAGCGAAGCCTTGTGTTGGGGGGGGTGGTTATGGCAGAAGCAATGGTAGCAGGAAAACTAGGAGGTGGAGAGGGAGAAGGAAGGGGGGATGTGTGGTGAGGGGTGGGATGGGGGATGTTGAGGGTGGTGGTGTGCACATGCAGAGTGGCTGGGCAGGGGGGGTGGGGCTGGACGAAATTGAAGGCAGCGCTTGTGGCGATCAATGTTGGTGTGGAGTTTCTGTAAGAGATCCAGCCCCAAGCAGCCATCATAGGCACAGCAGGTAGAGTAGAATACAATGAATTGGTGCTTGGTGGAGACTTTCTGGTGAGTGTCAGTCCGCAAAGCCCGGGTTTCCCCACGAATGGGCACGGGGCCATCCCCCATGTCTACGAGGTGGGCTGATCTGGGGAGAAGGGGGCTGAAGGTGGAGGTGTGGCGGGAGTAAAAATGGGTGTAGGGGCAGGATCTGGCTGCTCCAGTGTCAACCAGCAGCCTCGCCTTGATCACATTTAGCCTCATTTTGTCGTATACTGAGGGTCAGTATTTTTGTGAGGTGTCCCCCGCCACCGTGGGGAGGTGCAGCGGCAGACCTAAAAATCCATTTGTTGCACGGTGTTCTCCTTGCTGGGTTCCACTTCCCCAAGATCTGCGTAGGTGATGGGTGGAGCATCTTCTTCGGGTCCGTCGTCGTCCAGGGATGAAACCTTCCAGCACCCCTGTGCAGTTGCCCTGCATCGTGCGGCTTTCAGCTGTTCATGTATGTCATGCAGGGGACGGCTGCAACTGCAGGCAGTGAACTCCAATGGGCGACTGCAAGCGGTGAACTCCCATGGATTTATTGATATTAGGTTTGAGTTTTCCCTGGGGTTGGGGCGTTTCTTTGCAGGGTGTGCCCTGGCTATGGTAGGTGTTGGCTCCGAGTTGGGTCGTCAGCCATATCTTACATCCCCCCCCCCTAAATCTAGATTTAGTTTGGGATGTAAATGGACAAATGATTGAATTTCTTTCTCTGTTTCACTGAGGTATTGGAGTGCGGTTGTTCATTAACCCGCAGCGTCCTGTCAACGTATGGGTACGTTGCAACATTTTGCATTTGCCAGTCCCAGCAACGTAGCGGTACGTCGCACAATTGCAAGGTGCATAATTTGCACAATTTTCAAATTTCGCGCTTGATTTTCGGTACGTAGGGTCGCTCGACCTTCCCCTACCTGCCACCAGGTGCGGACACTCAGCGACCCCGCACGACCCACGCTTACCCGCGGCTCGGTCACTCACCTGTCAGCAACGATCCTGCTCAGACATGGTGAAGAGAGGTCTCTCAGAGGACGAAATTCAAGCTGCCCTGGACGCCTTTACAGGCGATAGTGATTCCCCACTGGACGACGAGGTTGTAGACAAAGATTATGTGCAGCCAGAGGAGGAGGAAACCACCAGCAGTGATGAGGAAGTCCCGTCCCCCAGGAAGCGGCAGTGCGTGACTTACTGTGCTGCTAGAGAGGGGCAGCCGGCCAAGAAACCACGTGCAACATCCTATGCCCAGCCCCAACGTGATGTGGAACCAAAATTTGATGACGAGGACGAGGACGAGGACGAGGACGGAGCCGTGGGACGTGCTGCCACGTGGTACGAACATGAGGTGATAACTCATCGAGGCCCTGAGAGCACACCACGTCGGACGAGCAGGTATGGGCCTAGTCTTTTATTTTGGGGAGGTAGGAAGTGCCGTGGAGGGAGTGGGGAGTGAAAGGGAAAGTGCAGGGAGGAGTATGGAAAGTGAAAGTGGCGGGAGTGAGTCATCACTCTCCCGTGTTGGTGTGAGGCGGCGGGGTGTATCACGTGGGCGAGTGAGGGTGCGTCCTGAATCACGTGGGGTTGTGATGGAGGGGGAAGGTGGGGAGGAACCACTCCCCAGCACGTCTTATGCTCCCCAATATTCCCTAACACGTGGGCGAGTGAGGGTGCGTGAAAAATCACGTGGTGTTGTGATGGAGGGGGAATGTGGGGAGGAACCACTCCCCAGCATGTCTTATGCTCCCCAATATTCCCGAACTTCATCCCCACAGCCCCCTAATGTTCCTCAAGGCCGTAAGGGTAAGGGAAAGGGAAAGGGTAAAGGCAGAGGGAAGAGGAGTGCGAGTGGGGAAGCCCTCCGTGCTCCTTCTCCCCAACCTCCCTCACCAGCATCTCCTCCCCACCCAGACGAAGGTGCTGATGGGGACGATGGGGACGAGGGATTTGTGGGATGGAATTTGGAGGATGGGAGTGATTTTTCTCCCCTCATTCACCCCTTCACTGAGCAGGGGTGCGCTGGCTGCATTGCTCCCGGAATTCACCCTAATTCCACCAGGCTGGATTTTTTCCACCTGTTTTTCAGTGAGGCTTTCGTGGAGCAGATAGTTGACCAAACCAACCGTTTTGCAAGCAGCCAGCGCCGTGAGAGTGAAAGATTGGGAACAAGGAGCAGGCATTCTATCATATATAATTACCCTGTCTCCCTTTCAGAAATGTTCTTATTTTTTGCCCTGGTCCTTTTGATGGGTATTATACGAAAGAACAGAATTCCGGCCTACTGGACAAGGGACCCTGTTATGCTGACACCAATATTTGGCCAAGTCATGAGCCGTAATCGCTTCCAACAAATTCTAAGTTGCCTCCACTTTTACGATGCTGATGATCCTGCAAATGCGAACGACACAGATAAGATGAGGCGAATTAGGTTGGTCTTTGATCACCTGAGGCAGAAATTTCGTTCGTCATTTTATCCCTATAGAGACCTCGTCATAGACGAGAGTCTCGTGTTGTGGAGAGGCAATATTTCATTTAGGCAGTATATACCAAGCAAAAGGCACCGTTTTGGGTTCAAGATCTTTGTTATGTGTGACTGTAGGACTGGATACGTGCAAGACATAGTCTTGTACACCGGTGCACAGACAGACATAATAGGAGATTGGAGTATTGGACTGTCGGGAGCAGTGGTAAAGACAATGATAGAAGACTACCTTCATCGTGGTCACGTCCTCTACCTGGACAACTGGTACACTAGCCCTCTTCTCGCTCGTTATCTACACATGCATGAAACGGGAATCTGTGGTACCGTCAAGGTGAACCGGCGTCACATGGTCAAGGTAGGGCAGAAACTTGACAGGAATGAGGTTGTCTTCTTCAAAACCAACAACATACTTGCAACTGTGTGGAACCATAATAGAGAAGTAAGCCTCTTGTCCACGGTTCACCGCCCCTTGATGCACCGTACAGATTCCGTGGATTACCGGAGCGAGAACAGGCGGCACATATGGAAACCTGAGTGTGTCCTAGATTATAACATAAACATGCGCCTGGTGGACCAGTCAGACTCCATGATATCGACGGTCGAGTGTGCCAGGACCACGATGAAGTGGTATAAGAAACTGTTCTTTCACTTGCTAGATATCACTGCTCTGAATTGCCACCACCTGCACGCCATGACAACAGGAGTTCAGGAAACCTTTGAAGGGTTTGTGAGGGAGCTCACAAGAGAGATGTTTGCACGGTATGCTGTTGAAAGGCCCCAACATCGCACCCGCACTGCCCCTATTGCCCAAACTCCCCTGAGAATATCCGGCCGCTATTTACCCACTCCTATCCCTTCCCAGCCAAATAGACCTAGGCCCCAACGCAGGTGTCACGTGTGTAGCAATTCCCGGGTGAGACTCACCACTCAGAGGAAAGACACCCACTATGAGTGCGTCGAGTGTGACGTGGGTCTCTGTATTCACCCATGTTTCAGCGAGTATCACACCTTGATGCAGTTCTAATATGGTGTGAATGCGATAGGACGCTGTTACTCTGAAGTAAATGCGACAAACAGAAGCTCAGTGTAATAATAAGGCCTGTTGATCTGTAAATAGTTGTATAAAGTGGATACGGGTCTAACATAAGTGCAAAAATAGTATGCAAGTGTATAAATATGATCTAAGTGGAAACATACCTAGCGAGGGTATTTTGATGCGATATTCTGACGCTCAGTGGAATAAATAAGGCCCGTAAATATGAAAATATTATTATGGAAAATGCAAACGGGTGTAATATAAGTTCAAAGTTTTGTAAGTGCTGAAATATATTCTAAGTCAAAATATTCCTAGAAAGTGTACATAGATGCGATTTTCTGACGCTCAGCGGAATGAATAAGGCCTGTAAATATGTAAATAGGAGTCTGCAAGTGGAAACGGGTGTAATATAAGTGAAAAATTAGTATATAAGTGTTTGAGTAATATTCATTGCAAGGGTAATTTCGTGTGATATTCTGACGCTCACTAGAATAAATAATGCCAGTAACCATATTAGGGGGTTGGTGATAGCCAATACCCTCTTCAAGCATAAAATGATTCACAGGTATACATGGCGAGTGATGAGAAGGGTGGGTGGTGAACTGAATGAAAGGAAGGCAATGATTGATTATGTGTGTGTGATGAAAGGATGCGAAGATGTGTAATGGATGCAAGAGTGTATAGAGGTTGGGGGAGTGGACTTTCTGACCACTACTTGGTGGTGGCCAGAATTAGAATTCAAGTAAGATGGAGGAATAGAAGAAGGGAAAGACGAGAGGAAGGAGTAGTTGCAAGGAGAGTGGAAAGGTTACAAGAGGATGAGAAAAAGGCAGAGTATGAGAGAGAAGTGGAGGAACGATTGGGCAAATATGAATTGGAGCAGATGGGAGACGTGGAAGGTGTATGTAGGATATTTACAGAAGAAATATGTGCAGCATGTGATGTGCTGGGTGGAAGGAAGAGAAGACGGAGGGGGGTGCAAGGAACAGCGTGGTGGACTGAAGAGGTGAAACAGGCTGTGGCACAAAAGAAGAAAGCACACAATGAATGGATGAGAAATAGGGGCGTGGAAGAAGTTGAGAGGCGGAAGAGAGAGTTATATGTAGAAGAAAGAGAGAGGTGAAAAGATTAGTAAGAGAGAGTAAGAAGAGAGTGGATGAGGAATTTGAAATGAATTTGAGTGTAAAGTGGA
The DNA here is from genome assembly GCF_032717465.1 of Coenobita brevimanus. Taxonomy (NCBI): domain Eukaryota; kingdom Metazoa; phylum Arthropoda; class Malacostraca; order Decapoda; family Coenobitidae; genus Coenobita; species Coenobita brevimanus. The sequence goes on from NC_136990.1 coordinate 9,236,494, forward strand.
GGGACTGTAAGAAAATGTTCTGGAAAGAGGTGAAAAGAGTAAGACAGGGTGGAAGTGAAGTTAGCAGGAGAGTGAAAAATAAAAATGGTAGATTACTAGTGGAGAAGGGAGAAAAAGTGAGCAGATGGAGAGAACACTTTAAGGAATTGTTGAACATAGAGGATGGAAGTAATGCGAGTATAAGTGGCTGGGGAATGGCTGGGAGAAGGAGGGAGGTGAGAAGACAGGAAGAAATCAGTAGGATAGAAGTTGTGGAATCAATGAAGAAAGTTAAATCGGGAAAGCCCCAGGAATTGATGGAGTGTGTGGTGAAATGCTGAAGCATGGGGGAGAGATAGTAGTAGAATGGATGTGGAAGATGTGCAGATTGGCCTGGAAGGAAGGTATAGTCCCGGAGGATTGGAAGTCAGGTATAATTATTCCCTTGTACAAAGGAAAAGGGGGAATAGAAGTGTGTGGTAATCATAGGGGCATTTGTCTTCTTAGTATAATAGGAAAAGTGTATGGTAGGATACTTATTGACAGAGTTAGTGAAAGAACAGAGAAATTAGTTGAAGAACAGGGAGGCTTTAGGAGGGGAAGAGGTTGTGTAGATCAGATATTCATTCTTAGATCTTTAGTGGAAAAGTTTCTAGAAAAGGGAAAGAAGTTATATGCGGCTTTCATGGATTTGGAGAAAGCATATGACAGGGTGGATAGACAAGGATTGTGGAAAGTGTTAAGAATATATGGAGTAGATGGGAAGTTGTTGAATGCTGTGAAGAGTATGTACGATGGTGCGAAGGCTGCAGTGCGTGTGGATGGTGAACTAAGTGAATTTTTCTCTTTGAAAGTTGGGTTGAAACAGGGATGTGTCATGTCTCCATGGTTGTTCAATCTGTACATGGATGGGGTAATAAAAGAGGTACAAGGTAGGGTAATGGATGTTGGAGTGGCCCTGGTGAGAGAGGATAGTGTTTGGAAACTCCCTGTACTGTTGTTTGCAGATGATACTGTGTTGTTGAGTGAAGACGAAGGGGAGCTGCAAGGCTTGGTGGATGAGTTTGGGAGAGTGTGTAAGAAACGGAATCTAAAGGTGAATGTAGGGAAGAGCAAAGTGATGGTCTTTGAGAGAGGTGAAGTCAGTGAATGTACAGTACAGTGAGGTTGGATGGTGAGGAATTGGAAAATGTGAGTACGTTTAAGTACTTGGGTAGTGTGATGAGTAAGGATGGAGGTTTGGAGGGTGAAGTGCTTGAAAGGGTACAGCAGGGAAGAAAGGTTGCTGGTTCTTTGAAAGCAGTGATAAGAAACAGGAAAGTCAGCATGGAAGTGAAAAAGTTACATGACAGTATTGTGATACCAACTCTAACGTACGGAAGTGAAGATTGGACGTTGTTGGAAGGACACATGTCAAGAGAGAGAGCAGTGGAAATGAGTTATTTAAGAGGAGCCTGTGGAGTCACATGGAGAGACAGGCTGACGAATGAGGATATAAAGGAGCGTTGTGGTGTTGATGTGGATGTGATGGGAAGCGTTATGAGGAACACACTGAGGTGGTTTGGCCATGTGGAGAGGATGGAGGGTGAAAGACTGACGAAGAGAGTGTATGTGAGTGAGGTGGAGGGGGGAAGAGGGAGGGGGAAGCCGAGGATGAGATGGAGGGATGGGGTGGAGAGGTATATGAGAGAGGGGGGTGTGAGTTGGGAGCAGGGCAGTGAAATGGCGGGGGACAGGGCGACTTGGAGGCGATTTGTTTGTGGCCACCCCAAACGGGATTGAGGCGTCTGGCAATAGATAGATATACAGAACTATGTATAGTGCAGTATAGGGGTGTAAACGTGTGTAATGTATGTGGGAAAGTATATTTGGAGTGAAAAAATAAAGTAGAAGATGAAACACGAGTGTTTGAGATTGTGCTTGCTACGTGAATATGCGCTAGCATATCGTTAAATGCCCTCGTAATGAATGTAAATAATTGAAAACATTTACATTGGTGAAGGAAAGGTTCTATGTAAAGAAAAAAATAATAGGAAAGTGATAAAACAATTGGGTATGCTGAAATACGAGTCATAGCGAGTGCGCTTAGTAAGCAGATGTGCGCTATATTTATGCTACATGTCATCGTAATGAATGAAAACAGCTGAAAACAGTTACAAACAGTAAAAAATGGTAAAATGTCACTGAAACAGAAGTATACAAGTAGAAAAAATGATATGTTGACTGAAACAAGAAACTTAGCACATACAGTAGCATGTTCCACTCGGACCCAAGTCGCTACGCTCGCGCGAAGGTACAATGCTTATTTTTCATATATGTCATTGAAATTCATTTTATTGTTGTTATGCTGTGTGTTTTTAAGTCAACTTCTCGTCTTAAGAACACCAGCTACTGAGCGGGGTCCTCTTTCCGGACCGGAAGTAAAGCACCCACAGAGGAACAGGACATAAAAATCAGGCAGTACACCTTAACACATCTATTACTTTAATTCTGACACCGTGACAATATACGCAAAGAGATACTGGATACTGGTAAAAGACAGAGAATAGAGAATTAGCCTTTAATACACTAGACAAAATGGCACACACAGTAAGTTACTATTCACTTGTACAGGGATATTTAGTAGGGATATTACAGTACCCGAATAATACACTTTGGCGGAGATGGTGTTTAATTCACTGAGTCTGTTTCGCTGTGGGAGGACGGGATCAGGAGTGGGGGAAACGAATAGTACCATAAGTGGGTAGAATGCGGGTCGCGTCACTCGCGGGAGTTACTTAGTCCCAGTAGTACTGAATCGTAGGTTTCTAATAAGCCCCGCGTGCACCTGCTCTAACCCACGTTTTCTTTACGCCCTCCTGTATACTGTCTTTTCTGTTCTGCCAGGTATCAGGTCACTGTACTCTGAATGGGTCTATAGTTATTCGCTTGTCATTCAGGCTGTACTTTATTCTCTCTCACTATGCACTACTGTGGTGATTGTTCATTGTATCATTGTCACTGCGTACCCCTATTTCCTTGGGTATCACTTTGCTGCGCGTCCTGGGCGTGAGAGAGAGGCCCTATGGGAAGCCCTCCTGAATGGGGCAGCACACTGTCCGTAGGGGCGTCACTGCCCGGGTGGTAGTCGTCGTCAGGTTGCAGGGAGGCCCTTCACTCTGGGGGCCTCGACCTGAGAGGCGGCCCTCACACCGGGGCCGTGTCGATGGGGTGCAGGGAGGCCCTCCGGTCTGGGGGCCTCGACCTGTGGAGTGGCCCTCGGGGCTGGGGCCAAACAGCTGCAGGAGGCGGGCCTGGCGCCTCTGGCTCCTAGGAGAGAGAGAGCCTGGGTGGTCTGGGCCTGGGGGCTGCTGGCCGGACCTGGGAGTCCGGGGGCTGCGGCTGCCCGCAGGAAGGAGCACCGTCAGGGTTGGACTGCGGCGTCGCCTCCGTCGGGTGTCCGTCAGGGACAAGGACCTCCCAAGGGTAAGTGGTAGGGTTTGGACTGGGCCACGCCACCACTCCGCCAGCACCTCTGGGGAATCGCTCTGGTGGGGAGACAAAGGGCGTCCCACGCAGCCGAGAGGAAAGGGGTCGGACGCGCAAGGGACCTCCTGCTCCGGGAGAGCCTTCGGAGTCACGAATGAGGGGTGTACAGTGGCCACGCCCTCCCCGTCACATGCGGTGGCCATGAATGCGGTTCCCTGACTCCTAGGGCTCGCAGCTGAAGGGCGTACGGTGGCCGCTCCTTCCCCGTCACGTACGGTGGCCGTGAATGCGGTGTTACTCCCACAGGAGGAAAAGGCAGGAGAGGGGTGCATGGGGGCAGCACCCTCTCCAGTACGTGCTAAGGCTGTAGCCGAGGGTCGCCTTACCCTCTCATGCACTAAGGCCGTAGCCATGGGCCTACCCACCTGGTGGGAAGCAACTCATGGGCGTACGGTGGCCGCTCCTTCCCTGTCACGTACGGTGGCCGTGAACGCGGTGCTGCTCCCGAAGGAGGAAGAGGCAGGAGATGGGTGCACAGGGGCAGCGCCCTCTCCGGTGCGTGCTGAGGCCGTACCCGAGGGTCTCCTTACCCTGTCACGCACTAAGGCCGTAGCCGTGTACCTGTCCACCTGCTGGGAGGTAACTGAAGGGCGTACGGTGGCCGCTCCTTCCCCGTCACGTACGGTGGCCGTGAACGCGGTGTTGCCCCCACAGGAGGAAAAGGCAGGAGAGGGGTGCACAGAGGCAGTGGCCTCTCCGTTACGTGCTGAGGCCGTAGCCGAGGGTCTGCTTACCCTTGCACGTACTAAGGCCGTAGCCGTGGGCCTGCCTGCCCTTCGGGAAGTAACTGAGGCATTACTCCCATAGAAGGTAATAGTGGATGAGGGGCGTACGGTGGCCGCTCCCTCCCCATCACGTACGGTGACCGTGAACGCAGTTCCTCTATTCCTCTCTCTGCCAGTTGGGGCGCGTTCAATAACTAACGCCCTGAGGCCGTCCCCAGAAGTGGCTGTGACTGAGGGGCGTATGGTGGCCGCTCCCTCCCCCTTCATGTACGGTGGCTGTGATGGCGGTGTAACAGGGGGAAACAACTGAAGGGCATACGGTGGCCGCTCCTTCCCCGGTACGTACAGTGGCCGTACCGCGGTGTTGCCTGGGACTGACTCTGGATCAGCCCCACCCCGAACCTGCCGAGGGTTGCCCCCGCCGGCAGGGTCGTTGCCTTTTGCCGCTCACCTGGTGTTGTGACGGTTGCGGGGAAGAGGGGCTCTGGGAATAGGTGTCCTGATGACCCTCTTGTCCTGGGTCACTAACCCCGCCGTGGTGTCCTCCTGGGGTGGTGGTGTGGTGGTGGCTCGGTGGTGGGGTGGGGGGGTGGCGGGGTGAGTGGTCCAGCGGCGGCGTGTATTTCAGTTGTTACTCTTATTGTTTATTAGTTCAAATTCAAAAAATGTAGAGGTGTTGTTTGTTGTTTCTCCCAAAATTTCCTACCATAGAAAACGTGAGCGACTCACACGTCAATGATAGAATACGATACCTGGCGCGGGGGACCTCACCCGTTCCGACCACTTATGGACCACGGTAAGCCCTTTCTTGGTGATTTTCCTTTGTTTTTCAACAAAAGCGGAAGTTTTAGCCAAAAAAAAAAAAATATTCCAAAATAGCTCGGGATTGGGGAGTGTCGGAGGTGCGAAAAACCTCGGGACGTGACGGGTTAACATAGTCTGAGAAGTTCCTTTATTATAATTCAAGGATAGAATAATGTAAACAGTGGATTTAACTGTTATAAACTTACTCCTTAGATTATGGGAATTTGTAAGCATTAAACCAGTTGTAACTTTTGAGTCTTCTTGTTAACTGAAATGAGTGATTATAAACATGTCTCATTATTAGTAAGATAGTGGAGTTTCACATTGTTAAATATCGCCCCTCCCCGAGTCCACCAGTGACCAAGGAGGACGACGCCTGATATAGCCAAACAGATCATTCAAAGTAAGTCTTTGTGAGAGGAATCAGTAATCAGAGAAATGAGAAAACTGAATTTGAATATCTGGGTTATAATCAAAGGGAATGCAACATCTTATCTCGGGCTTTTCCAACTACCTTCTCTAATACACATGAATTGCACAGCACACAAGGTGTACTAGGGAGTAAATGGACTCGTAAATTCGAGCCAGTCTACACTCAAGCTACCCTCTTAAGTGGAATTCGAGCCTAAATGGTTGGCCACGTTTCGACTAACTAGTTTGGACCTATCACAGAGTAGGGAATTAAATCACTCCAGATAGTCTTGAATTTCACATTCAAAAATAAGCTCGGTATCCTAATGGCAGCCACAATGGTAATTTATAAAACCGCGTATTTCAAGGTCATTACACTGGTGGCTTAGCCATAACGAAGATCACGCTACCCCCATTCCCCATAACCTTTAATAAATTCTGATTGTTGCATTGGTAACTAAAATTGTTACAGAACTTCACCTGTCACAAAATTCCCATCATTACACTGTTTGTATTAGCAGTTTCACCTAAAATTCTGAGCATTACAATTCCAATGATCAATTGCCCTACTTTGGAAACTGAATTTCCTTACGTCTTTATCGCCTCACTTTTTATATATTTTTTTTGCAGTGTCCTGTTGCTGATGCTTCCCCATAGTTATATATTCATTTATGTGTATTTTCTCTTTCCCTGAGATGCATTTAAGTATCATAATCATGTCTCCTCTTTTCCTTCTCTCCTGTAGTGTTAGTAGATTCACTTTTTCTAGTCTTTCTTCGTAGCTTAGACCCCTTAAGCTTGGTACCCATCTTCTAGCTGCCAATTGTACATTTTCAATCTTATCTATGTGTTTTTGAGATGAGGATTCCAGACTACTGATGCATATTCCAGGGTTGGTCTGATGAACGATGTTATCTTTCTCAGAATGCTATTATATATATATGAATGCTATTATATATGTGAATGCTATTCTCATATTAGCAAGCAATGTATACATGTTACGTACCTTTTCACTGATGTGGTCAGCTGGAGATAGTCTGTGATTAATAATCACTCCTAGGTCCTTCTGCCTTTCTGATACCAGTGTGTGTAGGGTTGATCCTCCTAGCTTATAATCCCAATCTGGTCTTTTCTCATTTTTACCAAACTTAATTACATGATACTTGTCCAAGTTAAATTCCATTTGCCATTTATTGCTCCATTCATGAAGCTTATTTAATTCTTAAAATGCTTTATAATGTCACGGAGGGCAGCATAATACCCCTGGAAGGAGCCCACTGAGGAGCATATACAGCGCACTGGGACTCCGGGTGACAGCTTGGCCATAAGTCCGCCCGGGCCACGTGCCCCTATGACCCGGAGCTCGCCCGCCGCCACCATAGAAGGAATACGAGACTACCTTCCGGGCAAGCTGACCAGCAACAACCACAGGGTGGAGCTGTTACTCCAGCTCCAGTCAGCACCCCTGAGATGGCCGGTAGCCACTCAACCCTCCTACAGGAGACGGCCTGTATCTGCTCCCGCCTTCATCAGGAGACAGCCGGTATCCGCTCAACCCTCCTACAGGAGACGGCCTGTATCTGCTCCTGCCTTCGTCAGGAGACGGCCAGTAGCTGCTCTGAAGGTGCCTCTAATGAGACAGCCTGTAGTCGCTCAACCCTCCTACAGGAGAGGGCCTGCAGCTGCTCCGGAGGCAAACAAGAGACAACCTGTAGCCGCTCCTGCCTTCGTCAGGAGATGGCCGGTAGCCACTCTGAAGGTGCCCCTGGAGAGACGGCCTGTAGTCGCTCGACCCTCCTGCAGAAGACGGCCTGCAGCTGCTCCAGAGGGAACCAGGAGACGGCCGGTAGCTGCTCCTGCCTTCATCAGGAGACGGCCTGTAGCCTCTCTGAAGGTGCCCCTGAGTTGGCCTGTAGCCGCTCCCTACCCCAGGCCATGGCCAGTAGCTGGGCCTTAGCGACGGCTGGTAGCCTCACCCACAGAAGGCCATGGCCAGTAGCCGGGCCCTACGGCAGGAGACGGCCCGTAGCCGCTCCTCTGTCAGGTGCTGACTCATGTTCACCAATCTACGACCCAGAGGCAGCCCCCAGCCTGGAGGAGTATTGGAGAGATTCAATGACTACCACCGGGCTCTTCTCCCTGCAGCCAGATCCTGAAAGGACTCACCTAACAGACCCTGATGTAGGCTGACACCACAGCCCCCTCCTGAAGGCGTCTCCGAACACCGGGGACCGCGGCCCTCAGGACCTCCAGACCGTCCCCAGGACCCCCGGGCGGGACCTCCCTACACACTGACTCCGGAGATCTTCGTCCTCCGTCAGGCGCCTGAATTAGAAGTTCAGGCTATTCGGCCCCAGTCCTGAGGGCCAGACTCTTGCCTCTAGCCCCGAAAGCACGGGACCCTTCACCACCAGCAGCCCCGGACGAGAGAGGATGCCCCTACGCGTGATCCCGTGGCCCCTGAACACAGAGGCCCCAGGCGGAACCCAGCCCCATCAGTAGTGAGGCTGAGTCACCTCCGCTGCCCTTGTACCTGAGCTCCACGATGCCCAGGCCCGAAAGGAATGACAGGGAAAGCACAGTGTCCGTGACATGGTGAAGGCAGATCAGTGAATTAACAGTATAAAGGAAGTCAGTGAGAAAAACATGTGACAATATAAAAGAGTGGCGGAATAAGTAAAGTAACAGTGAAACCATGAACACGGCAAGGCAGTGAAATACGGGTCTATTACAGTGAATACGCTACCAACTAATAACGCCGCATCATATTAAGATCATACACAGGCCCCAGTGTTAAAGTAATAATTACCAACAGTGAAATAGTACCATCAACTCCACCAATATATAAAACTTGGACTTCCTGCAATAATAGCATATAACCCCTCTGCCCTAAGTGCTATTCACCTTACCCGACCTTGACCTGAGTAGTATCCTGCGCGATACTAACAACCCATATCTAGGCCTAAGAATTATAATTGTCCAGTATATCTGTATTCGTGACCTCAACCTGTTCCACTGTAGAATTTAGTAATACACATGTAAGGGTGTTGCCTTGAGTTTTGGTCCTGCCTCTCTCCTATTTGCCTAAGCTCCGGTCTAGAAAGAGAACCCAGCTAAACACTAGGCGTTAGAGGGACGGGAAGCCGACCCTAAAACACCTAGGATTACAATGCTTCTTGTAGCTCTTTGCAAGAATCTGTGTTAGTAATTTTCCTCTGTATTTTTGCATCATCCACAATCATATTTAGATAGCATGCATTTCCAATGTTACTAAGTCATTTATATATACCAAAAACATAACTGGTGCCAGCACTGAGCTCTGTGGAACTCTGCTAGTCACTTCCCTCCATGATGAGTAATTTCCCCTTGATACTGTTCTCATTTCCCTTTCTCTGAGAGAATCCCACATCCAACAGTACAGATTGCCTTGGATACCTCCTTTGTGGTACAATTTCCATAAAACTGTGTGTGTGTGTGTGTGTGTGTGTGTGTGTGTGTTCTTACCTAATTGTTCTTACCTAATTGTATCTTTACAGGAATGAGTCAAGCTCGAACTGTCCCGTGTCTTAAACCATATTTATCGTACATATCCTTAAATTTGTGAATTGTTTTGGCACACACCATTTCATTCGGTAGTGCATTCCATTGATCAATTGCTCTGTTTGGGAAACTGAATTTCCTTACGTCTTTATCACCTCTCTTCTTATGCAGTTTTTTGCAGTGTCCTCTTGCTGATGCTTCTCCATATGTTAAGTAATCATTTATGTCTATATTCTCCTTTCCTGATATGCACTTATATAGCATTATCATGTCACCTCTTTTCCTTCTCTCCTGTAGTGTTGGTAGATTCAGTTTATTTAGTCTTTCTTCGTAGCTTAGGTCCCTTAAGCTTGGTATCCATCTTGTAGCGGCCTTTTGAACTTTTTCAATCTTGTCTATATGCTTTTTGAGATGAGGACTCCAGACTACTAATGCTTATTCCAGGGTTGGTCTAATGAATGATGTTATTATCCTTCTTAGCATGTCTTCATTTATGTATGTGAATGCTATTCTCATATTTGCAAGCAGTGTATACATGTTCCGTACCTTCTCGCTGATGTGGTCAGCCGGAGGTAGTCTGTTATTGATAATCACACCTAGGTCTTTCTCTCTTTCTGATGTGTATAGGGTTTTATTTCCTGACTTATAATCCCAATCAGGTCTTTATCCACTTTTACCAAACTTGATTACATGACACTTGTCCACATTGAATTCCATTTGCCATGTACTACTCCATTCATGAAGTTTATTTACTTCTTCTTGTAGCTCCCTACAAGAGTCTGTGCTAGTAATTCTCCTTTGTATTTTTGTATCATCTGCAAACATATTCAGATAGCTCTCATTTCCAGTGTTACTGTTTATATCATTTATATACACTAAAAACATGACTGGTGCCAGCACCGAACCCTGTGGTACTCCACTAGTCACTTCTTTCCATGATGAGTAGTTTCCTCTTAGTACTGTCCTCATTTCTCTTTTTATGAGAAAGTCTTGCATCCAACAAAACAGTTTGCCTCGAATTCCTCCTTGATGGTACAGTTTCCATAAAAGTCCTTGGTGTGGTACTGTGTCAAAAGCTTTCTTGAAATCTAAATAGATACTGTCCACCCATCCTTCCCTTTCCGGTATTGTGTTTGTTACTCTGTCATAGTAGCTCAACAGATTAGTAACACATGATTTTCCTTTTCTGAAACCAAACTGTCTTTCTGTTATCATACTGTGTTCTTCTAGATGATTTACCCGAGCTTTTCTTATAAGTTTTTCTAATACCTTGCTTACAACACTGGTCAGTGATACTGGTCGGTAGTTGAGAGGATTTTGTCTAATTCCTTTCTTCAATAAGAGGACTATATTTGCTTTTTTCCAAATATCAGGTAGTTTCCCTTGACTCAAGGATTTCTTGAAAATTAAAAATAATGGTTTACTTAACTCCTTTGCACATTCTCGTAATACCCAACATGAAATTTCATCAGGACCACTTGCTTTTCCTCTGTCTAATCTACTTAGCTCCTCCTGTATTACTTTTTCTGCTATTTGTATATCTGGTAGTATGTGTGGACATGCGTATTCCACATAGTCTCTCTCAAAATTTTTTTCTTCTGTAAAAACTAATTGGAAAATCTTATTTAGTGCTTCACATATATCTTTCTCTTGTGTATAAGTGATTCCCTCGTCCGTAATGGATTGTATTATATCTATTACTTTGGTTTTGCTTCTGATATAGCTGTAAAACAGCTTTGGTTGATCACTACTTTTATTTATTATATCCTCCTCAAACTGTTTTGGGGCTTCCCTCCTTATTCTTGTATAATCGTTTCTTGCCTGTTTGTAATTATTATATGCCCTTTCACTATTGTGTCTTCTGTATCTATTCCGCAACAACTCTCTTCTTTCTTTTGATTTTTTACATTCTGTATTGAACCATTTCTGTATTTTCTTATTTGATTCTTTGTGCTGTGGGATGTACTTCTGGACTCCTATTTCATAAAATTCACAGAATTTTTTATATACAGCATTTAAATCTTGTCCTCTAAGCTCATTTTCCCAATCAACTTCTAAGAAATACTTCTTTAGGTCATGATAATTTCCCTTTTTATAGTTTAGTCTCTTTTTGTAACTTTCATTGCTGTTAACTATGTCATATGCTATCCTGAAGTTGCAATATAGTACTGCATGGTCGCTTTTGCCGAATGGAGGGTGATATATTAAACTGTCAATATCATTTTCTTGTCTAGTAAATACGAGATCCAGCATTGAAGGTACACCGAGTCCTCTTTTTCTGGTGGTTTCCCTCACATGTTGCGTTAGGAAAAACTCTTGCATAATATCCAGGAGCTTTGGTCTCAACAGCTTTCTTGGCTTATTATATCTAGAGTATTCCAATTTATATTTGTATTAAAGTCTCCAGTTAGTATAATTCTTTCCGATTTCTCTTCCATTTTATGTAGTAATGCTCTTAAACTCTGAATTGTACTCTCTGCCAGGTCCTCATATTCGTCTCTTTCCCATGTGTTTGATCTGGGTGGCATGTACAAATTGGCTACAATTACTTTCCCTTCAGATGTGTAGATCTCTAGTGTGTGTGTGTGTATAGGACTACATAATAGATAGATAGATAAATAGATAGATAGAGAGACAGATAGAAGCAGGAAGTCAAATGATGAGAAGGTGTTGTGTTTGCGAGAAGCGAGCAGCGCTAAACGCTTACACGGGGGAAAGCTGACGACAGCGGCCAGTAAGGAGATGATTCAGTTAGCTGTCAGCAGTCCTCTCGTGAGAAAGTTCTGTTGCCATGAGGAAGATACGTGACACACACACCCTACTACACGAGATGTGAGGAAAGAGAGTTTAGAAGGAGACAAGCGACCCTATAGAGAGGTCGAGACGGAGATTAGCTTTAGAACAGAGAGAGAGAGAGAGATAGCGAGACAGGGAGGTAGCTACCCAGGACTTATACTATTATACCTGTTTAATATTTCCAAGACAAATAAAAATAGTCCCATACTATTCTTTACCTCTCCCGTCACTACATGACATCTGGTGGGGAAACTACTACAAGATATAAAAGCCGCTCGACCACAAGTCTAAAATATACTTCTCTACAATTAACTACAAAGTCTTTATGACATTTGGTAGCAGCGAACGATATACGAACCTCGTCTACGAATCAACATTAAATTCCTACAAAATATCAAGATTGACAACAACCAACAATATCAGCTCCTGCCCCCTCCGTCTCCCAGATCATTACGCTGATGCAGAGGTCAAGAGATCACTCGACGCCTTGCAAGTAGCTTAACGACAAACCAGCAAATCTGCGGACATCGTCTCCGAATTAAAAGCAAATTTCTACAAAAGCAACCGAGACTACAAGGTTAGCTTCAGTTCTACAAAGTCTACAGCCATCTACAATCAACTACAATTAACAACTCTACGTCGTCTGTATAATCTTCTACACGCACCTACAAGTAGCGGCAGTCTTCATCCCACAACGAATAAATCACTAGAGAAAAGGACAGAGAAAACTTCCACATAGAATAAAGGGAACAAACAAACGAAGAGTGAGACACGATTTACAACTCATCTTACTCACTCGTCTTCACTCAAGTTACTCATCGCTACTCATTCACTCACCACAGCTACCAGTGTGGGAAGCCGACGTCACCATGTGCTGAGATGACATCACAACGCGAGTCTGCCATGCCAAGCAACGTGTGACGGACACCAGGCACTTCTCACCCACTACTCATTACTCATTATTCACATAGCTCCTACTCATATTCACTTATTTTCACAGTTAAGTTGGAAATTCGACGTTCTATGTTGAGGTTTGCCTGGGACAGCCGTTAACCACTACAAATACCAGGCCATGGAGTTTCCTGAGTAATATCGTCCATCAACACACCACTAGAATTATCAAGAGATCTTCAATCAAACCTGTATTTTCTTCCGAGATCGACTTTTGTATCGACACACCTCTACGATCTGTATCAAGTGGGTAAAATTATACTTGCTCATTTCTTCTCAGTGCTAAAATTAGCTATATTCAACTTATTTAATCATCTAGTTTGCTAGGACATAAATAAACAAGAGGCGTATTTCATAACATCATATCTTAATGACAGGAATATTTTCGCAACCACCCACGTTAATACCAGATGACACACAAATTGCCACAACATCAGACTCACAATTAAGAGACAGCCCACCCATTGTACAACCCACACCACACGTTATAGATAAGGAAACAAATACGGGAGTTTCGGATGATGAGTGGGAAACCCCTTCTGACGTTGAGAGTATCGACTTCGCAGCTGCCTTAAATACGTATGCCAATATACTTAACAGGGTTCACCGGTCCGGTCATACATATTCTACCATTCCCTCACATAACGATAAACTCGTACAAGTTGAATTAACAGGGCAATCATTAAATATGAATCAAGAAACAAATACTGCTGATCTAAAAACCACACCTCACGTTTTTGTGTATCACGAGGATAAGACTGCCCCAAAATTCTCTGGCACAGACAAGGATCGCATTGATGTCATTTCATTAATCAGTCAGTGCGAACAAATGTTCATCAAGCGCCACATACTAGATGAACAAGAGAAAATTGCTATTTTTTCATCTTGCATAAGCCAGGAAAGATGTCCAGCAAGCAATTTATTGCGCTCCGATAAGCTACATCGTGCTAGGACATATGATGAATTTAAAACTGAATTTCTGAAGAAATTTTCTGGAGGTATGAACTTCTTGCCAGGTATAATTCCAGAATTACATAAAATTGTAGATCTTGTAAGGGAGCACACTACAAACCATGTGCTCAGTGAAATAACTGCTGATGTCTCCACAATCAAAGAGAACCCTATTAGCTACTCTGGAGAATTCTAAGTGGATAACAGATGATGGAAAGATGTCCCCAGACCTCGTCGTGGACATCATTGGTTATGTAGCTGCCTTGTGTAAATTACCTGATAGAACCCTTAAGATCGCCAAAACAATCGCGTACATCCCTGGAATGTGCTTACTAGACTTAATGAACGAGGTAGAGATGCAGTGCAGTAAAGCAGGTGTGGTCGACACACATGCACATTCTGGTAGAATCAGGGTACCTGAGACAGTATCAACTGTGAAAACATCAACACCGACCCCAAACAGAGAACAAAATCGATCGCGACCTGAAATGAGGCAGCCCAAACAAGCAAAGACGCCTAGACCTCGTTCCCACACGCCTTCCTACAGGCAGTTTCATAAGTTTTCGCGCAGCCCGAGCAGGTCTCGCGCTATAAACAACACTTTTAATGGGAAATCACCTCGTAGGTCACAGTCAAGGGATAGGTCCATTCTGTGTCATTACTGTGCAAAACCAGGACACACAAGGTATGAATGCTTTATCAAGGCAAAAGAGGATAATCAAAAGACACAAGGGTTTGGTCCTTACTGTAGGCATCATAGATACCAAGGGCACTGGACTAGTGATTGCAAAACAGTAGAAAAAATTGTGTCTATGTTCAAATCGGGGGAAGACCAAGTCATGACAAAAAACGAACAAACGTAAAGAAAAACAAGGTTAAACTTCACATAGGAGGCATGTTGGGAAATGAGTGTATCTTGATACCAGCTGTATGTGAGGATCAAAACGTTTCCTTATTTTTAGATACAGGCTCTCCAGTGAACTTAATAACACATGAAGAACTAAATAGAATTCTTAAAAATAAAAGAAAGTAACTTTTCTGGATGAAGCTGATTTAGAATTAAACACAGTAGATGGTCAAGAGATTACAGTAAAAGGTATGATAAGATTAAATCTCAGTTTCACAGAAACTACAAGACCATTCTCTGCATTGTTCTATATCGTTGAAAACTTAGCAATTAAAGCTCATATGTTACTGGGCTTAAGATCCATGAGAACTGAGAACATAACTATACTCCCACAAATGAATGGAATAGACTTTGATAATGAATTTATAGAGGAAATACTTTCAGAGCCCTCACCGATTGGTAGAAGAGAGCCAAAAAGAATTGGTAATATTAAAGGCTTTAACAAACATACACAAACAGATGAGTGTATAGATCCACTTACACCAGCAACCCCATCCTCCAGAATTAGTGACCCAGCTAACAGTACTGATTTATCAATTTTTCCAGCCCATCTCACTAATGATTTGGTTATACCACCTAATTCATACATGAAGGTTACCATAAAGAGCAAATTACGGAATAGTACTGTTCTTGTCTTAGAAGAATTATGTAAAGTAAAGGGATTGTCAGTAGAAAACGCATTATGTCATACGAACGACGAAGGGCTAACTCAGATATTCATTATTAATCACATGAATGGGGAAGTTCAGTTGAAGAAGGGAACTTGCATAGTTAATATTGAAAAATGTTTAGCCCCTGTGAAGGAAATAAATATTGGTGGAGTAACAAGTGAGATAAAATCTACGGATAGAGAAAGAATAAAAGAGAATTTAATTCACTCAGGTGAATTTGACGAAGAAAATTATTTGTTAACCCTGCTGGAAACACACAGGGACACCGTAGCCTTGCCCGGAGAACGATTAGGGTGTACTAACTTGATTAATCACATGATTAATGTGCACCCAGAAACACCACCAATTTTCGTACCAGCTTATCGCATACCACACTCCCAACGTACACTTGCAAATCAGTATGTCGATGAAATGTTAAAGCTTGGAATTATTGAGCCTTCAGTTTCTCCGTGGAACGCTCCCCTTTTCTTTGTGCCCAAGAGAAATGGAGAAATGCGTGCGGTAGTAGATTACCGTAAACTAAATAATCACACCATCCCAGACAGATTTCCCATGCCATTGCTAAGTGATGTTCTACAGAATATTGGTCCTGAGAATAATATATTCTCGACCATCGATCTCCTAAACGGATACTATCAGATTCCGGTATCTCAGGAGTCACGTAAATACACTGCCTTTTCAACAAACAGAGGCCATTATCAATATACAAGAATGCCAATGGGACTGAGGACAGCCCCTGGTACGTTCCAGCGTCTTATGAATTACGTATTGTCCGGAATTTTAGGACAAGGAATATTTGTTTATCTTGACGATATTATTATCGCAACGAAGAATATTAAGGATCATCTCAGGAAATTAGACTTACTCTTACAAAAGCTTAGTGATGCTGGATTAAAAATTAAACTTTCTAAATGCAAATTTTGCTTTAAGGAAATAAATTTCTTAGGCCACAAATTAAGCTCTGATGGTATTCACACCACTGATGACAAAATACAGGCAGTGAGAGATTTTCCTGAACCCACTACGACTGACGAAGTTAGACAATTTTTAGGTCTGGCTGGGTACTATAGGTCCTTCGTACCACAGTTCTCTCATATAGCCTTCCCTCTATTCCAACTACTCAAAAAAGATGCTGTATTCCAATGGGAAGAAGAACAAAAAAGGGCATTTAACAATCTAAAAATTAAACTAACGAATGCACCTTGTTTAGCATATCCAGATTACACGAAATCATTTCTTATTTGTACAGACGCATCAGTTAAAGGATTAGGGGCTGTACTGATGCAGGAAGATAAAAGAGGAAAGAATCAACCAATTGCATTTGCCAGCAGACAAACAAGAGGTGCAGAAAAAAAATTATAGCACTACAGACTTAGAGGCACTTGCAGTGATTTTTGCATTACAAAAGTTTCGAGATTTGGTATATGGTTACGAAATCCACTTATTCACCGACCATAAACCACTGGTGGGTATGTTTAAAAAAAAAAAAAAATAATAATAATAATAATAATAATAATAATAACACAAAGAAGAATGACCCATATATGGCAGACCAGTACCATTATCTTTAAATGAAATATTAGTAACTCTTACAATAATCTTAATTTTAAACTATTTTTATTCTTGCATGTATGCATTTCACTATAATAACCCAAGTACATACTGTATTACAGTTAAATAATTTACTTTAATGCATTTATTCCAATATGTATTCAACTTATTTAAAATGTAATATTACTGAATAATCACTATTTACTATGCATAATATATGTATACAATATTCATACAATTATGTTACTTTACAATATTATGTATTTCACTTAATTAGCTTATAAATTCATTATAATGTGTATGTAGTATGTATTAATATATTATAACTATTAAATGTCGATGGTACGTCATTTTCGCGCGGCCGAGCAAATATAGGACTACATAATAGATAGATAGATAAATAGATAGATAGAGAGACAGATAGAAGCAGGAAGTCAAATGATGAGAAGGTGTTGTGTTTGCGAGAAGCGAGCAGCGCTAAACGCTTACACGGGGGAAAGCTGACGACAGCGGCCAGTAAGGAGATGATTCAGTTAGCTGTCAGCAGTCCTCTCGTGAGAAAGTTCTGTTGCCATGAGGAAGATACGTGACACACACACCCTACTACACGAGATGTGAGGAAAGAGAGTTTAGAAGGAGACAAGCGACCCTATAGAGAGGTCGAGACGGAGATTAGCTTTAGAACAGAGAGAGAGAGAGAGATAGCGAGACAGGGAGGTAGCTACCCAGGACTTATACTATTATACCTGTTTAATATTTCCAAGACAAATAAAAATAGTCCCATACTATTCTTTACCTCTCCCGTCACTACATGACATCTGGTGGGGAAACTACTACAAGATATAAAAGCCGCTCGACCACAAGTCTAAAATATACTTCTCTACAATTAACTACAAAGTCTTTATGACATGTGTGTGTGTGTGTGTGTGTGTGAATGCGTGCGTGTGTGCGTAAACGTGTACTCACGGGCAACCTACTGGGCCGATTGCCACCAAAAAAATGACATGGGGCAAACTGAACCAGCACACGAATTATGTCCTCCGGCCTTTTGATCTTAAACCTTCTGAAATTCATATGTGCACTGCTACGGTAACCCATGAACTTGTATGTGACAGAATGTGTCCAAGTAAAGGAGTAATCAGGCACTATCACTTTCCATCATCTATGCATACGTGGCAGAGATATGGCTAGATTAGCATGTGATTTAGCACTGACACTGACTAATGCATATGTGGTAGAAACGTTGTGGCCAGGATACCTGTCGCTCTGGCTGTGACACATTCCCTCAACCCACGCATATGTAGTAGAGGTGTGTCCAGGTTAGCGCTCGCTTTGGAACTGACCCATCTCAAACCACGCATATCTGGTGGAGTCATGGCCAGGCTAGCATTCACACTGACAGTGACACATCCCCTTAACCCACGCATATGTTGTCGAGTGGTGGACAAGCTAGCGTTTACTCTGGCACTGATACATCCCCTCACTCACACATTTCATTGTCTCATACATATATATATATATATATATATATATATATATATATATATATTTATATATTGAAATGCGTGACATACAACATAGTGCCCCCGAGAAGGAAGCAAGTGAAGAATACAATAGTGCCCCCAGAAACGAGACGAATAGTGAACAGCCCAGTGCCCCCTGGAACTCACCGACACCCCCACCTGGACCCCACGGAGTAGCCGCAACCAGACGACGGGATACGGCTCAACAACGGCATATGTCAGCCCGGGCCGTGCACCCCTATGACACTCAGCTGCCACGCCATCACCGTCGCGGGTGGAGGACATTACCTTTGGGGAGTGGAATTGCCAGATCAGCTAGGGGTGGAGCTGCTCTCATAGCTCCAGACAGCGCCCCTCAGGAGCCAGCCTATTGCCGCTCCCGCCCTCGCCAGACGGCCTATTGCCACTCTGAAGTTGCCCCTCTAGAGACGGCCTATTGCCGCTCCTGCCCTCGCCAGACAGCCTATTGCCGCTCCGGTTGCCCCTCTAGAGACGGCCTATTGCCGCTCCTCCCTCCTGCAGAAGGAGACGGCCTATTGCCACTCCTGCCTTCGCCAGACGGACAATTGCTGCTCCGAAGGTGCTGCCCCTGAGATGGCCTATTGCCACTCCTCCCTCCGGCAGAAGAAGACGGCCTATTGCCGCCCCGTCTTCGTAAGACGGCCAATTGCCACTCCGAAGACGTTGCCCCTGAGATGGCCTATTGCCGCTCCTCCCTCCTGCAGAAGGGGACGGCCGATTGCCGCTCCCACCTTCGTCAGACAGCCAACTGCTGCTCTGAAGGGGAACAGAGGTGCGCTGACTCCCCCACGTAGGCCACAGCCGATTGCCGGGCCATGGTGCTTGACAGTTGTGCCCCTGGGCAGCCACGGCCAATTGCCGGGTCCCACGACCAAAGAGAGCTGTTGGGTGAGTCATCGCCCCAGCAGGAGACAAGAGCCCGGACCTCCCGTACCTGAGCGCCCCAGCCAGGCCTACAGTCTCTCCTGGCCTCCACTCCCCACACCTGGCTCTGGAGAAGACTCACCTGACGGACCCTGGTTCAGGTTGGTGCCGCAGTCCCTCCCTGTCGGCGTCCCTCAACTCTGGGGACCGCAGCCCTCAGTCCCTCCAGACCCTTCCCAGGACGCCCGGGCGTGATCTCCCCACGCCCACGGGGCGGCGTAAGACCTCCCACCTCCGGCCGAGACCTGAGTCAGAGATTTCTGGATCTGTTCGGCCCCAGTCCTGAGGGCCACACCCCTGAACCTAACCCGGAGACTGCGGGCCCCTTCGCCACCTGCAGCCCTGGACGCGAGAGGACGCCCCTGCGAGATGTCCCGTGCCCTCTCGGCACCCCCCCCTTGGCGTGCCCGTTCCAGCCGAGTTGTCGCCGGCGTGTCTCCCCGCCGCCTCCACGATGAGTGACTCATGATAAGTGTGGTGTTGCCCCAGCAATAGTGAACTGTTTTTAGGTTAAGTGTGATGTTGCCCAAACTAGTGTAACAACGATGCAGTGACTTAATAGGCCTACTTGTGGAATATCGGGGCAAGTGAAATCACGGTGGATGACTACAGGACGAGTGCTTATATAAATTTAGTTCAGGTTAATCAGACTCACGAGAGACAGAAAATCAGTAAGACTATTCCCCCCTGAGAAATCCTCTGTAGTAAGATACTTCAACCTTTTCGGCTCTAAGGAAATAATAGAGAAAGTGTTAATAATATTTCCCCACTTGTATTGCCGGTACATTCCCAATGTCATTCCCTCGCCCCAGTAACTAGTGTGGACGCAAACAAGAAATAGAATCAATTGCCAAAACCCTTTTGCTATCAGGAAATATTAAGTTCAAAGTAATAATACTTGCTCTTCCCCAGTATTACCATAACTCTGTTCTGACCCGCCGCAAGTCACTCCCATCGCCCATCTCTTTCCCTCTTCACACCCCCCCCCCCGCCCCCTGTGAGCCTCACTTCCCGCGACCCGCGCGCGCTTATATTCTCTTTACACATGTGCACTAGAATTAATTGTATTGGCATCAGTATCAGTTAAGCCAGTATCCTGCGAGATACTAATATCCTAGTTAAGGTTTTATTTCTTTGCTATATATTGTGTTGTAATATCTGCTGTCTTTGTCCTGTGTCTGACTGTGGTAATATACGTGTAAAGGTTATTGCCTGGAGTTTTTGTGTCCTGCCTCTCTTTATTGCACTAAGCCCCGGTCTCGAAAGAGGACCCCGCTACACATTAGGTGTTCTAGGACTGAGAAGTTGAGCCTATTTTTCACCTAGCATTATATATATATATATATATATATATATATATATATATATATATATATTCTGGAGAAACATTAAATTCCTTACCATAAACATAGGAAAAAAAAACTATAGCCTAAACGAACAATAATGCAGAAATTCATATTTTGTGAAAATGTCACGAGGCACGTAGCCTAATGCAGTATTTCTAAAGTGATCTGGAACTAACAGAAGTATAACTTTCATTTTTATTTTTGCGGTAACCTGCTGTTTTACTTATCATCCACGTGGTAATATAGTTTATCCAGTAATACGTTATAAAATAGGATGTAAATTAAGTATCAATGAAAAATTTTCTTCTGACGAGGTCATCGAGATCTGTTATTTTACAAACCTCCTCAAAACAATAAAACCACAATAATTTCAAAGAGGTGTCCCTATTTCACTTTGGTGTTGTACCGTAGCCTACCTCGAAATTACACATCATGAAGACATGCCGCCTTTTCATTTATCTGTTTATTTTATTTTTTAGCCTCAGTATGTCTATAATGTGCATGTCAGTACAAGATTAATTATTGTTTTTTCCGGGACATGTACCGACAAAGCAACTCCCGCTCGGTAGTGTGACATTACATTTTTATACGTAACGTCGCAGGTTAGGCTACGGGAATAATAATCGACGGAATGTTTTGAACTGTGTGGGGAATAGTTGGAAATCACTGGCAGATACGACATCGTAACTGTTTTTCTGCACCCACTCACCATGTTTTAATGTGAATGATAGATGCTATATTATGAATGTGTTCAACATTAGAATATCTACCGAGGTCAAAGGTTTTGCCGCTTTCAGTATGATGTGATTAGTTCATATACAAAGCAGTATTATGAAAAGCATTCTCGCACATGGCACAGCTACATATTTTCATCAGGAAGTGAAACTTAATTCGAATCAGAGTAACCTCATACATAGGATCTCAAAACCCAACTCGAATCACCTGAAGCTGTATAGGATACAGTAGTACCACACAAAATGCTGAGGAGTTGGATAGCGAGGTACCACTTTTTTGTGTGCTTGTACAGCTGGTTGTATATAAATTTCATCAAAACATTAGTTATGAAGCACAAAGAAAAAGAAATGTAAGAGTTCAATTGTTGTAGCCAGATCTGACACCACTGCATCCTCAAACTGGCACTCATTTTAAAAGATTCAGGATGAGTCTTCCGTCCATCTGTCTGTGCGAGGTGTAGCTGCAGCAGTTATGGATCAATTTTGACGATTAAGGCGTCAATGGAATCGTCTCCACCTGATGTGTGCCCTCACCCGAGTGGTCAACACGCTCTGAGCCACCCTAAGGTCACACTGACAAAAAATGGTTTCCTTGACAAAACTATGTGTGTAAAATTGGTATCACCAGAAAGGACGTTCAAAATACAATAATTTATGTCATCATCATAATTTTTATCTATCTCTCTATAACCCGATGCCCTAATCCTGCAAAGGGTGGCCGCAGACAAAACGCCTCCAAGTCACTCTGTCATCCACCATTTGACTCCCCTCCCCCCAACCCACTCCCCCCTCCCACATATACCTCTCACCTCCATCCCTCCACCTCATCCTCGGTCTCCCCCTCCCTCTCCCTCCCTCCACTTCACCTACATACACCCTCTTAGTCAGTCTTTTATTCTCCATTCTCTCCACATGTCCAGACCACCTCAGTGTATTTCTCCTAGTTTTCTCAATCACATCCACATCCACCCCACAACGTTCTTTCACTTCTCCATTCGTCAACCTGTCCCTCCACGTCACTCCACATGCTCCTTTCAGGTAACTCATTTCCACTGATCTCATTCTTGACTTGGTCCCCTCTAGCAACGTTCACACCTCGCTTCCATACGTCAGGGTTGGGATCACAATACTATCATGCAGTGACTTCTTAACTTCCATACTCACCTCCCTGGGGATAGGGGGGTCCCCCTGGGGGTAAGGGGGGTCCCCCTGGGGGTAAGGGGGTTTCAAGAATACTCCCCCAGTATCCCTGCTTGTCGTATGAGGCGACTAAAAGGGTTGATGGTGGGTTAGTGCCCCACCCCGCAAAAAGAACTAACTAAACAAGCGAACATAATTTTTATACATCCAAATATAAACTGGAATAATACATAAAGAAAGAAAATACGCCCCTGTGTCTCTAACTCATTGGAAGGTGACGGCAAGCAGTTAGGTAGGCAGGAGGGGAGGTAGGTAGGTATATAAGGAGATGGGTAGGAGGGTATGAAGGTAGACATGCTGGGAGGGAGTAGTCAGGGAGGAAGGTAGGGAGGCTGGCAGGGAGGTACAGGTAGGTAGGGAGTCAGCTGGGTAGGTAGGGAGGTCGGCGGGGAAGTAGGTAGAGATGTAGGCATGAGGGATAGGCAGAGAAGCATGCATAGGGAAGCAGCCAGGGAGGTAGGTATGTTGGTAGCAGATAGGGAGTGGATAGATAGATACTTAAGCAGGCTGGGAAGTAGTCAGGGAGGTAGGTCGATAAGAAGGTGGGTAGGCAGGCAAGGAGGTACGTAGGAAGATAGGCAGGGATCTCCAGTGGGTAGGAAGGTAAGTGGTAGTGAAGGTGCTGGTGATAGCAGTATAGTAGTAGTAGGAAAAAGCGACATAAACACGAGCAAGTTATTTTCTTCTATGCAAAAGGAATAACCTGCGGCTAATACTACTCACTTAAAAGACTGCATCGCCCAACATGGTGGGCAAAACCTGAGATCGTCACATAACAAACAACCTGCTCTACGTGGCAAGAATGAAATGAGTTTACATTTTCGGGACCCTTTCTTGTTAACTTATAACTCGCAGGCGGTATGATAAATTTGCAACGTTTCCTATACAGCGGTACCGTACAGTACATAAAAGCATAACATCTGTCTATCTGTCTATTTATTGCCAGACGCCTTAATCCCAAAGGGGTGGCCACAAACAAATCGCCTCCATGTCGCCCTGTCCTCCGCCATTTCATTGCCTTGCTTCCAGTTCACACCCTTCTCTCTCATATACTTCTCCACTTCATCCCTCCATCTCATCCTTGGCCTTCTCCTCCCTTTCCCCCCCTCCACCTCACTCACATACACTCTCCTCATCAGTGTCACTCTCCATCCTCTCCACATGTCCAAACCACCACAGTGTGTTTCTCCTAACGCTTCCCATCACATCGACATTCACACCACAACACTCCTTCACTTCCTCATTTGTCAGTCTGTCACTTCCTCATTTGTCAGTCTGTCTCTCCATGTGACTCCACAGGCTCCTCTCAAATAACTCATTTCCATTGCTTTCACTCTTGACTACTGTCCCTCCAACACGGTCCGAGCATCACTTCCATACGTTTAAGTTGGTATCACAATACTGCCATGTAGCAGCTTTTTCACTTCCATGCTCACTTCCCTGTTTCTTATCTCTGCTTTCAAGGAACCGGCAACCTTTCTTCCATGTTGCACGCTTTCAAGCACTTCACCCTCTAAACTTCCATCCTTACTTATCACACTACCCAGTTACTTAAATGCACTCACATTTTCCATTTCCTCCTCATCCAGCCTCATTGTGCATTCACTGACTTCACTTCTCTCGAAGACCATTGTAATGCTAGGTGTTTTAGGGTCGGCTTCTCGTCCGTCTAACGCCTAGTGTGTAGCTGGGTTCCCTTTTCTAGACCGGAGCTTACACAAATAAGAGAGAGGCAGGACACAAAAACTCAAGGCAACAACCTTACACGTTTATCTATCTATCTATATACCTAGGCTGCTTCCCCCAAGAAAAGGGAGGTAGCCGAGACAGGACGACACACTCCCAATTTACTCATTCACTCAAATACATTCATTCACATCTTAGCGCCAAAGGGGAGAAAGGACAGATCCTCACCGCACCACACCACACGAGGGTCAACTGTGCAGTGCAATCAGTGACATCCGCAGCAGGGCCCGACAGCAGAGCTGGTTTACCCCTGTCACTTCATAATAGACCCATCCCCTTACCTGCATCTGACCTGATTAGCTGATCAGACCAAATGCAGGAGAGTATCCCCTCAGGGCTGTGTCATCATTTATTCATTCACAATTTCTTTCCATTTATTTCTGTCACGCACAGCCATTCTTTCTTGCTCAACAGACATCCCTCTCGCATCCAATGCTCTCTTCACGCTGTCCATCCACCCTATTCGTGGTTTCCCTCTCAGCCTTACACCTCTCACATCAGATCTTGTTATCTTTTTCACCAATCGCTCATTCTCCATTCTCTCCATATGCCCAAACCATCGCAACACCCTCTGCTCAACTCGATCAGCCATCTCCCGAACAACTCCAGTTCTCCTTCGCACTTCATCATTTCTCACTTGATCCATACGCGTCACTCCACACATACTCCTCAGACACCTCATCTCCATTACATTCAAACTTTTCCTCTCTGCTGCACCCATATTCCATGTTTCAGCCCCATATAATGCAGTCGGTACCACAACACCCTCATACAGCCTTCTCTTTACATCCATTCTAAGCGAACGACATCTAAACACTTTTTTCATTCCTCCCAGCACCTTTCCTACTTCATTCATTCTAAACTTCACTTCTGCATCTATTCCTCCATCCAAAGCAACATGTGACCCTAAATACTTAAAACACTCTACCTCCTCAAGCAACTCACCATTCAAATCTATGTTCATCCTCCTACCATCTACTAACCTCATACATTTCATCACTTTACTCTTGTATTCATTTACTTTCAATTTCCTCCTTTCACACACCCTCCCAAACTCCTCTACCAACTGTCTCAATCTCTCCTGTGAATCAGCCACCAGTGCAGTATCATCTGCAAACAGCAGCTGCTTCAGATTCCACTCTCTACCATCAACATTCACCAGACTCAGACCTCCACGTAAAACTCTTGCATTCACCTCCCTTACAACACCATCCATATAAATATTAAACAATCAAGGTTACATCACACATCCCTGCCACAGCCCCACTCTCACGGAAAACCAATCACTCACAGTATTTCCCACTCTTACACACGCTCTACTATTTACATAAAAACTTTTCACCCCTTTTAGTAACCTACCATCAAATCCATACAATCTTAAAACGGTCCACAAAGCCTCCCTATCAATTCTATCATACTCTTTTTCTAAATCCATGAATGCCCAAAACACATCCTTGCCTTTCGCTAAATACTTTTCGCACACTTGTCTCACGCAAACACCTGATCCACGCATGCCATTCCTCTCCTAAAGCCACACTGCTCATCACCAGTCACTCCCTCTGTACCCTCTCTAACTCTCTTAATTAACACTCTACCATACACCTTACCTACAGCACTCAACAAACTTATACCCCTAAAGATAGTACATTCATACTTATCACCCTTACCTTATCACCTTACACGTGTATTGCTAAATTCTACAAGTGGAACGGGTAGATGTCAAGAGTAATTATACTGAACAATTATAAACCTTAGGCATAGATTGCGGGTATTTGTATCATGCAGGATACTACTCGGGACAAGATTGAGTAAAGTGAATGGCACTATAATCAGGAGTCCTAGGGCAGTGGGGCCAAATACTATCACTTAGGTGAAGTCTAGGTTTTATTTATCAGGTGGAGTTCTGTTCACTAGGGCCGTGGCACTGTTTTCGCTGTTGGCAGTCTAACTTGTTTCTCCGTCGTGTCGTTAATTATTGTTCTTGCACTGGAGCCTCCGTATGAACTTAGTGTGAGGCTATATCACTAGATGGTAGCGTGTTCACTCAGACAGACACTTATTCCACTGCCCTGCCATATTCATTGTCTCGCCGTTACTTTATTTATTCCACCTTTCTTTTACACTAACACTGATGCTTTTAATTCTCTGACTTCCCATATTCTGATAATTCACTGTTCTGCTCTTGTTTCACTGTATCACTGTCACTGTGCTTTCACTGTCACTCACTTTCAGGACTGGGGGTAATGCCGATCAGGTACAAGGGCGGTGGGAACAACTCAGCCTAACTACTGATGGGGTTGAGTTCTGCCGGGGGCCTCTGTATTCAGGGGCCACGGGATCACACGTAGGGGCATCCTCTCTCATCTGGAGCTGCTGGTGGCGAAGGGTCCCGTGCTCTCAGGGCTCGAGATGGGAGTCTGGCCCTCTGGGATGGGGCCGAACAGCTGCCTGAACCTCTCGCTCAGGCGCCTGACAGAGGACGAGGGTCTCCGGCGTTGGGGTGTAGGGATGTCCCTCCCGGGGGTCCTGGGGGGGGGAGGTCCCGTGGGCTGTGGTCTCCGGTGGTCAGGGATGCCGTCAGGAGTGGGCTACAGCGTCGGCCTCCGTTGGGGTCCATCAGGCAAGTCCTCTCAGGAACCGGCTGCAGTGAGAAGAGCCCGGTGGTGGTTACAGGGCCTCTCCAGTAGTCCTCCAGGCTGGGGCCTCCCTCTAGGTCGTGGTCTCACATAGGGGAGTCAGCACCTGACGAAGGACCACCTACCGGCTGTCTCCTCCCATAGGGCCTGGCTACTGGCCGTGGCCTTCTGGGGGTGCAGCTACCGGCCATTGCAAAGGCCCAGCTACTGGATGTGGCCTGGGGAAGGGAGCAGCTACAGGCCGACTCGAGGGCACCTTCGGAGCGGCTACCGGCAGTCTCCTGACGAATGTGGGAGCTGCTACCAGCCGTCTCCTGGTTACCTCCGGAGTGGCTACCGGCCGTCTGCTGCAGGAGGGTCGAGCGGCTACAGGCTGTCTCTGTTAGGGCACCTACAGAGCGGCTACCAGTCATCTGATGAAGGCGGGGGCAGCTACCGGCCATCTCCTTATTACCTCCAGAGTGGCTACCGGCCGTCTCCTGTAGGAGGGTCGAGTGACTACTGGCTATCTTTGTTAGGGCATCTTCGGAGCAGCTACCGGCAATCTCCTGTAGAACTGTCGAATGGCTACAGGCCGTCTCCTTAAGGGCACCTTCAGAGCAGCTTCTGGCCGTCTCCTGACGAAGGCGGGAGCGGCTACTGGCCATCTCCTTATTACCTCTAGAGCAGCTGCAGGCCGTCTCCTATAGGAGGGTTGAGCTGCTAACAGCCGTCTCAGGGGTGCTGACTGGAACTAGAGTAATAGCTCCGGTCAATTTTTACACGTTGCCCTCCTCCGATTTTCGACTTTTCGTTAACATTTTCCAGTAGAACTGGTCATTCTAAGAATCTTTTCCTCTATGACATTTCTCTCGCAAATTGATAATAAACGAGTTACACGCGATTTACTTCCGCTAATAACAATCACAGACGAGCGCACGCTCTGTCCGCTCACCCGCTCACATTTGAAAGTTTGTCCCAGAAGACCAAACTTTACACATACTCCTCATTTTTACACGTTGCCCTCATCCGATTTTTTCATCCAACCTGAGTGTTTCCTGTTGTTTTTGGTGTGATTCGATCGATATTGACCTTCATTTCTATCGCAAGTCGCTAGTTTTTGTTGAACGCCACTAGCAACTTCCGGTGGAAAGGACCGGTCCAAATCAACAAAAATCACACCAATAACAACAGAAAACACTCAGGTTGGATGCCTGTTATCATGTGAAACGTATTTTTTTGCGGTTCTTCCCCCTCCCCCCAAGAATACGGTACTGGGGGACCTGTGGGAAACCGGGGTGTTAGGTGGGGGAAAAACGCAAAAGCGAGTGATTTCCTACTGGAACTGTTATCAAAATCAAACGAAAAACACTAAAATCCTTCGGAAGAAAATAATTTTAAACTTCTTAGGGAGTTCGTGTTTCCTAACTGGGGGGCTTCGCCCCCCAGACCCCCCAACCCTGACCGTGCTTCCTAACTGGGACATTAACCACACCTCATCTAACCTAACCTAACCGGGTGTAAATAAGAAATAATGCATTTACCTAGCAGTTTACAGTTCCTCGTCTGCATCTGAAGAGTCGTCTGTAGCTGTTACAGCAACTGGTGACTGGCGGCAGTGCAACACTTTCTGATCCTCACGTAAAATGAGACTTTTGCCTTGATTTGGGTACTTTGTTCCTGTTGAAGGTAAAACACCATGCGATCGCACAAAGGCTACAGTTTTATCTTCTTGCAGGTAGAACAGTGAAATACCAGTGAAGTAATAAATTTTGCAGGCTTCCCAGTCCATGGTTGGAGACGAACTGACTTTCAAATCTTGCGGGCCCTAACGTAGGGTATTTGAAATTCTACTTTGTGATTGGCTGATTCATGTGCCACGCATGCGCTTTATCCACCCACACACATAACACGCACCAACGAACACACACAACTGTCCGACCACGGCAGGGAAAATCTCTCTCCCATAGAAAATAATAAGTGTAATAAATTGCATAACTCATCAACGGTTGATTTAAGACGGAAATGTCATAGAAGAAAAAATGCTTAGAATTGCGTAAAGTGTAAGGTGAGTTAGCCACTTTTGTTGTCAGTGAGTTGGGTGTAAGTACGAAAAAATACCAATGTGTGATTGTGATTGGAGGAAGTATATCGCGTGTAACTCGTTTATTGTCAATTTGCGAGAGAAATGTCATAAAAGAAAAGATTCTTAGAATGACCAATTTTACTAGAAAATGTTAACGAAAAGTCGAAAATCGGATGAGGGCAACGTGTAAAATTTGACCATAGCTCCACCCCAATCCTGTTAAGGGTCGGGTTGCGCGCAATGTAGTTGCGGTTTCCTGCTATGGTGGCGGCGGGCGAGTTCCGGGTCATAGGGGCACGCGGCCCAGGCGGACTACGTCCCTCTCGCCTGGAGCTGGACCGCGTGTTGTCTGCCCCTCCATAGGCTCCTTCTGGGGGTGTCGTGTCGTCCTTGGAGCCTATACCCAGCATTCTACCACCTTCATTGGGGAAAAACTCACGTCCCCGTTACTGGAGATGATAAACTTTGACGGTATTGGTGTGATGGACCGGTTGAGTTGCTGTAGCAGGGTGGTCCAGGCTGTCATGGCTGGGTTTTCCTCTGAGTCAGGTTGCAGGTGATGAAGAGGATGGATGGGTCGGTGGTGGTGCGGAGGAGCTGCAGGAGGTGGAGAGGGCCACGGACTCGGTGTTTGCCTCCAAAGGGTTGGGCCCAAGTAGCATGGCGAACTCTCATGGTTGGAGGTCTTGTTTCTGATTGGGGGTTGGGCTGAATGCTGGACACGGCTGGAGAGGGTGAGGTTTTATGGCTGAGTAATGCAGCATGATGTCTTTTGGAAGTGATGGTGGATGTGATTTGTGCTGGTGTAGCATAAATGTGATAGCTGTTGTAAATGGAGGAAGGAGCAGGGCTTGGTGGTGAAGCGTGAGGGGTGGAGGTGGCGATGTATCCTGTGATTGGGTGTGATGGGCACCCAGAGCGGGTGATGGCAGTTTTGAAGGTGGGCGTGGGTGGTGAGTTGGGCATGCGGCATTATGTTGATGGGACGGTGCGGGCTGTAGGTGCTGCGGTGGTGTGCTGGGGCGGTGGTGTGATGGCTGGTTTGGGGGAGGCAGCAGGGGTGGAAGGTGGGGAAGGGCGGGCATGGGGAAGGTGGCCTGGGATGGCAGGTGAGGAAGTTGGGGCCGGGGTGATGGGCAGAGGGGGCAGGAAGGGCGTCGGTGAGGGTTTGGGTGAGGAATCAGAGATATGCGGTGTCGGCGGGCCGTCAGGTGAGGTGTGAAGCGGTGTGGTGGACAACGGGGAGGGGGAGGCAGGTAGAGAAGGCGAGGGTTAGATGTAGCAGTCATGGTAGTCAGGGGGAGAGTTGGCAGCGGTTGTTGGCGATGGGGAAGGTGGGGTTGGGGTTGGGGAGGTGGTGGTGTATCTTGCAGGCGGGTGTGGAAGGCAGCCAGAGCAGGTGATGGAAGGTTTCAGGGTGGGAGTGAATGGTGAGGTGGGTGTGCGGCCCTTTGGTTGCTTGTGGTGAGGTGTGTGTGTGGCCCTTTGGTGCTTTGGTTGCTTGTGGTGAGGTAGGTGTGCAGCCCTTTGGTGCTTTGGTTGCTTGTGGTGAGGTGGGTGTGCGGCCCTTTGGTGCTTTGGTTGCTTGTGGTGTGGCGGTGGAGGTGATGCGCCGAGGTGGGGTAGTTTTGGGCGGCACTCCGATGATGGGCGTCGGTAAAGTGGTGGGGCTCGAGGTGGGTGGTGTGTTGGGGTGTGAGGATGCTCTGGTACTGGAGGTGGGTAGTGGTGGTGAGGTGGCAGGTGAGGCGACATCAGGTGTGGAGGGTGAAGGGGCCGGGGGTGAGGGGGTGGGAGGCTGGCTGTGGAAAAGAACTTGTGGTGGGGGTGAGGCAGCGGCTGTGGTGGCGTGAGGTGTGGGTGGTGAGGGGGGAGTACTGTCTCGTGGTGCCGTCCAGGCGTTTGGCGATGGGGTGGCTTGGGTGTTGCAGTGTTCTGCACTCGTGATGTGGGGTGGGCGGTGGTTGCAGGGCGAGGGGATGGTGCTGGTGTGGGAGTGGTAGCAGGTGGCGTGTGGTGCTGGAGCTATGGTAGAGTAGTTGGGGGTGGTTGTATTGGCGGAAGTGGTGGGGCAGCAGGAGCTGAGGTGTCGAGGGTGGCAGGTGGTGTGTAGAGGCAAGGTGAGGTGGCCATGGGTGGAAGGGGAATCTCTTGGTTGTGTGGTTGGGCCTGTGATGGTGTTGGGGTGGCAGGTGGTGAGGTGTTCTGGGAGGTCATTGGGGACGAGTTGAGGGTCAGTGGGGATGGTGGGGTTGAAGTGGGGTGGGTGTGGACAGGGAGGTGGGTAAGGGTAGGGAGAAAGAGGGCGTAATGGGGTAAGTGTATTAGTTGTGTTGGCAGGGAAGATGAGTGGGGGTGCGGTGTGTTGTGTGGAAGAGTGGGTGTGGCTTAGTCAGGAGGCGGCAGATGAGGTGGGCTGTGAGGGATGATAGGTATGAGGCAGTGGGTAGGAGGAGGTAGGATAGAGGAGGATAAGATATGGGTCCTGGGGAGCCCATTGAGGTGGATAGAGGCTTTTGGTTGAGAGAGAGCGGGACAGGAAGAGGTGATGGTAGCGGAGAAAGGGGTGTGTAGAGGAGCGGGAAGGCAAGGGATAGGAGAAGGTAAAATAGAAGATACAGGCGAAAAAGAGACATTCTGTTTCCCTCTGTCGTAGGCTGGGGGGTAATGCGTTTGGGAGGTGGCCCATGCCGATATGGGGTGCTGCAGGCGCGGTGTGGGGCGTCTTTTGCGATGATCTTTGTGCCTTTTTCATCGAGCTTGGGAGTGAGTGGTGTATGAGGCGTTGTCATCGGCGCCTTCGTCGTGTGGTGGGGAGGCTTGTAGGTGCTCTGGGGTAGTTGCTTTGCTCTGGGCGGCTCTTAGCTGCCTACGGATGTCGTGGATGGGGCATCTGTGGCTGCAGGCAGAGAATTCGCACGGGCTGATGGTGATGATGTTAGTGGGAAATTGATTGATTTCGGCAATGCGCTGAGGAGTGGGGTGGGTGGCTAGAAGGCATCTTATTAGCTGTATATTTTTATCCCATTTGGTCATGTATTATGAAGTGTCCTTTGATGAACCTGGAGAGGACGCTTGGCAGGGTATTGAAAGTGTGTTGTTCCCGGGTTTCATTATTTGCCTCCAGGTAGGCAGTGGTGACCAGGCGCCTGGCTTGGATTAAAGTGTCATCTAAATTGCCATCAAAAGTTAGGCTATCCAATTGGGATAGCGCCACCGCTTTACCTAGTGATGGGGTGATGGCCTGAATCACGAGCTACGTGAAATCCTGCCAGGTGAGTGCCGGGACGATCTTAGGTGCGCTACTGGCTGCTGCTTTACCCAGTAGCGGGAATGTAACCGCGATTTCTTGCTTGTCATCTCTGAACCCAATGTCTAACGAAGGTTTAATAACTGCCAGGTATGTATGAACATCATACTGTTCAGGGTCGAATTTGGGCAATAGCACATGAGGTTTGGTTGCCACTTAGCTGGTATTTCCTGAATGCCTCTCTCGTATGCCCAGGTCAAGAACCACTGCTGTCCACCAGTGTAATGCTAGGTGTTTTAGTTTCGGCTTCCCGTCCTTCTAACGCTTAGTCTGTAGCTGGGTTCCCTTTTCTAGACCGGAGCTTATACAAATAAGAGAGAGGGCAGGACACAAAAACTCAAGGCAACAACCTTACCTGTGTATTGCTAAATTCTACAAGTGGAGTTTGTAGATGTCACAAGAGTAATTATACTGAACAATTATAAACCTTAGGCATAGACTGTGGGTGTTATTATCACGCAGGATACTACTCGGGACAAGATCGGGTAAAGTGAATGGCACTATAATCAGGAGTCCTAGGACAGTGGGGTCAAATATTATCACTTAGGGGAAGTCTAGGTTTTATTTATCAGGTGGAGTTCTGTTCACTAGGGCCGTGGCACTGTTTTCGCTGTTGGCAGTCTAACTTGTTTGTCTGTTGTGTCGATGATTATTGTTCTTGCACTGGAGCCTCCGTATGAACTTAGTGTGAGGCTATATCACTAGATGGTAGCGTGTTCACTCAGACAGACACTTATTCCACTGCCCTGCCGTATTCATTGTCTTACTGTTACTTTATTTATTCCACCTTTTTTTTACACTAACACTGATGCTATTAATTCTCTGACTTCCCGTATTCTGATAATTCACCGTTCTGCCCTTGCTTCACTGTATCACTGTCACTGTGCTTTCACTGTCACTTATTTTCGGGACTGGGCGTAATGGCGGTCAGGTACAAGGGTGGTGGGAACAACTCAGCCTAACTACTGACGAGGCTGAGTTTCGCCGGGGGCCTCTGTATTCAGGGGCCACGGGATCACACGTAGTGGCATCCTCTCTCGTCCGGGGCTGCTGGTGGCGAAGGGTCCCGCGCTCTCAGGGCTTGGGACGGGAGTCTGACCCTCTAGGCTGTGGCTGAACAGCTGCCTGGACTTCTCGCTCAGGCGCCTGATGGAGGACGAGGGTCTCTGGCGTCGGGGTGTAGGGATGTCCCGCCCAGGGGTCCTGAGGGCGGTCTGGAGGTCCCGTGGGTTGCGGTCTCTGGTGGTCAGGGACGCCGTCAGGAATGGGCTGCGGCGTTGGCCTTCGTCGGGGTCCATCAGGCGAGTCCTCTCAGGAACCGGCTGTAGTGAGAAGAGCCCGGTGGTGGTTACAGGGCCTCTCCAGTAGTCCTCAAGGCTGGGGCCTCCCTCTGGGTCATGGTCTCACATAGGGGAGTCAGCATCTGACAGAGGACCGCCTACCAAATGTCTCCTGCCGTAGGGCCTGGCTACTGGCCGTGGCCTTCTGGGGGCGCAGCTTCCAGTCGTCGCAAAGACCCGGCTACTGGCCATGGCCTGGGGAAGGGAGCGGCTACAGGCCAACTCGAGGGCACCTTCTGAGCGGCTACCAGCTGTCTCCTGCAGGAGAGTCGAGTGGCTACAGGCTGTCTCTGTTAGGGTACCTTTGGAGCAGCTACTGGCCATTTCCTGCAGGAGGGTCGAGCAGCTACAGACCATCTCTGTTAGGGCACCATCAAAGCGGCTACTGGCTGTCTCCTGATGAAGGCTGGAGCGGCTACCGGCCGTCTCCTTATTACCTCCAGAGTAGCTACCAGCAGTCTCCTGTAGAAGGGTCGAGCGGCTACTGGCCGTCTCTGTTAGGGCACCTTCAAACTGGCTACCGGCCATCTCCTGACGAAGGCGGGAGTGGCTACCGGCCTCCTTATTACCTCCAGAGCAGCTGCAGGCCGTCTCCTGTAGCAGGGTTGATCGGATACTGGCCATCTCAGGGATGCTGACTGAAGCTAGAGCAGTAGCTCCACCCCAATCCTGTTGAGGGTCAGGTCGCCCACAAGCTAGTTGCAGTTTCCTGCTATGGTGGCTGCGGGTGAGTTCCGGGTCACAGCGGCGCGCGGTCAAGGCGGACTTACGTCCCTCTCGCTCGGAGCTGGACCGCATGTTGTCTGCCCCTCCGTAGGCTCCTTCTGGGGGTGTTGTGTCATCCTCAAAGCCTATACCCGGCATTTTAACCATAACTTTACTCTACCCTACATTCACCTGTAGATTCCGTTTCTTACACACTCTCCCAAACTAACCCACCAAGCCTCGTAGCTCCCCTTTGTCTTCACTAAAAAACACAGCAGCATCTGCAAACAACAGGACAGGTAGTTTCTAAACACTGTCCTCTCTCACTAGGGCCGCTCCAACATCCACTGCCCTACCTTGTATCTCTTTTATAACCCCATCCATATACAGACTGAACAACCATGGAGACATGACACATCCTTGTTTCAATCCAACCTTCAAATAGAAAAATTCACTCAGTTCACTATTCACATGCACTGCAGCCTTAGCACCATCATACATACTCTTCACAGCATCAACAACTTCCCATTTACTCCCTATATTCTTAATACTTTCCACAATCCTCGTCTATCCACCTTGTCATATGCTTTCTCCAAATCCATGAAGGCTGCACACAACTTCTTTCCCTTCTCTAGAAACTTTTCCACTAAAGATCTAAGAATGAATATCTGATCTACACAACCTCTTCCCTTCCTAAAGCCTCCACTGCAGTGCATGTGGATAGTGAACTGAGTGAATTTTTCTACTTGAAGACTGGATTGAAACAAGGATGTGTCAAGGCTCCATGGTTGTTCAATCTGTATATGGATGGGATTATAAAAGAGATACAAGGTAGCATAACATATTAATAATAATAATGATAATAATAATAATAATAAAGTAATTAAAATGCTCGCTCCCGCTGCCGGCCCCCCCACCCCGCTACGGAGCCGCAGCCCCACCCCCACCCCAGGAGTACACCATGGTGGGCCAGGTGAATGCGACGCTGGCCCAGAGCGAGACAGGCTCAAGTGCGCCCTGACCTTGTGTCCCTCTTCCCCTCAACCTGCCCAACCACAACGTCGCAGGAATGCGAAACTACTTCACAGCCGGACCAGCCCTCATCAGGATCGGGGTGGGACTGCTCCAGATACAGTCCCAGGCAGCACCGTGGTAACAGCCACTGTACATACAGGGGAAGGAACGGCCACTGTACGTCCCTCAGCAACTTCCCCCTGTAGCCCCGCGACGATGGCCACTGTACGCATCGGGGAAGGAACGGCCGCTGTTCGTCCTTCTGCTGCAGCCACATCTGGAGCCCACCTCAGTGTGACGGCCACTGTACGCACACTGACAGGCAAAGGCAGGAGTGGAACCGCAATGACGGCCACTGTACGTGTCGGGGAGGGAAAGGCCACTGTACGTCCCTCATCCACCTCCTCCTCCTATGGGAGTAGCACCGCGGTAGCGGCCATTGTACATACCAGGGAGGGAACGGCCATTGTACGTCCCTCAGCTACTTCCTGTTGGGCAGGCAGACCTGTGGTGACGGCCACTGTACGTGCCGGGGAGGGAACGGCCACTGCACATCCCTCATCTGCCTCTTCCTCCTTTGGGAGCAGCCCTGCAGTGACGGCCACTGTATGCGCTGGGGAAGGAACAGCCATTGTACATCCTTCTGCTGCTACCCCAAAGGGCTGTGGAACCGCGACAACGGCCACTGTATGCGTCGGGGAAGGGGTGGCCACTGTATGCCCTTCGTCCACAGTCCCAAGGGTTCTCCCGGAGGAGAAGGTCCCTTGCACGGCCCACTCTCCACCCCTCAGCTGTGTGGGACGCCCTTCTGTCTCTCCCTCCAGGTGTGGTTCCCCAGAGGTGCTGCTGTTCCAGGAGTGGTGGCGAGGTCCTGTCACTGAAGGTGGGGTTCACGCCCTCCAGCCTGCCCCTGGACGACGCTGGATCCTGACAGACGCCCCGCAGGCGAGGTGCCGCAGCGAACCCCTGACGGCATCCCAACCTAGAGGCGACCGCAGTCCCAGGCCACCCAGGGCCAGCCCCCAGACCCCAAGGCGGGACCACTCTGGCCCCACTCACTGTCAGCCCTCTGCCAGGAGCAAGAAGCGGCAGGCCCGACTCCTGACACTGTTTGGCCCCAGTCCCGAGGGCCCCTCACCAGGTCGAGGCCCAAGCAGGAAAGGGCCTCCCTGCACCCCAGAACAGACACACGCCAGGGCCGTGATGCCCCCGAGAGCTGTCCCATGCCTTCTGCAGCGAGGGCTTCCCAGTAAGGCTCCCTCCAACCCCCGGGCGCCACCTCAGTTAAGCCCAGACCTCAGCAGCCCAGTGACGATGCCTCAAGACCCCAGTGTCGTGCTAGAGACTTAACAGTGACAGTGACTGTATGTGGTATAGAAACAGTGAGACAGAAACACCACCCATAAAGTGCCTCTACCCCAGTTTATCCAGAGCGCTGTGTTAATGCCTAAGCACCCTAGAACCATAGTAATATACTAGAGTGTGGCCAAGAGACCAATATACCATGTAGTAACTCAGGTGTATGCGCAGTGCCCATGTGATATATCATACCAATATTAACTGACGTGTCACTATACCCCATCCACATTCAGTGTACCATTGTATGTATATTGTAAGGAAGTTGGACTAAGGCAATATTTGTGTTAAGGTGTCTTGCTGAGTTTTTATACCCTTTTCCTTTGTAAGTGTTCTATTTCCGGTCTAGAAAGTGGACCCCATTCAGTCACTGGTGTCTTTAGAACGAGAAGTCGGTCTAAAAACATCCAGCATAATAATAAAAATAAAAATAAAAATAATAATAAATAATAACCAAAATACCTGCCGCCGCCGGACCGACCACCCTGCCACCCCCCACCCTACCACCGAGCCGCCGCCTCACCACCACCCCAGGAGGACACCACAGAGGGCTGGATCACCGAGAGGTCGACCCAGGGCAAGAAGGGCGCCGGTGCTCCCTTGTCCTAAGTCCCTCTGTCACCCAACCGGTCCGACATAAGCTACGCCAGCAAAAGACACGACCCTGCGGGCTGGGCAGCCTTCACCAGATTAGGGGTGGGACTGAGCCAGATTCAGTCCCAGACACCGCGGTTACGGCCACTGTACATGCCGGGGAGGGAGCGGCCACTGAACGTCCCTCAGTTGTTTCCCCCTGGAGCGCCGCCACAACAGCCACTATATGTGTGGGGGAAGGAACAGCCGCTGTATGCCCTTGAGCTACAGCCACATCTGGAGATGGCCTCAGAGTGTTAGCTATTGAGCACACTCTGACTGGCAAAGGAAGAAGGAGTGAAACCACGATAATGGCCACTGTACATGTCGGGGAGGAAGCAGCCACTGTATGCCCCTCATCCATTGCCTCCTCCTCCTACGGGAGTAACACCACAGTAAAGGCCACTGTACGTGCCGGGGAAGGAGCGGCCACTGTACGCCCTTCAGTTACTTCCCATTGGGCAGGCAGACCCGTGGTAACAGCCACTGTACGTGCCGGGGAGGGAGCGGCCACTGTACGTCCCTCATCTGCCTCTTCCTCCTTTGGGAGCAGCACCACCACAACGGCCACTGTATGTGTGGGGGAAGGAGCGGCCACTGTATGCCCTTCAGCTGTGGACCTTAGGAATTGCGGAACCGCCACAACAGCCACTGTACGTGTGGGGGAAGGAGCGGCCACTGTACGCCCTTCATTCGTGATTCCTAGGGTCCTCCTGGAGAAGGAGGTCCCTTGCGCGGCTGGCCTTTCACCTCTCGGCTGCGTGGGACACCCTTTACTTACTCCTTCCAGGTGTCGTTACCCGGAGATGCTGCCAGAGTGGTGGTGTGGCCCTGTGTTGGTCCTGCCGCCTCCCCCTGGTCAGTCCCGGTCCCTGACAGATACCAGACAGAAGAGGTGCCACAGTCTGCCCCTGACGGCGCCCCTCCCTAGAGGCGACTGCAGTACCTGGGCTCCCAGACCGGACCAGCGGGCCCCAGAGCAAAGCCGCTTGGGCTCCACTCCCCCACGGCTCTGCCCGGAGTAAGAGGCGACAGGCCTGCCTCCTGCAGCTGTTCGGCTCCAGCCCCGAGGGCCGCCCTTCATGTTGAGGCCCCCAGGTCGGAGAGCCTCCCTGCACCCCACCGACGAGGCTCCAACACAAGGGCCTCTCAGATCGAGGCCCCCAGACGGGAGAGCCTCCCTGCAC
The DNA here is from genome assembly GCF_032717465.1 of Coenobita brevimanus. Taxonomy (NCBI): domain Eukaryota; kingdom Metazoa; phylum Arthropoda; class Malacostraca; order Decapoda; family Coenobitidae; genus Coenobita; species Coenobita brevimanus. The sequence goes on from NC_136990.1 coordinate 9,275,048, forward strand.
CCCCTTGACGAAGGCCCAGGCAGTGACACCCCTGCAGGTAGTGTACTGTCTCCTGCATGAGGGCTCCCCAGTAGAGCCCCCTCCCACGCCCGGGCGCCTCCTCTGTTAAGCCCAGGAAACAAGGGCAAGTAGTGACTTTAACGCATCTCGTGTGTCTTGAAAAACCACAGAGACGGGAGTGAACAGTGACAGTGAAAGAGTAAGGCCAGAATAATATGTGACACACAGTGAGACAGATACCCAGGCACAACAGAAAAGACTAGTAAACACGGGCACAGAGACCTACGGAAACAGTGGGGCATGAGGAAAAACCAGAAACCTGCAAACAGTGTCTCCGTGACTAAGTAACTATCCCGAATGTCGCGACTCGCGCTCTGACAAGTTATAGTAATATTCACTCTCTCGACCCCTGGCCCTCTTTACCCCTAGCACATCTGGTTTTTAACTATTAAATGCTAGTTCTGCCTATGGACATAATACGGGTATCGAGAAATTGTAACTCACCATCGATGTATACTGTAACTGGAGATCTCCACTCTCTGCCTGTGCTGTGTGTGATACAATATATTGAGAAGCTAACTCTGTAAACCTGTCTCCATCATATCCTGTAACTCTTTGTGTTTATATTGTAACAGTGTATTGGATTAAGACAATAGATGTGTTAAGGTGTACTGCCTAGTTTTTATGCCGTGTTCCTTTGTGGGTGCTTTATTTTCGGTCCGGAAAGAGGACCCCTCTCAGTCGCGGGCGTTTTAAGGACGAGTCGGACTAAAAACATCCCCATAACAATAACGACTGACTGTATATAACTATCTGCTGAAGGTGTGTGGCAAGATCCACCACCATCTTTTGTTGTATAAGTACTGTACTCTACCTATCACAACAAATATCAAATCAAAATAATAATAATAATAATAATAATAATTAACTGGTTATATATTAACTGGTATAAAAATGCAGATTCCCTCATATATAACTACTTCTTATCCTCACGTTTCTATCTTTATCCTCTTGCATGAGAAAGGCAATGCGCCTCTTATCCCTGTCTCATGCAGGTTGTATTTTATCTTGGCCTTTTCATGCAAGAAGAGTTACAGTAACACTGTTATTCACCGTGGAGCAGCATCATTCACGTCTGCGCTGTACCACTACATTACCAAACCCTTCTACACAGGGAGATATACAGCAATGCAATAACTCACCTTGGAGCTGCATGTCAACCATCCTACCTTTTTCACTCTCTAGCTCATACTGCGTGATTATGTTAACACCTGTGTATGATATCGTAACTAGAGTTGCCAATCCAGACACTAGTAGCGCTGATTTTGCTCTAAAAAGGCGCTGTCATTGAGTACAAAGACATACAGAAAATCTCTAATAAAAGTGCTAAAATAAAAGTCCTAAATTCGCCAGAATACCCATAAAACCTTGTAAAAATCCACAAAAACCTCCCTGAGTTTCTTGTACCTAGACATAAAATTTATTGCGGTAAGGAAATGAGTATCTCCCAATCGAGCGGATAGAACGCTGAACTGGCAACTTATCCATAACGGGCTGGTGGGTGGGACATCTCATCCTGCCGCCGCTTGCCAGATACTACAAAGCGCAGTGTCTCTCAATCGGTATACATCTTGAATCTCTCCAGGCAGTTTTGTCACTAAGTCTTTATATCTATCATATTAACACATAGAGTGAGTGTTCTTTTTTTTAATCAAGATGTCATCTATGTAGAAGGTAGGAACGAGATGAAGTGCAGCAACATACGGTCGACACTCCCTACGTGTACGTGCTTTGGTGCATGCTCAGAACCTCTTCCGCCGTTTTCGGTGACGTATTTTTCTTCTGCTTGCCATTCCCAGTTTATTATATTTACCTGAAGAGATAATTATGGCAATGAAGGATTTATTGAAAGCTATACCTAACATCTCACCCTGGAAAGTCGCTCTGACACTGAATAAAGGCGCATAGAAAGAATAAATGAGAAAAATATGTCATCGGACTGAATGGCACTGTTTTAGGGAATTGTTGCACTTACGCGTTTTCATGGTCTGTTTTACCTAAGTATTGTTGGGTGTGGAAGTAATGTTATCGACTTTTTGCGTCAGCAACACTACTCCACTTTCAATAACACCTGGAATACGGCATAAATTCAGCCTGGATTGCATATTCCGCTTGGTATGGTAAGTCCTCGTGTGTTTTTTTTTTCTTTAGTCCACAGCAAACTGTGCACGTGATTTGTCGATTACCACAGCGTATAATACCACCTGTATTGAAAAGGTTGTTATTTTCAAGCACACTGTTGGCATATAACGAGTGTTGCAGCATATATATATATATATATATATATATATATATATATATATATATATATATGCAGTATAGTGCCACAGGGGGCGACCCGACACCCCCACAAGGAGTCCATAGAGGAGCAACGACAGCGCGCCGGACTCAGGGCGACAACGCCATAAGTCCGCCCGGGCCGCGCGCCCCTATGACCTGGAGCTCGCTCGCCGCCACCATAGCAGGAATACCAAACTACCTTCCAGGCAAGCCTTCCCCAACCAACATCGGGGTGGAGCTGTTCCTCCAGCTCCTGCCAGCACCCCTGAGATGGCCTGTAGCCACTCAACCCTCCTGAAGGAGACGGCCTGTAGCCACTCTGAGGGAAATCACGAGACGGCCAGCAGCTGCTCCCGCCTTCGTCAGGAGATGGCCTGTAGCCACTCTGAAGGTGCCCTTCCCCAGACAGCCTGTAGCCACTCAACCCTCCTGAAGGAGACAGCCTGCAGCCGCTCTGAGGGAAATCAGGAGATGGCCTGCAGCCGCTCATGCCTTCATCAGGAGACGACCTATGGCCGCTCTGAAGGAGCCTTTGGGTATGCTGGTAGCTGCTCCCTTCCCCAGGCCACGGCCAGTAGCCAGGTCTTGGCGACGGCCTGTAGCTGCGCCCCAAGAAGGCCACGCCCAGTAGCCGGGCCCTACGGCAGGAGATGGCCTGTAGCTGCTCTTCTGTCAGGAGCTGACCCCTGTTCTCCCACCCACGACTCAAAGGGAGTCCCCAGCCTGGAGGAGTACTGGAGAGGCCCCGTGACTTCCCCCAGCCTCCTCCCTACAACCGGCTCTGGAGAAGACCCACCTGACGGACACCGACGTAGGCCGGTGCCGCAGCCCCTTCCTGACGGCACTGCCAAGCACTGGGGACTGCAGCCCTCGGGAATCCCAGACTGCCCCCAGGACCCCCGGGCGGGATCTTCCCACACACCGACACCAGAGATCTTCGTCATTCATCAGGCACCTGAGCGAGTTCAGGCAGTTGTTCGGCCCCAGCCCTGAGGGTCGTACTCGTGTCCCCAGCCCTGAGAACATGGAGCCTTTCACCACCTGCAGCCCCAGATGAGAGAGGATTCCCCCGCGTGTGATCCCATGGCCTCTGGATACAGAGGCCTCCAGCGGAACCCAGCCCCATCAGTAGTAAGGCTGTCACACCTCCGGCGCCCTTGTATCTGACCGCCACAACGCCCAGATCAGAAAGGAGTAACAGCAATAGCACAGTGTCCGTGACTCAGTGACATGAAGGCAGAGCAGTGAACTAACCTTATAATGGAAGTCAGTAAGAAAGCACCAGTGGTAATATCAAAGTGGTGGAGTGAGTAAAAGTGACAGTGCAACTGTGAACGCGGCCACGCAGTCTATTATAGTGAATACACTACCATCAGATAACACCTCCTAATACTAAAACTGTACACAGACCCTAGTGCTAAAGTAACACTTACCAGCAGTGAAACAGTACCAGCTACTCCACGAGTATATAAAACTTAGACTTCCTATAACTAATAATACAGAAACCTCTGCCCCAAGTGCTATTCGTGTTGACCTGAGCAGTATCCTGCGTGATACTGATAACCTATATCTAGACGTAAGCGTTGTGTATCTGTATCCGTGACATCTACCCGTTCCACTGTACAACTTAGTAATACACGTGTAAGGTTGTTGCCTTGAGTTTTTGTGTCCTGCCTCTCTCCTATTTGTCTAAGCTCTGGTCTAGAAAGAGAGCCCAGGTACACACTAGGCGTTTAAGTGACGGGAAGCCAATCCCCAAAACACCTAGCATTACACTGGTGGACAGTGGTGGTTCTTGACCTGGGCATACGAGAAAGGTAATCAGGAAATAATAAAAAAAATGGCAACCAAACCGCATGTGCAATTACCTAAGTTCGACCCCGAACAGTATGATGTTCACACACATACATGGCAATTATTAAACCTTTGCTGGATATCGGTTTCGAGGATGACAAGCAGAAAATTGCAGTCACACTCCCACTAATGGGCAAAGCAGCAGCTAATATAGCACCCAAGATCGTCCTGGGGCTCACCTGGCAGAATTCCACGAAACTCGTGATCCAAACCATCACCTCATCGCTAGGTAAAGTGGTGGCTATCCCAACTGGATAGTTTAACTTTTGATGGCAACTTAGACAATACTTTAATCCAGGCAAGATGCCTGGTCACTGCTGCCTACTCGGAGGCAGATGAAACCTGGGAGCAACACACCTTTAATACTCTTCTGAGAGTGCTTCCCAGCGTAGTCAAAGAGCACTCTACAATCCATGACCCGACTGGAGACATGGATAAGGACGATCAACTGATACATCGCCTCCTGACCTCCTGCCCTGCACCCCAACATATCAATGTGGTAAGAAAATGTCCCACAAAGATTCTGGCTCCCCCAGTCAAGCCACGTCTCCCTATGCCCCGTACCAGCCCCACCCCAGTACCCAGCCTGCCGAGGGCACACCCCACTCACTGGTGCCCTAGCCACAGGGAGAACCCCAACCTTATCCTAGTGAATCCCTGGGAATTCTTCGTGTGCAGCTCCAGGTGGCCACTGCACAACATCAGAGATCATTAAAAGCTGCACGACGAAAAACCACCACCCCAGGCTAACACAAAGTTTCCTCTCTAGAGGATGAGGTAACAGAGTATGAACCCGCACCCACAGAGGAGACCGAACCCGGGCAACAGGAGCAGGAGCAAGAAGAAGGAGGCCCCAGACAGTTGGATTTTCAGGACCGCCAAAGCACCTTCCCATGGTGGGGGGGGACCATTTCCCCCAAATATCGCCTCCCAGTTTACCACAAGATGAAGCTGAACAATATGAAAGCCAGACTTCTGGTCGATACGGGAGCGGCCAGATCCTGCCTGTATAGCCACTACTTCTCCCGTCACAAATCGACCTTTGGTCCGTTATTCCCAATGGCTACTCTCCTTGTGGATGCAGGGGATGGCCCCCTGCCAATCCGTGGGGAAACACGGGCCCTGTGCGTCGACACCCATCAACCGATGTCAACCCGGCATCAGTTCACAATATTCGACTCTTCCTGTTGCAATTACGACGGATACCTGCGGCTGGACCTGTTGCAGAAGTTAGGGGCCACCATTGATTGCCACAACAGACAGCTCCCATTCCGAAAATCACCCAATCCCCCCCTCGGGCCGTCTGCATCTGCACGCCCCGGCAGGAAGACTCTGCCCCCCCTCCTCTCCCTCCCCCTCCCCCCCACCACCTTCGCCTTCTTTTCCCACCACCATTTCCTCCGCCGTCACAATTCCCCCCCTCCATGAAGCCTGTGTGGCCCTCAACCAGTTCTCTGGCACCTCTGTCCTGTTCTCCCCCCTCCTGCAGCTCGGAACCCTCTCGGCCTGCCTTCTGCCCCCAACTTTCCTTCCCTCACATCACACGGCAGTCCGGATTGCCAACCTCGTCCCCTCGCCCATCACCCTCCCTAAAGGGCTCATAATTGGAGAGATGGAGGAAGCCGAGCCCTGCGTCCCCTCCCCCTCCCACTCCTCCACCACCAATCAGACACCCTCCTCTGCCTCCTCCTGGATTTCGAGGATTTGTTCGTGGCGGGACGGGCCGACATCAGACACACCACCTACCTGCCCCACGAGATTCATACGACAGGCCCACTGATCCGACAGCCATCCCGGTGGAAGAACCCCAAACAGCGGGAAGAGGAAGACCGCCAGGTACAGGAGATGATCGGAGCCAGAGTTGTCTCCCCCTCCACCAGCCCCTGGTCCTTCTCCGTCTTCCTCGTGAAGATAAAGGATGGCACGATGCAGTTCTGCGTCGATTACCGCTGGCTTAACAACGTAACCGCCAAGGATGCCACTCCACTTCCGCGCATAGACGATTCCCTGGATTCCCTGTACGGCACGTCCTAGTTCTCGACCCTCGACCTCCAATCAGGGTATTGGCAGGTCCCGGTGTGCCCGGAGGACAGAGATAAAACTGCCTTCAGCAACAAGAAACATTATGAATTTAATGTTTTGCCCTTCGGCCTCTGTAACATCCCCGCCACCTTCTCCAGGTTAATGGAATCTGTCCTCAGCGGCCTTACATGGGATTGTACTTGGATGATGTCATAGTCTTCAGCCAGTCCTGGGCCGACCACCTGCAGCGCCTCCGCTGGGTTTTCACCAGGATCCGACAGGCAGGCCTCAAACTCCGGCCCACCAAGTGTGTTCTGGCCACCACAACCGTCTCATTCCTGGGGCACGTCATCTCCCAGGCTGGCATATCTCCCGACCCCAACAAACTCCATGCCATCACGGTCATACTCCCACCACAACACGTTCACGGGATCCGAACCTTCCTCAGCCTGACGTCCTACTACCACCGTTTTGTGAAGGGATTCGCCCACATTGCCAAGAGCCACTCCACGACCTGATCCGTAAGGGGGAACCATTCCTCTGGATGGACGAGAGACGAGCCACCTTCCAACAACTTGAAGATAAGCTCGTTTCCGCCCCCATTGTGGCCTTTCCCGATTATGCCCTCCCATCCCGGCTCTATACAGACGTTTCCCTCATTGCGATCAGCGCTGTGCTGGCGCAGGTCCAAGAGGGCTGCAAGCACATCATTGCCTGCACCAGCCATACCTTCAATCAGGTGGAAAAAAATTATGCCGCCACCAAGAGAGAGTGCCTAGGCATCATCTGGGCACTTGAGCACTTCCAGGCATACCTATCCAGGACACAAGTCACCATCATCATTGATCACCAGTCCCTCCAGTGGTTGCAGCAGTCTGACACCCACAATGCCCAGCTCATCCGATGGCTCGAAACCCTGGAGGAATTCAACTATGAAATCTCGTACCGCCCCGGGAAACCACACCAACGCGGACACTCTCTCTCGGCTCCCCATCCACGCCACCCAGCTGGAACCAGACCTTCTCCAGCAGTGGCATTGCAAGGAGCGACCCCCCTGGATCCCCCAGCACCATTTCAAGAAACTGTATTGCCAAGGCAACCACCTACTTACCCCATTAGGGCATATCCTCCTAGCCCCTGATGCCACCCCCTATGCCCTACGACACCTGCACACCCACAACGGCATTCACCTGGGCACGAATAAACTACTGCAGGTCTTTAATGACACCTACTGGGTGCCAAATCCTTCCGCCCTTGCCAAGGAAATTATCCAAACCTGCTGCGCGTGCACCTTTGGTAAAGATATCACCCGTACCGCAGGTCCATCGGGCCATATTACCACCCACAAGCCTTGGCAGCTGTTGGCAATTGATGTGGAGGGACCCTTACCTCCAAAATCAAGCTGTCGGTACGAGATCATTTTCGTCAATATATACTCCAAATTCGACGTGGCCTGCCCAGCAAAGGAACACCACGCTGTTGCAGTGGCCGAAGCCCTGATTTGGCATGTGTTCCCGTACTTTGGCATCCCGCAAGAAATCCACTCAGATAATGCACCCGAGTTCACCAGATCTTACAGTAAGATCTGGGAGGAGCTGGCCCATATCTGACACCGCCTTCAACCCTTACAAGCCAGGCAACACGGTTATGATAGCCCAGCTCCCCACCCCCCACAAACTCGCGCCATGCTTCACAGGACCTCACACCATCATCTGCATCCCTAACCCCTGTCAGGTAACAGTCGAGTACCACGGCACTCCCCGCACCCTCTGAAACCAGCATGTGCGCCCCTTTCGCACTCCTGCTCCCCCTGCCCAGGCCCAGCACCCCATCCCACCCACGACCCCTGTGCCGCCCCCCTTACCACCTACAACTGTACATCTCCCCCTCCCCATCTCTCTCTCCCTTCCCCTCCCCCGCCGCCTCCACCTCACCTTCAGTCACACTGCACCACACCTCACCTGACAACCCACCGACATCACCAACTCCTCGCTGCTCCCCCACCTCCTCACTACCCACCACCTCCTCTCCCACGCCTGGCACCGCGTGTCCCACCCACACCCCTGCACCCCTTATGCCCACTACACCCCTGCCCGAGCCACCACCCACCACTGCCCCCACAACTCCCAGCCCGCCCCCCACACACGCACCCAACTCCAACTGCATTGCCTACGCCCCCACGATACCACAACCCACTCACCCTACACCCCACTCCCTGTGCTGTGCCGCCCACACCCCTACCACCCCACAGCCGCCCTCGCATGCCCCGCGCACCTCACACACACGCTGACACTGCACACCCACATCACCACCCACACCCGCCCTCATAACAATCATCACACGCTGCGGTCACCTCTCCTGTCCACCCACCCGATACACCCACTCTCCGACCTCACCCACTTCGCTGCAAAATCACACCCCTACCCCTGCCCTAAATCATCTTGCACTCATGATACACCAGGCACACCTACACTCACCAGAGACACCACACTGCATTACCCCAGCATAAAACGCCACACTCACCGTCCATCTCCAGTATTCGACACATCCCTGCATCGAGGACAACAACCAGCGCCATGAAGATTCGGCGAGCCATATGGGCGCCACCCATTGAACAAAAACAACGAGTCCGAGGACCTCACCATCTCCTACGACTCCTCCACTCCTCCAATGATTCATCCACCCTCTTCCTCACCTGCGACGAACGACAAGATGAGAACTCCACCACCGCAGCCTGGCACGCCCTCCTCCAACACCTACAGCCAGTGTTACAACACCTATGACACCAAAGTTTACCACCTCCAGTCACAGGGACGTGACTTTTTCCCAGCAGACGGTGGTAAAATGCAATATAGTGCCACAGGGGGTGACCTGACACCCCCACAAGGACCCCATAGAGGAGCAACGACAGCACGCCGGGACTCGGGGCTACAATGGCATAAGTTCGCCTGTGCTGCGCGCCCCTATGACCTGGAGCTTGCCCGCTGCCACCATAGCAGGAATACCAGACTACCTTCCAGGCGAGCCTTTCCCAACCAACATTGGGGTGGAGCTGTTTGTCCAGCTCTTGCCAGCACCCCTGAGATGGCCGGTAGCCAGTCAACCCTCCTGAAGGAGATGGCCGGTAGCCAGTCAACCCTCCTGAAGGAGATGGCCTGTAGCCGCTCTGAAGGAAATAAGGAGACAGCCTGTAGCTGCTCCCGCCTTCATCAGGACATGGCCTGTAGCCGCTCTGAAGGTGCCCTTCTTGAGACGGCCTGTATCCGCTCAATCCTTCTGCAGGAGATGGCCTGTATCCGCTCAATCCTTCTGCAGGAGATGGCCTGTATCCGCTCAATCCTTCTGCAGGAGATGGCCTGTAGCCGCTCTGAGGGAAATCAGGAGACGGCCTGCGGCCGCTCCCACCTTTGTCAGGAGATGGCTTGTAGCCACTCTGAAGGTGCCCTTCCCAAGACGGCCTGTAGCCGCTCAACCCTCCTGAAGGAGACGACCTGCAGCCGTTCTGAGGGAAATAGGAAGACGGCCTGCAGCCGCTCCGAGGGAAATCAGGAGATGGCCTGCAGCCGCTCCTGCCTTCATCAGGAGACAGCCTGTAGCTGCTCCAAAGGCGCCTTTGGGTCTGCTGGCAGCTGCTCTCTTTCCCGGGCCATGGCCAGTAGCAGGGCCTTGGTGACGACCTGTAGCTGCGCCCGTAGAAGGCTACGGCCGGTAGCCGGGCCCTACAGCAGGAGACAGCCTGTAGCTGCTCTTCCGTCAGGAGCTGACTCCTGTTCTCCCACCCATGACTCAGAGGGAGTCCCCAGCCTGGAGGAGTACTGGAGAGGCCCCATGACTTCCCCCGGCCTTTTCTCCCTGCAACCGGCTCTGGAAAAGACCCACCTGATGAACCCCGACATAGGCTGGTGCCGCAGCCCCTTCCTGATGGTGCCGCCGAGCACCAGGGACCGCAGCCCTTGGGAACCTCAGACTGCCCCCAGGGCCCCCGGGCAGGATCTCCCCACACCCCGATGCTGGAGATCTTCGTCCTCCATCACGCGCCCAAGTAAGAAGTTCAGGCAGTTGTTCATCTCCAGCCCTGAAGGTCGTACTCCCGCCGCCAGCCTTGAGAGCACGGGGCCCTTCGCCACCCACAGCCCCAGATGAGAGAGGACGTCCTCGTGCGAGATCCCGTGGCCTCTGGATACTGAGGCCCCTGGCGGAACCCAGCCCCGTCAGTAGTAAGGCTGTCACACCTCCGGCGCCCTTGTACCTGATCGCCACGACGCCCAGATCAGAAAGGAGTAACAGTGATAGCACAGTGTCTGTGACTCAGTGACATGAAGGCAGAGCAGTGAACTAACCTCATAACGGAAGTCAGTAAGAAAGCACCAGTGGTAATATCAAAGTGGTGGAGTGAGTAAAAGTGACAGTGCAACCGTGAACGTGGCCACACAGTCTATTATAGTGAATACTGAAATTTAGCATAGTGCCCCTTGGATGTCCAATCACCTCCACCATGAATTCAGTATAGTGCCCCCGTGAACTCCCAGACACCCCCACAAGGTCCCCACGGAGGAGCAGCAGCAGTGCACCGAGACTCGGTGCAACAACGGCCTAAGTCAGCCCGGGCCACACGCCCCTATGACCCGAAGCCCACCCACCGTCGCCATAGCAGGAATCCTGCACTACCTTCCGGGCGAGCCTCCACCAACCAGCTTAGGGGTGGAGCTGTCTGTCCAGCTCCTGCCAGCACCCCAAAGGAGTCGGCCTGTAGCCGCTCCCGCCTTCATCAGGAGATGGCCGGTAGCCTCTCTGAAGGTGTCTTCTTTCTTAAGATGGCCGGTAGCCGCTTGCCCCTCGCTAAGGAAGCGGCCTGTAGCCGTCCTGAGGGTAACCAGGAGACGGCTGGTAGCTGCTCCCGCCTTTGTCAGAAGGTGTCCTTCCAGAGACGGCCGGTAGCAGCTCCAAACCCGCTCCTGAAGGAGTCGGCCTGTAGCCGCTCCCACCTTCGTCAGACGACTGGTAGCCGCTCCGAAGGTGTTCCCCTTGAGTCGGCCTGTAGCTGCTCCACACCCCTCCTGCAGGAGTCGGCCTGTAGCCGCTCCAAAGGTGCCCCTGGGTTTGCTGGCAATTACTCACCTTCTCAGGCCATGGCAAGTAGCCAGGCCTTGGCGCCTAGTAGTTGCACCCCTGGGAAGCCACGGCCAGTAGCCGGGCCTCACGGCCGGAAGCGGCAGAGAGCCGCCCCAGCGTGAGACGAGTTCCCCGACAGTCGACGCAGAGGGTGTAGAGAAGTGCTGGAGAGGCCCTATAGCTTCCCCTGGCCTCTGCTCCCTACAACTGGCTCTGGAGGAGACCCACCCGACGGACCCCAACGCAGACCGGTGCCGCAGCCCATCCCTGTCGGCGCTGCCCAGCTTTGGTGGCCGCAGCCCTCGTGAACCCTAGGCCCTCCCTAGAACGCCCAGGCGGGAACTCCCTGCACCTCAACGACGGAGGACCTCCACCTCCGTCAGAACCCTGCCCAGGCCCCGCGCCGCAGTTGTTTGGCCCTAGTCCTGAGGGCCACACTCCTGTCCCCAGCCCAGAGAGTATGGGCCCCTTCACCACCTGCAGCCCCGGACGAGAGAAGATGCCCATGAGCGTGATTCCGTGCCCTCTCAGTACAGCATCTCCTGACGGTGCCCCAGCCTCGGCAGAAGTAAAGTCGGGTTGCCTCTCCGCTGCACCCGCCACCCAGTGACGGGGGACGAAGATCTCCAGCATCGGGGTGTGGGGAGATCCTGCCCGGGGGTCCTGGGGGCAGTCTGAATTGTTAATCACGAACCTAAGTGCTAATGAGAAAGACTGACACAGTGTAACCATCATACAACAATACGGGAAAGACCCAAGCCTTGGAGTTTGTAATAATAATTAACCAAAAGTCCCTTGCAACTAGAAAATAATAAAGTGAACACGCTACCAGTAAACTACGCCTCACACTACCATAACCATAATTAGACCCCAGTGCCTTACACCCTCCCCTAGTGAGCATCATCTCTAACCTCTGCACGTGCTTAGAGACCTTGGACTGTACTAATCCAGAATACTCTGCCTCGAGTGTTATTTCACTGTATAATAGTATCCTATAAGATACTAATTACATTATCTAGATATAAGTGTTTATAATCGACCAGATTATTGTGTCTGTAACATCTGCTGTTTCCCTTGTCTGACTAATGCACGTGTAAGGTTATAGTCTGGAGTTTTTGTGTCCTGCTTCTCTCTTATTTGTCCTAAGCCCCGGTCTCGAAAGAGAACCCTGCTACACGTTAGGTGTTTAAGGAATGGGAAGCTGAGGCTAAAACACCTAGCATTACACTGGTGGACAACGGTGGTTCTTGACCCAGGCATATGAGAAAGGTAGTCAGGAAATACCGGAAAAATGGCAACTAAACCAGACGTGCAATTACCCAAGTTCAACCCCGAACAGTATGATGTACACACATATCTGGCGATCATCAAACCTTTACTAGATATTGGTCTTGAAAATGATCAACAAAAAATCGCAGTCACGCTGCCACTGCTTGGCAAAGCAGCAGCTAATATAGCACTGAAAGTCGTTCCGGAGCTCACCTGGCAGAATTTCACGAAATTCGTGATACAGGCCATCACCCCATCACTAGGGAAAGTGGTGGCACTATCCCAACTGAATAGTTTGATGTTTGAAGGGAATCTAGATGATACCCTAATTCAGGCAAGACACCTGGTCACTGCTACCTACCTGGAAGCAGACGAGGAAATCCGGGAACAACATACTTTTAACACTCTCCTGAGAGTGCTTCCCAGTGTTGTAAAAGAACACTTCACGATCTATGACCCGATTGGAGACATGGATTGAGACATCCAACTAATACGGCGCCTCCTGACCTCCTGCCCTACATCCCAGCAGATCAATGTGGTGAAAAAGTTTTCCACTAAAATTCCAGCTCACCCAGTCAAGCCATGTCCACCCATGCCTCACACCAGCCCCACCCCAGCGCCGAGCCCACCCAGGGCACACCCCATACAACGGCGCCCCGACCACAGGAAAAACCCCAACCTGATCTTAGTGAATCCCTGGGAATTCATGGCCTGCAGCTCCAGGTGCCCACTGTATGATATTCGGGACCAGTTGAAGGCTGCACGTCGCAAGAATACTACCCCAGGCCCATGCAAAATTTCCCCTCTGGAGGACGAGGCCACAGAAGATGAACTGGCACCTGTAGAGGAGACCAATCCTGGGGAACAGGAGCTGGAGCAAGAGGAAGGAGGCTCCACACAGCTGGATTTTTAGGCCCGCCCCCGCGCCATCCCACTGTGGCAGGGGCCATTACCCCCAAGTATCGCCCCCCAGTGTACCACAAGATGAAACTGAACGGGGTGAAAGCCAGACTTCTGGTCGATACGGGAGTGGCCAGATCCTGCCTTTACAGCCACTACTTTTCCCGCCACAGATCGACCTTTGGCCCGCTCTGCCCCACAGCCACTCACCTTGTGGACGCGGGGGATGGCCCTCTGCCCATCTGTGGGGAGACACGGGCCTTAAGGGTCGACACCCACCAACCGGTGTCAACCCAGCACCAGTTTATAATTTTTGACTCTTCCTGCCGGAATTACAACGGGTACCTAGGACTGGACCTGTTACAGAAGCTAGGGGTCACCAAAGATTGCCGCTACTGACAGCTCCAGTTCAGTGCCCCACCCAACCCTCCCCGGGCCGTCTGCACCTGCATGCCCTGGCCCCGGCTGGAAGACTTGCCCTCTCCCTCCTTCCTTTCCCCCCCTCCCTCCCCCCTCCCATGCCCCCCTCACCACCCCTCCTTCCTCTTTCCCCACCACCGTTTCCGCCGCCATTACCATTCCCCCTCATCACGAGGCCTGAGTGCCCCTCAACCGGCCCTCCGGTCCCTTTGTCTTATTCTCCCCCCTCCTGCCACCGGGAGCCCTCTTGGCCTGCCTTTTGCCTCCAACTTTCCTCCCCCAGCATCGCACGGCAGTCCGAATTGTGAACCTTGGCCCTTCATCCCTCACCCTCCCAAAAGGGCTCGTAATCGGAGAGATGGAAGAAGGCAAGCTCTGCGCCCCTTCCCTCCCTCACTCCCCCCCCCGCCACCCATTCCCGACCATCTCTCCGCCCATCAATCAGACACCCTACGCCAGCCTTCTCCTGGATTTCCAGGATCTGTTCGCGGCAGGACCAGCAGACATCGGACATACCACATACTTGTCACATGAAATTCATATGACCGGCCCGCGAATTCGACAACCATCCCGACGAAAAAACCCTAGATAGTGGGAAGAGGAGGACCACCAGGTACAAGAGATGATAGAAGCAGGAGTCATTTCCCCCTCCACCAGCCCCTGGTCCTCCCCTGTCGTCCTTGTGTAAAAGAAGGACGGCACGATGCAATTCTGTGTCGACTACCACCGCCTTAACGATGTAGCTATCAAAGATGCCACTCCACTCCCACGAATAGACAATTCCCTGGATTCCCTGTACGGAGCATCCTGGTTCTCTACCTTGGACCTCCAGTCAGGGTATTGGCAAGTCCCCGTGCAACAGGAAGACCGAGGCAAAACTGCTTTCTCAATGAGTAATGGCAAATATTACGAGTTTAATGTCCTGCCCTTCGGTCTCTGCAACACCCCCGCCACCTTCTCCAGGTTAATGGAATCTGTCCTCAGTGGCCTCACGTGGGAAATATGCCTCATGTACTTAGATGATGTTCTCGTCTTCAGCCAAACCTGGGTCGACCACCTGCAGTGCCTCCGCCGGGTTTTTACCAGAATCCGACAGGCAGGCCTCAAACTCCGGCCCACCAAGTGCATCCTGGCTGCCCGGACCATCTCATTCTTGGGGTATGTCATCTCTCAGGCATGAATCTCTCCCAACCCTGACAAACTCCGCGCAATCGCGAACATACCACCACCACAGGACGTCCACGGCATCTGAGCCTTCCTAGGCTTGACATCTTACTATCGCCGTTTCGTGAAAGGGTTTGCCCGCATCACCAAACCTCTCCACGACCTGACCCGAAGGGGGGAACTGTTCCTCTGGACAGACGAGAGACGAGATGCTTTTCAGCAGCTAAAAGACAAACTCGTTTCTGCCCCCATTGTGGCTTTTCCCTGTTACGCCCTCCCCTTTGGCCTCTACACCGACATCTCCCTCTTCGTCATAGGCGCTGTGTTGGCACAAGTCCAGGAAGGCCGTGAGCACATCATTGCCTGCACCAGCCGTATCCTGAATCAGGCAGAGAAAAACTATGCCGCCACCAAGCGAGAATGCTTGGGCATTATATGGGCGCTTGAACATTTCCGGGCATACCTCTCTGGGACCCAAGTCACCGTCATTACGGACCACCAATCCCTTCAGTGGTTAAGACAGTCCAACACCCACAACACCCAACTCCTCAGATGGCGTGAAACCCTGGAGGAATTCAATTACGAAATCTCCTACTAACCAGGCAAGCTCCATATCAACGCGGACGCCCTCTTCCGGCTCCCCATGGATGCAGCCCAGCTGGAAACAGACCTCCTGCAACAATGGCACTGCAAGGAGCGACCCCCTTGGATTCCTCCCCACCTGTTCAGAAAACTGCACTGGCAAGGCAATCACCTCCTAACCCCCTCCGGTCATATTCCCCTGGTCCCTGACACCGCTCTCGACACCCTACGCCACCTTCACGCCCACAACGGCATTCATCTGGGTACCAAAAAGTTGCTACAAGTGTTCAACGACAGCTACTGGGCACCCAACCCTTACGCCCTCGCCAAAGAATTTATCCAAAGCTGCCGCACCTGTGCACTTGGAAAAGACATCATGCGTACCGTAGGACCACCGGGCCACATCACCGCCTTCAAACTCTGGCAGCTGTTAGCCATCAACATGGTAGGGCATCCGCCCCCCAAATCGAGCTACAAGTACGTAATTACGTTCATTGACACGTATACCAAGTTTGTCATAGCCTGCCCAGCAAAGGAATATCAAGCTGTTGCAGTAGCCGACGCCCTTCTTTGACACGTCTTCCCCTACTTTGGCATTCCCCGAGCCATTCACTCTAACGCACCCAAGTTCACCGGTAAAAGTCTGGGAGGAACTCGCCAAAATATTCAGGTATAGTATCTCTCACTCCTACCCCTACTGGCCACAGGGAAATGCAGTGTGCGAGCACAGCCACCATACTCTCATGAATCAGCGCCACACACGAATAGAAGCCACTAAGAACGACGACTGGCCCGCCCACGTAAAGATTGTGCAATGGGGCATCAACTCCTGCCCCAGAGAAGACAGTGTTTCGCCATATGAGCGAATATTCGGTGAGGCACCCCTCCTACTGCCCCTTTGGCAGCACCTGCAACTGCCCACTTCCGCTCCCACGACGGATCCACTACACCACCTCAAGTGCCATTTGACACAACTCCAAAACAACATGGACCTCAACCCCGACACAGCATCCAACCCCTACAGACCAGGCGACACCGTTATGATCGCCCAACTCCCCACCCCTCACAAACTCGTGCACCGCTTCACAGGGCCCCACACTATCACCCACTTCCCCAACCCCTATCAAGTTACTGTTGACTACCACAGCGCCCCTCCACCTTCCAAAACTGACACATACGTCCCTTCCGCGCTCCTGCCCCTACCGGCCCATCCCCACGCCCTGTCCCTCCCTTTACCCCAGCGCTGCCCCCCCCCCTCCAACCTACGAATGCTACATCTCCTCCTCTCCCTCCCCCTCCATTTCCCCTGCCACCTCCGCCTCCCTGGCCGCCACACCACCTTGCATCTCACCTGACAACTCACCTGCACCACCAACACCCCACCGCTCCCCCACACCACCTCTTCCTGCCATCCCGTCCCCCACGCACAGCACCACGTGTCCCACCCATGCCAACACACCTCCACCACCACCCTCGCCCACCACCGCCTCCTCCAACCCATTATGCCTCCACACCCCCACTCCTAACTCCCCACACCCCACCTCAATCACCCTGCACCCAACCACACGCACCTCACACTCACACCCACCCCACACGGCCACTTCGCCACCCACGCTGGCCCTTAAAACAACAACCACCCGCTCCGGCCGCCTCTCATGCCCACCCGGCCAATACACCCGCTCCCCCACCCCACCCACTTCCCAACAACTTCACACTATCATGCTACATCAGGCCCAAATCCCAGCCACCTATACTCCTCAGAGATGCCACGCCGCATTACCCCGGCACAAAACCCGACTCCTACCCTTGGTGTCCAGCATTCAACACCACACCACACCACGGGCAACAACCATGACCATGAGGATCCGACGGGCTGTATGGGCACCTTCACTCGGTCAAAACTGCCGAGTCCGAGGACCACACCACCTCCTCTGCTCCTCCACCACCACAGTCACCCTCTTCCTCACCTGAGACACTGAGCAGGACGAAAACACCGCTACCACTACCTGGCGTGCCCTCCTCAGAAATCTCCAGCCCATTCACGCCACCCACGATACTCATGTCTACCACTTCCAGTTACGGGGAAGTGACTTTTTCCAAGCAGATGGTAGTGAAATACAGCACAGTGCCCCTTCGAATGTCCAATCACCTCCACCAGGAATTCAGCATAGTGACCCCGTGAACTCCCAGACACCCCCACAAGGACCCCAGCAGCAGCAGCACACTGAGACTCAGTGCGACAATGGCCTAAGTCAGCCCGGGCTGCACGCCCCTATGACCCGGAGCCCGCCCGCCGTCGCCATGGCAGGAATCCTCACTACCTTCCGGGCGAGCCTCCACTAACCAGCTTAGGGGGTGGAGCTCTCTGTCCAGCTCCTGCCAGCACCCCAAAGGAGTCGGCCTGTAGCCGCTCCCGCCTTCATCAGGAGACGGCCGGTAGCCTCTCTGAAGGTGTCTTCTTTCTTGAGAAGGCCGGTAGCTGCTCGCCCCTCGGTAAGGAAGCGGCCTGTAGGCGTCCTGAGGGTAACCAGGAGACGGCTGGTAGCTGCTCTAAACCCCCTCCTGAAGGAGTCGGCCTGTAGCCACTCCCGCCTTCATCAGACGGCGGTAGCCGCTCCAAAGGTGTTGCCCCTGAGTCGGCCTGTAGCCGCTCCACACCCCTCCTGAAGGAGTTGGCCTGTAGCTGCTCCCGCTTTCGTCAGACGGCTGGTAGCCACTCCAAAGGTGTCCCTGGGTTTGCTGGCAGTTACTCACCCTCTCTGGCCATGGCCAGTAGCCGGGCCTTGGTGCCTTGTAGTCGCACCCCTGGGAAGCCACGGCCAGTAGCCGGGCCCCACGGCTGGAAGCGGCAGAGAGTCGCCCCGCCGCCCCAGTGTGAGACGAGTTCCCCGACGCAGAGGGTGTAGAGGTGTACTGGAGAGGTCCTATAGCTTCCCCTGGCCTCTGCTCCCTACAACTGGCTCTGGAGGAGACCCACCTGATGGACCCCGACGCAGACCAGTGCTGCAGCCCCTCCCTGTTGGTGCCGCCCAGCTCTGGGGGCCACAGCCCTCGGGAACCCCAGGCCCTCCCTAGGACGCCCGGGCGGGAACTCCCTATGCCTTGATGGCGGAGGACCTCCACCTCCGTCAGAAGCCTGGACGAGATATTCAGGCAGTTGTTCGGCCCTAGTCTTGAGGGCTACATTCCTGTCCCCAGCCCAGAGAGTACGGGCCCCTTCGCCACCCGCAGCCCCGGACGAGAGCAGACGGCCCCTGCGCGTGATCCCCTGCCCCCTCGGTACAGCATCCCCTGGCGGTGCCCCAGCCCCGGCAGAAGTAAAGCCGGGTTGTCTCTCCGCCGCACCCGCCGCCCAGTGACCCATAGGACAGTGACTGTGCCAATACTGTAGTGAAACAGTGACGAAGCGGAACAGTGAATTAATACTAATAGACCCAAGTGTTTTTAAGCAGAATTGGAATAATAATGGTCTAACAGTGACAACGCGGAACAGTAAATTGTTAATCACGAACCTAAGTGCTAATGAGAAAGACTGACACAGTGTAACCATCATACAACAATACGGGAAAGACCCAAGCCGTGGAGTTTGTAATAATAATTAACCAAAAGTCCCTTGCAACTAGAAAATAATAAAGTGAACATGCTACCAGTAAACTACGCCTCACACTACCATAACCATAATTAGACCCCAGTGCCTTACAACCTCCCCTAGTGAGCATCATCTCTAACCTCTGCACGCGCTTAGAGACCTTGGACTGTACTAATCCAGAATACTCTGCCTCGAGTGTTATTTCACTGTATAATAGTATCCTGCAAGATACTATTTACATTATCTAGATATAAGTGTTTATAATCGACCAGAATATTGTGTTTGTAACATCTGCTGTTTCCCTTGTCTGACTGAGTAATACACGTGTAAGGTTATAACCTGGAGTTTTTGTGTTCTGCCTCTGTTATTTGTCCTAAGCCCCGGTCTCGAAAGAGAACCCCGCTACACGTTAGGTGTTTAAGGAACGGGAAGCCGAGGCTAAAACACCTAGCATTACAAATACGCTACCATCAGATAACACCTCCTAATACTAAAACTGTACACAGACCCTAGTGCTAAAGTAACACTTACCAGCAGTGACCCAGTACCAGCTACTCCACGAGTATATAAAACTTAGACTTCATATAACTAATAATACAGAAACCTCTGCCCCAAGTGCTATTCGTGTTGACCTGAGCAGTATCCTGCGTGATACTGATAACCTATATCTAGACGTAAGCGTTGTGTATCTGTATCCGTGACATCTACCCGTTCCACTGTACAACTTAGTAATACACGTGTAAGGTTGTTGCCTTGAGTTTTTGTGTCCTGCCTCTCTCCTATTTGTCTAAGCTCTGGTCTAGAAAGAGAACCCAGGTACACACTAGGCGTTTAAGTGACGGGAAGCCAATCCCTAAAACACCTAGCATTACTGTGTGTGTGTGTATATATATATATATATATATATATATATATATATATATATAATTTGTATTATCAGTGCTCCCTACGTGTCAAGTGGGTTGGTGGAGGATTAGTGCCCCTCCCTGTAAAACAAATAACTCAGAGTCATTGGCCACCCCGTGCGGGATTATGGCGTCTGGCAATAGATAGATAGATAGATAGATCAATGCAAGGTTATTGTCACTGGAAAAAAAAATGAACAGAGCAGGACTACCAAATGCTGGATTCGCGACCTAGGTGGAAATAAAGAAAATATTTACTTAAAAAAAGAAATCGGGCAACATTTGTTTTTTCAGGAAGGACAAGGAGACGGTTGTGCCTCCTGTTCTACTAAAAAAAAAAAAAAAAAAAAAAACTTGCCTACGCCAATAATATTGTCAAATTCCCTCTGTTTTCTGCAGGAAGAAGGACAGGAGAATGCATGTGACTGTAGTTCGTCCTGAAAAAACTAACCAACAACACGGAATGGATTGCAAGTGTTTGTGAATCCAGGCCTAGAAATGTTATTGTTTTCTTTTGGCAGTATCGACCACACAGTGTTGTCTTGCCCTCGTCCCCAAGAGAAAACAATGTTGGGCTGGTCAGGAAACAGCGAGGTGACTGGAGGGCATTAGTAGTTGTAAAGTGTAAGAAATGATGAGTTAAGAAGACGTGCACGTGTGAGGCACGTAAGTGATAAGATCCACCCAAGTTCTCATAAAAAGTTTTCGGTAACGAAGCTCCCTAACACGTATTGCTTGGTGATTTATTTTTGGTTATGGCTGGTTAATGTCCTTTTGTAGGTTACATTTGCAGAGTATGGCGATAATGGAAGGATATATTCAACACAGAAGAGGAGAGTAAGATATATTAAACAAATCACCTAAGAGAATGTGTTAGGGAGCTTCCTCAAGCGATGAGAATACGGGCCTTTTTAGCTTTTTCTACGGTAAGCAAGGCTCTGTAACAAGGAATTATTTTCAGGAGTTTCCTCTCGCCATTTTTCACTGTAATAATCAGTATAGTTTGGTTGTGAACGGTTTTGTCGCTGCGAGTGAAGATAAGTATATAAACAAACTAGAAAGCACTCAGAGAGCGCATACCTCCGCCAATGCCATTGCCATTAAAAAGGATCCGGATCCGCCCCGAAATTTAAGCAATTGTTCCTTTCCCATGGTTCTCTCTTCCCAAAATTTTATCGAAATTGAGAAGTTTTGGAGATATTATACATATTATCCGGATCGGGATCGGGATCCACCCCAAAATTTAATTAATTCTTTCTTGGCCCATGGCCTACCCTTCCACCAAGTTTCATTGAATTTGATTGAGAACTTTTGGAGATATCGTCAGGACAAACAGACAGGCAAACATAGGTGAATTCTTAACCTCCAATTTCGTTGGCGGAGGTAACAATTGTATACACAACTCTGGCTTGACAAATTTAATGAATAGCCCCAATGATGTTTGACTGATGGGTTGAGGCCATGTGGTGCGGAGCGTAGTGAGTGGGGGATCTCTCTCTCTCTCTCTCTCTCTCTCTCTCTTCCTTAGAAATATATTGCTAACAAGATTATGATGCAGCTTACCTTGTGTATGGTGAACACACCTCCAGACAATTATATCACCAGTGGCAGCTGCGTGCACAGTTTTGGGAGGCAGGGGCCCTCGCTGTTACACACACACACACACACACACACACACACACACACACACCTTTTCGGTTACGGAGAGAGAGAGAGAGAGAGAGAGAGAGAGAGAGCTAGGAGGGCATTTAGTAACCACTGGGGCAAAGGGGCAGGGTGTGGGAAATATTTTCCCCCAGAGCAGTTGCGCTCTCTAAATTTGTCATAGTTATCCCTGGTTAAAGGCAGAGGACGTAGAGACTGTTGTTAATTATTCAAGCGGTTTTAATAACCCAGAAACGACGTTCTCTTTAATAATTCTTGTTATTGATAAATTAAATGCTACTGCATTTAACCCCCGTGGACAACTATGCATTGTAAATACATGTAATTATGTGGTATTTTCCACTGACCTAAGCTGCGTCTGCGCGATAGGTGACGTG
Organism: Coenobita brevimanus; assembly: GCF_032717465.1. Lineage (NCBI taxonomy): Eukaryota > Metazoa > Arthropoda > Malacostraca > Decapoda > Coenobitidae > Coenobita > Coenobita brevimanus. The sequence continues at coordinate 9,297,247 of NC_136990.1, forward strand.
GCAAGCAGGGAAAGATTCCCCTGTTAAGGCAGATGTGGAATTAAGATATTTACATAGTTAAAGGGAATATTTGGTCTAACTTTAGTTTAAGTAAAACTAAGATTAATTTGTTAGATTTGCCCTGTACATATCATGATGTAATTTAACTGTATTTAGTACTGTAATTAAATAAGAGTTGGCAACCCACAATTCGATGAAGGGTTGGGGTTTGCCGCGTTCACTCACTCTGCTCCTAGCTCTCGTGGAGTCAGCAAAGTTATACATACACACCATAAGGACGCTTGCTTGCCCAAGCAACTATACCAGGCTGCCTCATCGTCATCGGTTAACGATCACTCCCTCTTCATATAGCTTAGTAACCTTTACGAATTGGCCAGTTCAAGGGGGGATTAGCGAAGAGATAGATTAGAAGAATAGTATTGTAGGTGAGTTAAATTTAATTTACGTATCACCTAACTCTGAGACTTGTTTGATTTACTTAGACAACTTTAGGGAAGAGTAACGACCTACGAGTTGTGTAGCGAGAAAATTCTTGCATAGCGGTGTCCCGGCAGGGATACCGACTTGGATACATTTAACATTTCTCACATTTTTGGTGCCCAGAAAAAGGGCCCCGATTTGTTTACCAGAACTAATCAACATTTTTCACATTTTTGGTGCCCCGACCGAGTGAGGATAACCGATGTGTGCCGAGGCGCTGAATGTGTTTAAAGTTGCTTTTGTGGGGCACAGTTTACTACCACGTTCGGTTGAAGTGGAAGACGTGGACGTACGTGTCTATAGAGCTCCGGGAGGAAAGGCAAGCTTTTTCTCTGAAGATGAAAGGCTGAATGCCGTACTAGACTGGGAGCATGACCGTACGGTCCTGTTCCTTGGAGGAAATGATATCCATGAGGACGTGGAGGTCAATGAAGTTGTGGAGAATATTTTAGCAGTTGTAGGAGCCATAGAGGGCTCTTGTAAATCCTCAGTAGCCATAACCCTCCTCGAGCCAAGGAACCTGCCATATGGCTCTCCAGTTTGTTATGGAACATATAAATTAGTTAGCAGAGCTGTAAACCGGAAGTTGCAACGGGCCAGGAAGGGAAGGGATTTCATACATTTTAATGCCAAGCCCTTCCAAGCAATGTTGAAATCTGATGGTATACATTGGAACCATCATGGTAGGGAAGCGGTTCTGCAGAAATTTAAAAATTATGTAGAACATAAGAAAGGAGAGTTCTATGCTGTACAAGCTATGGGTGGGCCTATGGAGTATTGAGGTAATAAATTCTGAGCTCTGGGAATATGGGTGTTTTGGCAATTGAGTGTGGGGATGAAATAAAACCCTTGAGGTTTAATAACCCTGGGAAATAGGTTAAAAGTATAGACCTAATCCCTACACTCCTCAAAATTAAACTAAATAATTAGCTGAGCTGTAATGAATATTACGAAATTGGGAGAGGGGATAATTTGCACAATGAGAACTTACTCCCTACCCTCTTCAAAATTTAAAATAATCAAATCATTACTAAGTTGAGGTAAAATTGTGGTTGGAATTCATAATTAAATTATTAAATTAGAACTCCGTCAACATGTCTGTTTCTTTATTGCAAAGATCTTCTAGTAGTAAGGCAGAATGGGTAACTAGAACCATAAATGACTGTAACCAGTCGCTGGACCAAATACCTCTGTCCAAGGAGAGAATAAATAGTCTCCTAAATATTCTGAAAGATCGATGGAGTAAGTACGAAGAGAGTTACTTAACTTTAGAAGCGGCTATAGTAAAGGCTGAGAATAAGGAACGCTTAGAGTCAGAAACTGTAATGCTGAAACTTTATCCCACCAGTTGACACCAGTGTAATGCTGATTAAGTTGTATCACCGGTATTCACCAGTGTAATACCTTAATGTATTTTCTTACCTGTTGTGGGTATTGATCAACTCACCCATGGATATCCAAGTGGTACTCGACTTAGTATAGTGGATGATAAATATTTATGAAAAGAATGAATTGTGGTAGCGTTTGTAGTTTTTGGCCGAGTTTAGATTTAGTCGGTACCTCAGGTGGTTGTCGTTCCCTCAGCGAAGGAATCTTGAATTGGAAGGGGAGTGAATTTGGCTTGAGGACATAAATTCCTTGATCAGGTATACTAATAAAGAAAAGAAAATGCTATATACTCTACTTTAATAATTGTTAATTTCCACAAAAACATTTTTTTATTACATGACCCTTTTTAGTATGAGAGAAGATTATAAATGTTACCAAGGTTTTTGGGTGATCATTCCTCTAACATTATTACCAGACGAAACAATTTGGTACACGCGAGGTATGGAGTTGTTGTACTTTACTTTCTCTTTGGCCGTTACTCTTGGGCTCAACAATAGCCTCAAGACAGGGACATTTTCTTACGGGTATGAATTGTCTGTTCGGGCTGGCATAGCCTCGAATCAATAAGAATGATTATTTGTATTCATCTTTCACCCATATAAGGTATTCTCCTCATATAGTTTTCTCGGTTCTCACATCAAATCAGTATTGTTTTTCACGTTTCACCATCGACAATGTTATATAATCACTAGAAATACATAATCTCTCGGGCCTGTCTAGCCTCGAGGAATAATTAAAAAAAAGAAATACAATCACTAGGAACACCTCAATCACTCGGGCTTATTTAGCCTCGAGGTACAACTTAAATATCACATTATTGTTCACAATCAGTAAGTTCCCTTCCACGCTCCTGATTATAATTTTTCTAATAAACTAATTTTAAAGAAAGAGAACAGTTGATGAATTTGAATTTTCCTTTCCGTTACAGAACATATCACTTCTATACTTCTATTCCTTATCTACAAAAAAAAGAATTCCCTTGATAGAATCATTAATAACACAACAAATACCTTCGGTTTGTAATAATAACTCGTGAGTGCTGTAAGTGTAAGTGTAAAAGTCTATGGGCAATACTTGGGAATAATGGCGTGCTCCCACGGACGTCGCCGCCGGTGTCTGGGGACTAAACGAACGTCTGTTACACACGATGTCTGGGCAGCAAGTCACTACGTTAAACTCTCAACAATATTACTTCTCATAGTTCATAATAAGTAAGGATTAAACAAAGAAAAAGAGGGGGAGGAAGAAGAAATGTGGACGACTCACCTAAACGAACGTCTGTTACACACGATGTCTGGGCAGCAAGTGGGGCATGTCGGGCACTAAGGACGCCACTGCTCAAGTCAAATGAGGTGGTGTTTTTGAAATATAGGGGGTTTCAATTCTCTTTACAATTTATTTAGCAGTGTACCCATGACGACAAGACTTTTGATTGAATTGGGGAAAATTTGGGATTTATCCTTACTTGAATTAGATACTGATTCTATCACTATTTCAATTTGAATCTGAGAGCAGCTCATGCCATCTAGTGACGGCCAAGATAAACGGAACTTTAAATCCTCACCAACGACATGATTTAGGCCTTTTGGACTGTTAATCTTACATACTTGTGTTCTAACAGCTTCATTAGCAAACATTTCACAAATAGGTTACGGAAAGAATTGTATATTCATCATTACTCTGTTTAAGGTTTAAACTCGGCGCCCGGCAATGACGCACAAAGGGAGGGGATAAGCTGCTCGCATGTGTCTTTCATTACTCGGCTTGACTAAGGAATTCCCATAGCTCAACATCTACAATTACATCACCCACTGCATAGATACAGAGGTACATACATATAAAAATAGAGTTAGCCCTACAGTAATTATTAATATATGAATCACTACTTAGAGTAGGAACTTATAAACTAATATTCAGGTTACACCCTATCTAACTTAAAATTACAGTACTACTAAACACATACATGAATATCAAATGTGTGGCACTACACGGCTCCCACGTTCGGAAAACAAATTTTACCCAAGTCAATTTTCTATGACATGTGCATGGATGGAATGTTGTTACTCTGATAACTGCTATAAACACTTTGAATTTGGAATACCTTTCCCCTCAATCGGTGGCACCTGTCGGTCCACATTAAACACCTGATGCGTACCTCGGAAGGTCGCTTACGCACTACATTAGGAGGTATGATCACTCCTTACTCGAGATGTTATGAGGGAATTTATGCCCCAGTCAGCCTCAGGTTTTGGAGGAAAGCTTGTCGCTCACCTGAGCTCGACAGGGTCTCTCGAGATTGAGATCACCACGGGAGGCGCTTCCTTACACTCTTCCATTCACAATCACATTCACTCAGTCCTTTCGTTTCCAGCTTTCCACCCGCGAGAGGTGAGCGCTCATTCTGTCCTGAAGACTCCACTACCTCACAAACCGTGCTAACTGTAAGGTGAGGGGATCAGCTGCTCCCCTCGAAGTAAGGCACTTCCCTGTTCCAACAGGAACTCTTCACTCTTTTCCTTTTTACACCCTCTCCTCGGGATGAGTCCACCCGGAACATAACTTTAAGCAGTTATGTTTCACAACATTCGTCACATGCACTTATCCACTTTTCTAACACTCCTCTATGAGTCTCCGAGGGGCAATCCTCACTCGCGGTGGTAATCGCTCATCCTCGGGCTCCGGGGCGAGCTCCCGCTGCAGCGGTTCTAAGAGCCATTCCTCGGTACCGTAATATGGTTTTACCTTTTCAGCAGCCCTTTGTATTTTTCTTCCACTAAATACATTTTCAATGATATAAACACTTCCATCTAGCAGTACTTCAATCACTTTGTACGGGCCGTCCCATTTGGCATTCAGTTTTCTACAGGTACCCGGCTGTATGGTCTCTTTTTTCGCCCACACTAAGCTATTGACTTCAACCTTCTGTGCTTTCCTCCGCCTATTGGCCACCTCTCGGTATCGCCTCGTCATCCGTTGGGTTGTATCCTTTATGAGTGTGTGTGCTATCGCCAGGTCGTCGTCCTCTGCATCCACAGAAGGCAATAAGGTACCAATGAGGCGAGGGGGATGGCGTGAAAAGAAGGCATAATAAGGTTGTTGTCCCGTGCTCGAGTGCACCGCTTGATTTATAACGGTTTGACACGATTGAAGCAGCTGAGGCCAACGTAAGGGATGTCCATTGCAGAGAGACGCTAGGATGCTTTTCATTGTCCGATGCATCCTTTCAGTGGTAGAGTTTCCCTGGGGATGATAAGGGGTAACGTAGAACAAGTCCACCTGGTTCCTCCGGCAGAACTTCTTGAACTCTCCACTCGTGAACTCTCCGCCGTTGTCCAGCACGATACCTCGTGGCGTCCCAAAGTCGGTGAAGTATTGCCCAAGACAGTGTATGATGTGTTGTGTATGTTTATCTCTGATGGCATAATATTTGACGAACCTACTATAATGATCTATCACAGTAAGGACATAGCGGTAACCCTGAGATCCAGCAACCATATCAGTCAAGTCAATCCCGATACGTTCCAATGGTTTACTTACAGGCGGGAAACCTTTCCAAGGTTGCTGTAACCCAGTTTCACCTTTGAATCTTTGACAAGTGGGACATTGTTTCACATACTCGCATACATCTACCTTTAGATTTGGCCAATAGAATAGTTCTTCGGCTTTCTTAATAGATTTCTTCTGACCTAGATGTCCTGAGGTTTCGTGTGCGTGTTTGATTGCTTCTCTACTGATTGTCTTAGGAATCACCAAACAATATTGGATGCTACCATCACTTGTTTCACGGGCAAAATATAATAGTTCATCAATCAATGCGAACTGGCTCAACATAGCTTTCGGTAGTCTTTTAGCAGGAGCTTCTCACTACGCAAGTACTTAACTAACTCATCCCACATGGGTTCTTCTCGTTGCTTAGCTCTCATCTCGTCTCGACTAAATCCAAGCCAGTTGGTTTCTGACTGGTGGAATATCACTCTGACAGGTCTAGATAGTTGATCAGCGACTACATTATATTTACCCTTGACATACTGCACGTTGTAGTCGTACTCACGCATCTCGAGAATCCATCTGTTCATACGTGGGGATTTGGTTTTTCGCTTAAATATACTAGTAAGCGGTTGATGATCTGTCAAGATAGTAAAATGAGAACCCCACAAGTAATGGTGATAGTTACGGCATGTGAGAACAACTGCCAATGCTTCTTTGTCTGTTGCGGAATATTTTCTCTCGCAAGGATTGAGCTTTTTGGAAAAGTAACCAATTGGCAAGTTGGAGTTGTCTGGTTGGATCTGACTCAATACGCCACCAATATGAGTGTTGCTCGCGTCGGTGGTTACAATGAATGGTCGAGTCACGTTGGCTCTTACCAATACTGGCGCATTCACTAAGCTCGACTTCAATTGATCAAAAGCAGATTGACACTCATCTGACCATTCGAATGCTATTCTGGATCTGGTTAAGTTAGTTAGGGAGCTGCTATTTTTGCGAACGCAGGTACGTGATTACGGTAGAATCCGCACATTCCAAGGAATCACCGGACTTCTTTTACTTTGGTGGGTCTTTTCATTTTGTTGATAGCCTCTATGTTTTTTGGGTCCGGCGTACTCGGCTGCTGAGATTTTATGGCCAAGAAAGGTCACTTCTTTTAACCCAAAGGTACATTTACTTAAATTTAACTTGGCCCCATTCTGTGAGAGTAAAGTGAATAGTTGCTGTAAGCGACTCAACAACATGGAGAAGTCATCAGCCCAGATTATCAAATCATCTAAATAATTCTTTACCCATCCTTGCTTCAACAATGGAGTAAGAATGTCCTGCATTCGTCGGGAAAATATGGCTGGTGAACATTTTAGTCCGAATGGTAAGCGCCTAAATCTGTAAAGTGTGACTCCATCACTGAATGTGGTTAAATCACGACTTTCCTCGTCCAACATGATTTGAAAATACGCCTCACGCATATCAAGAGTCACATAGTATTTATGACCTGCAGCCTGCTCGACTAACTCTTCCAGTCTGGGCAGTGGATAGATATCCGTGGCTAGGTGTTGATTCACGTGACGATAATCTAAACACATGCGCTTGCTGCCGTCCGGCTTGTTAACTAATACAATAGGAGATAACCAGGCAGCTGTTGATCTTTCAATAATTTCTCTCTCTTCCATGTCTTGCAACATTTCAGCGATCACCTGTTTAGCTTGTTCAGGGTATCGATAGATCGGTCCACGGCTGGGCTGTGGATCTGCTACTTTAATGTGAACGGAGGGACCGCTGATGGTTCCTAGTTCTTCTTTTTCCAAAATGAAGAGAGGATCGTGTTGCAGAATTACATTAGCTAATTCTTCTTGTTGAGTCGAATCTAAGTGTGGCCATGTCTGTTCGTCAATTAGCTTTCGGAGTCGTTGAACACGAGTTCCACTTTCATCTGTTCGATCACTGGTAGGGATCAGATCATTTTGGATTTTGGTTACTGAGTTGACTGGACTTACAGGAGGATCGTCAATGATTTCATATGAGCCTAGAATGGTACCTATCCGAAACAGTTTGTCTTGTTTGGCTCTATTATTGAGGGGCAAATAGACTAAGCCCTCTGAATTCACCTGTAATAAGTAAAGGTGACTATTGTGACTGAAACGTGCTTGTGGGTAAAATAGTAAAGTGGTTTTAGGCTCCTCACTCACTGGCACGGCAATGAATTTGGTTTGATATGGGGTGAGTCTCTCTACTGTTACAAGATTAATTTGTTTCAACTGTTGAGGGTTCCTGACGGCTCTGATAGGTGTGGCCTGGACTCGTTCAACTTTTCCTTTTCGCCGCGGAACGTAGTTCACGACGTACGGGGCTCCTCCCCACATTAGCGCTCGTTGTGCACCATTCCAGATCAACGGAGATTGTCCGAGGACATCACATCCCAACAACATTTCAGTAGTCAAGTAGGCGTTCGGAACGACTGGACACCACTGTTGATGAACTTTCTCATCTCCCACTCTAATATCTACTTTGACCATACCCAGGATACGGAGTGGCGCTCCTGTGACTCCCTGTAATCTCGGTGGATTTCTCCTCGTGTTTATTTCTGTTCCTAACCGCTTCGCGGTGGCCTCTTTAATTAAGGTATATCCACTCCCTGTGTCAACAACAGTTTCCACTATTTTATCATTCACGTTGACACTTATTGTGGGCGATGTTATACCGGCGGTTAGTCAAATAGCCTGATGGGGGAACTTACTTTGAGTGGCAGTCTGCCTCACATTTGGACTGGGTGGGTGAAATCTGTTATTGCCCCGCATCGCTGCGCTGCGGTTTATGCGCCCTGGGCAATCATTACTGCCTCTACGACATCCCAACCTACGGCAATCAAAACAGTGGCCTGGTGGTGGTTTGGCCCAACATTCTCGCAACGTATGTGAACTCTTCAAACAATGACTACAGTATTTTCGCCTCGGTGTTTCAGTAGATTGTTTTTGATTGAGTTGTTCTAAATTTGTTTTCAAATCCCTTAATTGAGCTCTCAATTCAGTCACTTCCTTGTCTGACTCGGCTTGGCAGTTATCATGGGATGGTCTTGGTGGATTATCAACTACATTGGTATCTGAGGGATTTTCACTTTTATTGTCTCTATCCGGCATTGCATTAACTCTGGTGGTATACCTCTCTTCGAGAAGCTGCCTTTCATTTTCGATCCTGTCGATGAATTTACGGATTGGATATCCATCATCAAGGTAAGCTTCCAATTTTTCCCTAGACTCAAGCGGAAGACCATACCACAGTTTCTTCTTGATCCGTTTATCTCGCGAGGGAAACCTTTCTTTCGGGAACTTTGTTTCGAGAGCCGCATGCTTACACATGAACCTATGTACAAACGCCTGGGGTGATTCCTCCCAGTCATAGGTCATGTTCTCTAACTCTTGCCAAGCTCGATCTACACTCAACTCGATGGCAAACTCCGCATTCAAGAATTTTTTAAGCTCGGGCCATGACAGTGCAAAATGTTTCTTTTGATAGTTATGAATAAAAGTGGCCAATTCAGAACCCATTCGACTCTTGGCAACCTGAATTCTAGTTGCGTTGCTAGTGTGAGTCTGTTCCACCGCCTCACAAAACATTTCGAGGCGAGATGTAGCTTCTATCCCTTGTAGCTGATTCAATTCCAAAATTGGGATATCGCGCGGTTTTGTGAGAGAGTGGTGTGAACTCATAATGTATGAACAAGGGGTCGAGTGTGAAAGCAGCGTTCTGTTAGTAGCACCGAACTGTTCCTCAGCCTCATCCAATTGAATAGTTACATGATCTCGCCCTACTTGTGACGGACGATCAGCTTCCGACTGCGTCTGAGCAAACAACTGTCCATAAAGAGACATGGTGACTAATGTACTATTCTTACTCACAAAAAAAAGGAAATTAAATTTTGAAATAGTCTCTTTACTTTTCACTTCCCTTCATTTTCTCACCAACGCCACTAATTTGGGAACGATGAATATCCCACCGCTGCCACCAGTGTAATGCTGAAACTTTATCCCACCAGTTGACACCAGTGTAATGCTGATTAAGTTGTATCACCGGTATTCACCAGTGTAATACCTTAATGTATTTTCTTACCTGTTGTGGGTATTGATCAACTCACCCATGGATATCCAAGTGGTACTCGACTTAGTATAGTGGATGATAAATATTTATGAAAAGAATGAATTGTGGTAGCGTTTGTAGTTTTTGGCCGAGTTTAGATTTAGTCGGTACCTCAGGTGGTTGTCGTTCCCTCAGCGAAGGAATCTTGAATTGGAAGGGGAGTGAATTTGGCTTGAGGACATAAATTCCTTGATCAGGTATACTAATAAAGAAAAGAAAATGCTATATACTCTACTTTAATAATTGTTAATTTCCACAAAAACATTTTTTTATTACATGACCCTTTTTAGTATGAGAGAAGATTATAAATGTTACCAAGGTTTTTGGGTGATCATTCCTCTAACATTATTACCAGACGAAACAATTTGGTACACGCGAGGTATGGAGTTGTTGTACTTTACTTTCTCTTTGGCCGTTACTCTTGGGCTCAACAATAGCCTCAAGACAGGGACATTTTCTTACGGGTATGAATTGTCTGTTCGGGCTGGCATAGCCTCGAATCAATAAGAATGATTATTTGTATTCATCTTTCACCCATATAAGGTATTCTCCTCATATAGTTTTCTCGGTTCTCACATCAAATCAGTATTGTTTTTCACGTTTCACCATCGACAATGTTATATAATCACTAGAAATACATAATCTCTCGGGCCTGTCTAGCCTCGAGGAATAATTAAAAAAAAAGAAATACAATCACTAGGAACACCTCAATCACTCGGGCTTATTTAGCCTCGAGGTACAACTTAAATATCACATTATTGTTCACAATCAGTAAGTTCCCTTCCACGCTCCTGATTATAATTTTTCTAATAAACTAATTTTAAAGAAAGAGAACAGTTGATGAATTTGAATTTTCCTTTCCGTTACAGAACATATCACTTCTATACTTCTATTCCTTATCTACAAAAAAAGAATTCCCTTGATAGAATCATTAATAACACAACAAATACCTTCGGTTTGTAATAATAACTCGTGAGTGCTGTAAGTGTAAGTGTAAAAGTCTATGGGCAATACTTGGGAATAATGGCGTGCTCCCACGGACGTCGCCGCCGGTGTCTGGGGACTAAACGAACGTCTGTTACACACGATGTCTGGGCAGCAAGTCACTACGTTAAACTCTCAACAATATTACTTCTCATAGTTCATAATAAGTAAGGATTAAACAAAGAAAAAGAGGGGGAGGAAGAAGAAATGTGGACGACTCACCTAAACGAACGTCTGTTACACACGATGTCTGGGCAGCAAGTGGGGCATGTCGGGCACTAAGGACGCCACTGCTCAAGTCAAATGAGGTGGTGTTTTTGAAATATAGGGGGTTTCAATTCTCTTTACAATTTATTTAGCAGTGTACCCATGACGACAAGACTTTTGATTGAATTGGGGAAAATTTGGGATTTATCCTTACTTGAATTAGATACTGATTCTATCACTATTTCAATTTGAATCTGAGAGCAGCTCATGCCATCTAGTGACGGCCAAGATAAACGGAACTTTAAATCCTCACCAACGACATGATTTAGGCCTTTTGGACTGTTAATCTTACATACTTGTGTTCTAACAGCTTCATTAGCAAACATTTCACAAATAGGTTACGGAAAGAATTGTATATTCATCATTACTCTGTTTAAGGTTTAAACTCGGCGCCCGGCAATGACGCACAAAGGGAGGGGATAAGCTGCTCGCATGTGTCTTTCATTACTCGGCTTGACTAAGGAATTCCCATAGCTCAACATCTACAATTACATCACCCACTGCATAGATACAGAGGTACATACATATAAAAATAGAGTTAGCCCTACAGTAATTATTAATATATGAATCACTACTTAGAGTAGGAACTTATAAACTAATATTCAGGTTACACCCTATCTAACTTAAAATTACAGTACTACTAAACACATACATGAATATCAAATGTGTGGCACTACAAAACTACGAAGTTTGAAAACCAATTAGAAGAATACTTAACTGTAGTAAAGACACTAGAGTCAGAATTAGCTGACACTGCCGCGGAAACACATGTTGTGGCACAGCAGAGTAGAGCTGTGTTACCACAAATAACACTTCCGGAATTTGATGGAGAGCAGAACTGGAAATCTTTCTGGGATCAGTTCAAATATTTGGTACACGATAGAACAGATCTCCCTAAAGTCACCAAACTTAGGTATTTGTTAGGACAGGTCAAGGGAACACCATATCAACTGATAAAAGAATTACCAGTAGAAGAAAATAACTATGAAGTGGCTTTGACCATCCTTAGACAAAATTACGAAGACAGGGAACAAATTATAAACCATTTATTGCGGGCTCTAATAGAATTACCCACGCCTAGGCACGATTTTGATTCCTTGCAAAAATTTAGAATTGCACTAAGTTGTAATTTAAAGGCCTTAGGTACTTACGAAGATATTAAGACATCAGATTGGGTGCTTTCAAGAATTGTGTCCTTAAAGCTACCACCGAAAACCAAGGATGCTTTGTATGGTAGGTACCAGAAGGATAATTTCTCCTGTGAAGAGATAGAGGAAGGCTTGATGCAACTCTGTAAACATTTGCAAGGAACATTAAACACTACTGAGGTCAAACAGAAGACTGAAGTAAAGAAAAAACCCACTAACCAACTGATAGGGAAAGTTAAGTCAGAGAAGACTAAGTATGTGCCTAAAGAAGAGATAGGTACTTTCCTTAGCTCCACAAAGGCCGAGGATAAAGTATTAAAGATAAGGAATAGACATGCTGAAGATATTAAGGAAATAAAACCTTCCATGGTAAAAGACAGGAAAGTTTGTGTCTTTTGTGGTGAACAACATTCCAGTGTATTTTGTCAACACTACCCTGATTATGCTTCTAGAGTAGGGAAGCTTCAGGAACTGGGGTGTTGTATAATCTGTATGAACTCCGGACATACTGCCGCGGACTGTAAGACTAAATTAAATCTTTGCTTTAAATGCAAAAAGGATCATCATCATAGTGCTTTATGCCCTAGGATGAAAATTGAGGTTCCTAAACCTGCAAGCGTCAATATGACAATTGCAAAAGGGAATGCTCCATTAGTAATGCCAGCTGCAGTACCAATAGCAGATGTGAAAGTATTGTTTGAGAATAGAAACCAATTGGTATGTACCCTGTTTGATACGGGTGCTCAGAAAACTTTCATTTCTGCAGACATTGTGAAGAAATTAAAGTTACCAGTTATCGGCAAGGTAAATCTAGCCATTACAGGATTCTTAACAACTAGGAAGGCTCAGTCCTTTGATTTAGTTAGACCTGTAATACAATTAGGCAGATATAAATGCCGTATAACAGCAGCTGTGCTTGATACTATGGAGACAAGTATATACATAAAGGGATTGAAAGAAACCTCTGATCATTTACAAAGCTCAGGGATAAAGTTGGCTAAACAGAATGTGGAATCAGATACTGTGGGTCCCATAAAAATGATAATTGGTTCTGATTATTGTGGAAGATTCCTACATAGGACTTTCAAAAGGAATAAGGTACAGTTGTTCAAGAGTCCAGGAGGTAACCTTATTATGGGTCAGTTGCCTTTTCCAAAACAAGTTAAAGGAGAGGCCAAACTAGTAGACTCAGTCTTTGTTACCCCCACACAGTCATTGATGGTAGCTAGAATAGGTGCAGAATTAGAACCTACTCAGATAAATGACTTATTGGATGAAAACATTGAACCTGTACACAAACTGTGGGACCTAGACAGTGTAGGTATACACTCTGAGGAACCAACCCCTGAAGATAAGATAACTTTGGATCTGTATAATCAGTCTGTGGAATTTAAGGATGGACAGTATTGGGTAGGATTACCATGGGAACTAAACCACTCAGAGTTACCAACAAATTACCAAGCAGCTAAAGCTCAGTTAAGTTCTCTTCTAAGAAAGTTGAGAGATAAACCAGAACATCTGATCCTATATGATAATATTATAAAGGATCAATTGAAGAATAAATTTATAGAAGAGGTAGAATACCCTTTTAACCACAAAGAAGGACACTACTTACCACATCATGCTGTAAGCAAGGATTCAGTAACTACTCCCATAAGGATAGTATTTAACTGTAGTAGTAAAGCGTCCAAGGGATCAGCTAGCTTGAACGATTGCCTATACTCTGGACCTACATTAACAGAGAAGTTAGGGAATGTGTTACTAAGATTTAGAGAGAAACCTTACGCTTACACAGCAGACATTAGTAAGGCTTTTCTCAGAATAGGACTGAGAGATGAGGATAGGAAATTTACAAAATTCCTCTGGCCTCATGATCCTCAAAATGAGGATAGTCCAGTGAAAACTTACTGTTTCCGATCGGTGCTCTTTGGCTCTTGTGCTAGTCCTTTCCTACTTTGCAACACTTTAAAGCATCATTTTGAAAATGCCAAATGTCCAGAAATAGGGCAGGCTTTTTATATGGATAATTTGCAAGGTGTTGTTGATACAGAGTCGGAAGCTTTGAAGGCTTATGAAGTAGCCAATTCCGAATGTGGGAAGGCAAATTTGCCGTTACAGAGCTGGAATACAAATTCACCGCTTTTGAGGAATAAAATACAAGAGGACTATCCAGATTTTGACATTCCCAAAACTCAAAATGTGTTAGGTCTTAACTGGGATACAACAGCTGATGTAATAAGTTTGAAACCAATTAAGTTCTCTGATGCCACTCTCACAAAGAGGTCCTTGTTAAGTCAGGTTTCCAAGCTATTTGACCCATTAGGATTGGTCAGTCCTACAGTTATTAGGGGCAAATGTTTAGTACAGGAGGCTTGGCGAGAAAAGTTAGACTGGGACACTGAATTAGGTGAGACATATGTGGAACAATGGGAACAGATTAGAAAGGAGTTTGAAACTACATCAAGCATATGTATTCCCAGGAAAATAAACAGTAATGAGAAGTCGCACTTACACATATTTTGTGATGCTTCTCAAAGGGCCTATGGAACAGTAGCTTATTGCGCAACAGGAGAGGATAGTAAGATTATAATGTCCAAAGCCAGAGTTGCGCCAATTAAAGAAAGAACCCTACCTCAAATGGAACTGGCTTCCATAGAAGTAGGAACTAAATAGGCCAGGTATATAACCACTACTCTTGATACTCAGTTTGAGGACATTTACATATGGACTGACAGTGAGATTTGTCTTTACTGGATAGGGAAGGAAGACAGCAAAATTCCTTTCGTCCGTAATAGAGTGAAGACTATTAAAGAGCTGTCTTCCAAATTTAAATTCATGCATGTGTCCTCCAAACAAAATCCAGCTGATCTGCTCTCGAGAGGTTCGACCGTAAGGAGACTGATCAAAGATAACTTGTGGTTTAAAGGTCCTAAATGGTTACTCACTAAGGATTGGCCTGAACAGAAACAGTACAGTATTGCCGAGGTTAGTGTAGTGAACTTGGATCCTATAGTACCTGAGCCAGAAGTAATTGACATCAGCCGATTTTCATCGATGACAATTTCTAAATACTACTAAATTGGTTGTTGAATTTTTGAATAAGAAGGTGGGGTTTCAGAAATTAGATCCCCTAGAATACTGGCTGAAAAGAGTACAAAGAAATTCTTACGGGGAAATATATCAACTTTTAGGCCAAGACACTGGAAAAGGGAATAAGCTGATGAAGAATTTAGGCTTGTTCTTAGACGGAAAAGGTCTGATAAGATGTCGAGGCCGATTGGTAAAGGCTGATTTGCCCATCCAAACCAAACATCCCATTTTATTACCTAAGAGTGGATGCTTTGTACAACTTATTATAAAGGAAGCCCATGATTCCACTCTCCATGGAGGTGTACCGCAGACCTTAGCCCAAATTCGGGAAAGGTACTGGATTCCTAAGGGTAGACAGGTTATTAAAAAATCTCAAAAACTGCATCATTTGTAGGAGGTATGAGCAGCGACCTTATATCTACCCAGGACCACCAGCCCTACCGAAGGATAGGGTGAACATAAGTCGGCCCTTCCATATAACAGGAGTGGACTACACAGGGGCTATAACTGTTACGGGTGAGGAAACTCCCCATAAAGTTTACATTTGTTTATTTACTTGTGCCTACACAAGGGCAGTCCATCTAGAACTAGCAGAAGACCTAAGCTCTGAGACATTCCTCAATGTCTCGCAGATTTGCCGCTAGAAGGTCTTGTCCTGGCAAGTTAATAAGCGACAACGGAACTAATTTCGTTGGAGCAGCTCCCTTACTGTTGAACATAATGAACGACCCAAAAGTTAAGTCGGCGCTGGGAATCCGAAATTGTACCTGGCAGTTCACAGCTCCAAGAGCTCCATGGCAAAATGGATTTACCGAAAGAATGATTGGTATTGTCAAGAACTGCCTGAGGAAAACATTACATAGAACTAAGATCACGAGAGAAGATTTAAGATCAGTAATAACTGAAATTGAAGCCAGGATTAATAATAGACCTCTGACTTATCAAGATGACACTAGCGACTCGCTAGAGGCCTTAACACCGGCTCACATGTTATATGGCAGGAAGCTCCATCCGATGCCTCGTGTGGATATCCAGGAAGAAGTTGATGATCCTAACATAGAAACTAATGATTTAGGACAACACCTTCGGGAGGGATATCAACGTCTGAAAAGGGTGCTGGATACATGGAATAGACATTGGAGCGAAGAGTATCTTTTGAGCCTACACGAGAGGTTTTATGGAGCTCAAGCTGCCAGCAACAAATCGGTTATTAACATAGGAGATGTGGTCTTAGTGAAGACTGAACAGCCAAGATCCCAGTGGCCATTAGCTAAAGTGATCTCCACACACCCAGATTCTGAAGGGGTGCTGAGACTCGTAAAAATAAAATGCAGGGGACATACCAGTATAAAAACTATTGATAAACTTGTATCCCTTAAGTTAGCAGCCACTCCGGATTCAGAGAATGGCGAAGATCAAACGGGTCAAGAGGCGCGACCTAGTAGGGCCGCAGCACAGGGTTCTCGAGAATTATGGAGGGAACTCTTGGCTAAGGGTCATATTACATGATACAACGTATTTTCCGCCGGCCCCAAAACTGTGGGAAATATTTTCCCCCAGAGCAGTTGCGCTCTCTAAATTTATCATAGTTATCCCTGGTTAAAGGCAGAGGACGTAGAGACTGTTGTTACTCGTAATTATTCAAGCGGTTTTAATAACCCAGAAACGACGTTCTCTTTAATAATTCTTGTTATTGATAGATTAAATGCTACTGCATTTAACCCCCGTGAACAACTATGCATTGTAAATACATGTAATTATGTGGTATTTTCCACTGACCTAAGCTGCGTCTGCGCGATAGGTGACGTGGCAAGCAGGGAAAGATTCCCCTGTTAAGGCAGATGTGGAATTAAGATATTTACATAGTTAAAGGGAATATTTGGTCTAACTTTAGTTTAAGTAAAACTAAGATTAATTTGTTAGATTTGCCCTGTACATATCATGATGTAATTTAACTGTATTTAGTACTGTAATTAAATAAGAGTTGGCAACCCACAATTCGATGAAGGGTTGGGGCTTGCCGCGTTCACTCACTCTGCTCCTAGCTCTCGTGGAGTCAGCAAAGTTGTACATACACACCATAAGGACGCTTGCTTGCCCAAGCAACTATACCAGGCTGCCTCATCGTCATCGGTTAACGATCACTCCCTCTTCATATAGCTTAGTAACCTTTACGAATTGGCCAATTCAAGGGGGGATTAGCGAAGAGAGAGATTAGAAGAATAGTATTGTAGGTGAGTTAAATTTAATTTACGTATCACCTAACTCTGAGACTTGTTTGATTTACTTAGACAATTTTAGGGAAGAGTAACGACCTACGAGTTGTGTACCGAGAAAATTCTTGCATAGCGGTGTCCCGGCAGGGATACCGACTTGGATACATTTAACATTTCTCACATTTTTGGTGCCCAGAAAAAGGGCCCCGATTTGTTTACCAGAACTAATCAACATTTTTCACACAGGGGTTGTAGCTCCTTTGAACCTTATCTGTTCACGCCCCTTATCACCAGTGATCAATAGAGTTGTCTGAACAGTAATTATCATAACTTGATTAATTTATTCTACTGAATGAAGGGAACGAACAGTATGGGTGGATAATTGCAAGTTTATTACCAGCCGCGATAGCGAAGCTGGAATTATTTTCAGTTTGTCTGCCTGTCTGTGTGTCTGTTAGCACGATAACTTTGCAACCACTCCAAATATCATCACAAAATTATACTGGTGTGTGGTAGGGATGAAAATCTCGGACAAGTTCGAAATTGGTGAAAGTAGGTCAAGGCTAAGGTCATATTCCGAGCTGCGCTAGATATGTATCGGTTTGTGGCAGGTGTGATTCCCCGCATACAAATGAGTGGGAGTTGCAAGGCTTGGTGGTAAGTGTGCACGCATGTGTAAGAAACGAAATCTGGAAGTGAATGTAGCAAAGAGAAAAATGTCTTTGAGAGATCTGAAGTCTTGTAATGAGGCTGAATGGTTAGGAAATGGAGAACGTGAGTGCCTTTATATATTTAAGTAGTGTTATTAGCAAGGACGGGAATTTAGAAGAAGAAGTACGAGGAAGGGTGAAATGCGTGGCTTTAACAGACACACATACGGTACTCCAGGATATTCCGGAGAATACCATAGTATCCCCGACAACGAGGCGAACCAGAAACAACGGAGTTCGCCCACGAAAATGCCGACACCCCCACTCGGACCCCACGGGGTAGCCGCCACCAGCCACCATCATTCCGGGCAACAACGACGCATGTCAGCCCGGGCCGTGCGCCCCTGTGACATTCAACCACCACGCCGCCGCCACCGTAGGCGAAAGACACTACCTTCGCGTGGCGGAATCACCGAGTTAGCTAGGGGTGGAGTCAGAAACTATACTCCAGGCAGCGCCCCTAAGGTAGAGACGATCTATGGTCGCTCTAATAGTGTCAAGGTAGAGACGATCTATGGTCGCTCTAATAGTGTCAAGGTAGAGACGATCTATGGTCGCTCCCATCAAAACCCGGTAGAGACGATCAATGGTCGCTCCCATGAAAACAAGGTAGAGACGATCTATGGTCGCTCCCATAAAAATCAGGTAGAGACGATCAATGGTCGCTCCCTGAAAGCTCAGGTAGAGACGATCGACGGTCGCTCCCTCAGCACTCCGGTAGAGATGATCAATGGTCGCTCCCATAAAAAAAAAGACAGAGACGATCTATGGTCGCTCACATAAAAATCAGGAAGAGACGATCAATGGTCGCTCCCTGAAAGCTCAGGTAGAGACGATCAACGGTCGCTCCCTCAGCACTCCGGTAGAGACGATCAATGGTCGCTCCCATAAAAATCAGGTAGAGACGATCAATGGTCGCTCCCTGAAAGCTCAGGTAGAGACGATCCACGGTCGCTCCCTCAGCACTCTGGTAGAGACGATCGATGGTCGCTCCCAGGGTATAGTAAGGAGGAAAGACCTCCCTGTTTCCCTCGGCCTCTGTTCCCTGCACGAGGCCCTTGAGAAGACCCACCCGTCGGGCCCCCGTGACAGCCGCTGCCGCAGTCCTCCCCTGTCGGCGCCCCTGCTCATAGGAGACCGCAGTCCGTCGCCTCTTCCGGCCCGCCCCAGGACACCCGGGCGAGACCTCGCCACGCCCCCGCGACGCCGGGACCTGGCCCAGAGGTTCCCAGCCCTCTTCGGCCCCAGTCCCAAGGGCCTTACACCGGAGCCCAGTCCGGAAACCCCCGGACGTGAGAGGACGCCCTAGCGAGTTGCCCCGTGCCCTCCCGGCTCGCCCTACCCTGACGACGCCCTCAGTCCAACCGGATCATCACTGAGGTAACCGTGTTTCTCTCCACGAGAAATACGAGTGATCCTGTAATAATCGTGAAGTAGGTTAAGTGTGACTCCTTTCCTCTTAGAATAAGAGTAGTGCAGTAATTTCATGTAATTTCCATTGGGGTAAACCAGGACATAATACTCCGTTAACGGGCGAGAATGTGGGTAGAGACCTCAAGTGAAGATACGTGCGAGTGTCATCCCGAAGTTTTCTAAGGACTTCTCTCTAGAGCCTGAAGAAAGACTAACACATTATTGGAGTGCTATTGGCTAAGCTCTGAGTAATATAGTGGAATAGAATTTACGAGGGTTCCGACTTTGTTACGCGTTGGGAAGTGCGAGTCTACATAACCCACCGGGGAGATGTGTAATATATAAGTTGTGCCGACAGAAACCTAGTGAGTAATGACTATATTCCCCTGTTCCGCACGCTACCCCTAAAAACTCTCTCCATTCCTCACCCCCGCTCTTAAAGTCCAAATAAGAACCAGAGTTAATTGTCAAAGAATTCTTGCCAACAGAAAACACCTAAACTCCCTTGTTAATATCGGGCCTCAGTAAATATTACCATAACTTCCCCCTCGCCGTTCTAAGTCACTCTCCGTGTCTCCCTACTTCCCCTCCATGAAGATCTCAAACCCCCTTCCCCTCATTAAGCGCTCCGCGCGCACGGGTATTTACTGTACTCCTAGTACTAAGATTTGTTGTATTGTCATTAATATCTAGGGAGCTAGTATCCTGCGAGATACACAATATTTTAGATAAGGTTTTGTATTGCTCTATATTGTGATGTAATGTCTGCTGAAATGTCTTGTGTCTAACTGAAATAATACACGTGTATGGTGTTGCCGAAAGTTTTTATGTCCTGCCTCTCTTCATTGCACTAGCTCCGGTCTCGAAAGAGGACCCCGCTCCGTGTTGAGTTGATTTGGGACGAGAAGTCGAGCCAAAGTCTACTCAGCATTACACTGGTGGCCAGCAATGGTTCTAGATCCGAGCGTAGAAGAGAGGTAAATAGGAAATATTTGGAAAAATGGCAACTAAACCGCACGTCCAGTTATCCAAGTTTGACCCTGACCAGTATGACATACATACATATCTTGCAATAGTTAAACCCTTATTGGATATTGGCTTCGATAATGACCAACAAAAAATTGCAGTCACACTTCCACTACTGGGTAAAGCCGCAGCGAATATTGCGCCAAAAATTGTCCCAGAACTCACCTGGCAGAACTTTACGAAGTTCGCGGTCCAAGCCATCACCCCATCACTAGGGAAAGTGGTGGCTCTATCCAAATTGGATAGTTTTACTTATGACGGGGATTTAGATAATACCCTGTTACAGGCAAGACGCCTGGTTACTGCTGCCTACCCGGAAGCAGATGAAGAAACCCGGGATCAACATATATTTAATACTCTGCTCAGAGTACTCCCAAGTGTTGTAAGACAACACTTCACTATCCATGATCCAACAGGAGACATGGATAGAGATATCAGTTTAATGAGGCACCTTTTAGCCGTCCATGCCACCCCTCAACGCATCGGCGAAATAAATCAATTCCCCGTTGACCTCATCACCATCAACCCGTGGGAATTTTCTCCGTGCTACCACGGATGTCCGATCCACGACATCCGTGAGCAGCTAGAAGCTGCCCAGTGCAGCCAAATGACACGAGGGCACTTACAAACCTCCCCACCATACGCAAATTCCCCTAAGCCCCAGGGGAAGAAAAAACAAAAAGGGAAAAACAAAAAGCGCCCCCCTGCCCCGGCATCCCACCGTAATGGTGGGGGCCACCTCACCTCTCCCCCAGTCTACGACAGGGGAGAACGTTATCTTTCCTTTTCCCCCCCTCTCACTATCTCTTCTGTTCTACCTTCCCCTATTCCTGCCACCTCACCACCACTACCGACCTCACAACCCCAACCCCCCCCTGCTCCCGCACCGCCTGTCACTTCCACATACGAGTGCGATGGTTCCTCCCCGCCATCCCTCTCCACCTCCCCTACCACCTCAGCCTCCACCGCCTCCACCACCCCCTGCACCACACCTGACATCTCACCCGCCACGCCTCGCTCACCCTCACCCCTTCCACCCAAGCCCACGTGCCCCGCCCACCCCGCCACCCCCGCAGGGCAACCCACTACCACCGCCCTCTCCCCTCCACACCTACGCACGCCCACTCCGACGTTCTCACCTTCTTCCGCATCCCCAATGCACGCGACGGCCCGCGCTAACCGACCCCGCCCACCCCGCACGCCTGCTTCCCCACCCACACCCACCCTCAGAACCACCACCACCACCACCCCCTCCGGCCGACTCTTATGCCCACCCACCCGATACACACACACACCGTCAAGCTACATCAGGCCCAAATCCCTCCTACCTGTACTCGCCAGAGACTCAACGCCACATTACCGCGACACAAAACCCGGCCTTCACCCACTCTATCCAGCATTCAACCTCCAACCACACCGACAGCCACACCAAGCAACATGAGAATCAAGCGGGCCGTATGGGCCCCTACCCTTACCAAGAACCACCGGCTCCGCGGGCCACACCACCTGTTAAATATCCTCCAGCACACCACCACCCCCTCCGCCCTCTTCCTCACCTATGACCAAGCACAGGAGGAAAATTCTTACACTGTCGCCTGGCAGAACACACTCCAGCACCTCCAGCCCGTTTACACCACCTCCAACACTCTAGCGTTCCACCTCCAGCCACAGGGACGTGACTTTTTTCAAGAACACGGTGGTGAAATGCGTGGCTTTAACAGACACACATACGGTACTCCGGGATATTCCGGAGAATACCATAGTATCCCCGACAACGAGGCGAACCAGAAACAATGGAGTTCGCCCACGAGAATGCCGACACCCCCACTCGGACCCCACGGGGTAGCCGCCACCAGCCACCATCATTCCGGGCAACAACGACGCATGTCAGCCCGGGCCGTGCGCCCCTGTGACATTCAACCACCACGCCGCCGCCACCGTAGGCAAAAGACACTACCTTCGCGTGGCGGAATCACCAAGTTAGCTAGGGGTGGAGTCAGAAACTATACTCCAGGCAGCGCCCCTAAGGTAGAGACGATCTATGGTTGCTCTAATAGTGTCAAGGTAGAGACGATCTATGGTCGCTCCCATCAAAACCCGGTAGAGACGATCAATGGTCGCTCCCATAAAAACAAGGTAGAGACGATCTATGGTCGCTCCCATAAAAATCAGGTAGAGACGATCAATGGTCGCTCCCTGAAAGCTCAGGTAGAGACGATCGACGGTCGCTCCCTCAGCACTCCGGTAGAGACGATCAATGGTCGCTCCCATAAAAAAAAGACAGAGACGATCTATGGTCGCTCACATAAAAATCAGAAAGAGACGATCAATGGTCGCTCCCTGAAAGCTCAGGTAGAGACGATCAACGGTCGCTCCCTCAGCACTCCGGTAGAGACGATCAATGGTCGCTCCCATAAAAACAAGGTAGAGACGATCTATGGTCACTCCCATAAAAATCAGGTAGAGACGATCAATGGTCGCTCCCTGAAAGCTCAGGTAGAGACGATCCACGGTCGCTCCCTCAGCACTCTGGTAGAGACGATCGATGGTCGCTCCCAGGGTATAGTAAGGAGGAAAGACCTCCCTGTTTCCCCCGGCCTCTGTTCCCTGCGCGAGGCCCTTGAGAAGACCCACCTGTTGGGCCCCCGTGACAGCCGCTGCCCCAGTCCTCCCCTGTCGGCACCCCTGCTCATAGGAGACCGCAGTCCGTCGCCTCTTCCGGCCCGCCCCAGGACACCCGGGCGAGACCTCGCCACGCCCCCGCGACGCCGGGACCTGGCCCAGAGGTTCCCAGCCCTCTTCGGCCCCAGTCCCAAGGGCCTTACACCGGAGCCCAGTCCGGAAACCCCCGGACGTGAGAGGACGCCCTAGCGAGTCGCCCCGTGCCCTCCCGGCTCGCCCTACCCTGACGACGCCCTCAGTCCAACCAGATCATCACTGAGGTAACCGTGTTTCTCTCCACGAGAAATACGAGTGATCCTGTAATAATCGTGAAGTAGGTTAAGTGTGACTCCTTTCCTCTTAGAATAAGAGTAGTGCAGTAATTTCATGTAATTTCCATTGGGGTAAACCAGGACATAATACTCCGTTAACGGGCGAGAATGTGGGTAGAGACCTCAAGTGAAGATACGTGCGAGTGTCATCCCGAAGTTTTCTAAGGACTTCTCTCTAGAGCCTGAAGAAAGACTAACACATTATTGGAGTGCTATTGGCTAAGCTCTGAGTAATATAGTGGAATAGAATTTACGAGGGTTCCGACTTTGTTACGCGTTGGGAAGTGCGAGTCTACATAACCCACCGGGGAGATGTGTAATATATAAGTTGTGCCGACAGAAACCTAGTGAGTAATAACTATATTCCCCTGTTCCGCACGCTACCCCTAAAAACTCTCTCCATTCCTCACCCCCGCTCTTAAAGTCCAAATAAGAACCAGAGTTAATTGTCAAAGAATTCTTGCCAACAGAAAACACCTAAACTCCCTTGTTAATATCGGGCCTCAGTAAATATTACCATAACTTCCCCCTCGCCGTTCTAAGTCACTCTCCGTGTCTCCCTACTTCCCCCCCCTCCATGAAGATCTCAACCCCCCCCCTCTCCCCTCACGCGCTCCGCGCGCACGGGTATTTACTGTACTCCTAGTACTAAGATTTGTTGTATTGTCATTAATATCTAGGGAGCTAGTATCCTGCGAGATACACAATATTTTAGATAAGGTTTTGTATTGCTCTATATTGTGATGTAATGTCTGCTGAAATGTCTTGTGTCTAACTGAAATAATACACGTGTATGGTGTTGCCGAAAGTTTTTATGTCCTGCCTCTCTTCATTGCACTAGCTCCGGTCTCGAAAGAGGACCCCGCTCCGTGTTGAGTTGATTTGGGACGAGAAGTCGAACCAAAGTCTACTCAGCATTACAAAGGGTACAGCAGGGAAGGCACGTTGCACATACAGTACATTAAGGGAAGTAATAAACAATAGGGAAGTGAACATGGGAGTTAAAAAAAATATCGTTGCATGACGGTACTGTTCTGCTCACACTACGGATGGAAGTGAAGCTTGGTCTTTGATGGAAGGACACAAGTCTAGAGTTAAAGGATCATGTAGAGTTACGTGGAGAGATAGACAGACATATGGGAAGGTTTGAGAGCATTGTGTTGTTGATGTGGATGTACTGGAAAGTGTTAGGTTAAGTCCCCTGAGATGATCTGGCCATGTGGAGAGAATGGAAAAGGAGACCGACTAGAACAAGGGGGGGAGGGAGACCAAGGATGATATGGAGGGATCATAGATGAGAGCCTTATGAAGGATGAGGTGGAGAGGCACATGAATGACGGTGGTGTGAATAGGAGGAGGGACAAACTGATGGCGGATGACAGGGTGAGCTGGAGGCGATTTGTTTATGGCTACCGAACCCAGGATTAAGACGTCAAACTACATATAAACAGATAGATAAACTACAGTATATTCTCTTAGGCTGTATACGTCTAGTATTGACCAACTGTGGATTGCCCCAGTACCGCAAAAGTGGCTTTTTTTTTTTTTTTTTTTAGGTGCAATATTCAGAATAAATCGGCAACACAGAAGGGTTAGGAAATCACATAGGTAGTAAAATGCGTGACTTAAAGAACAGTGCCCCGAAATATACCACAGTGCCCCCGACAACAGGGCAAGCAAAATACAGCTTAGTATGCCCGAGGATGTACCGACACCCCCACACGGACCCCACGGGGTAGCCGCCACCAGTCACAATCACTCCCAGCAACAGCGACATATGTCAGCCCGGGCCGTGCGCCCCTATGTCATGCAGCCACCATGCTGTCGCCACCTTAGGAGAAAGACACTACCTTCACGGAGTGGGATTGTTGGAATAGGACTTTGATGGATGGTCGTGGGGAGTTCGGACGTGTTTTCCTGGCTCTCCTCTAGCTTTCAGGGCTGCCCCACCGGCATTAGTTTTGTAAATAAAGCGATTAAGAGTTAGGTTAGCTAGTACTAATTTTCCTCCCAGCCCTTTAGAGATATAGTAAGTGTCTATATCTGTTTCCTGAGATTGCCTTTGCTTACTCACCTCTGGAGTGTACCCCCCACTGATCGCTCTGGGGTGTGAGTTATACACGGGCGCGTCCTCCCGAGAGTGGTTTGAGAGGGTAATCTCAGGCTAGGTGTGTCTTTCCCAGGTACCTTGTCCCTTGCTTGTTTTTCTCCTTCTTCCCACTTCCCCCGTGAGGGGGAAGTGGTTGCTATGACGGACGCCCCTGCTGCCTCCCCCCCCTTCAGGGGGGGAGGTGGTCCTGACGAATGTAACGACCGGACTGACCACCCCCAGACTGACGGACGCCAAACTCGTGCCCCACTTGACGTTCCTGTTGACAATGCCACGTTCGTCATTATCCATGCTCTAGGTTCGACTCCCCTGTCCAGTCTCAATCCCTTCCTTATCAAGAAGGTGATTGACCACTGTGCAGGAGAAGTCGAACAAGTGAAAAAACTTGCTAACGGAGATCTCCTGGTAAAAACTGTTAACTCGTCACAAGTGAGAGATTTGCTGAAACTGCGTAAATTCCACTGTTACGATGTCGAAGCCAAAATCCCAGTCTCCATGAATTCTTGCAAGGGTTTTGTCACTTGCAGGGATCTCATGGTGATGAGCGAGGACGAAATCGTACAAGAATTGGCGCAGCAAGATGTAATTGAAGCTAAATTCATAACTCGTTATTCGGAAGGCATAAGGACGAAGACAGCAACTATTATCTTGACATTTGCCAAAATTTCTCTTCCTAGTCAAGTCAAAGTTGGTTATGAAATCATTCACGTTCGACCATACATCCCTAACCCTTTCCGTTGCTTGAAATGCCAGTTGTATGGGCATGGTTCGAAGACTTGTCGGGCTTCCCAGCCAGTGTGTGGCAAGTGTGCAAGCCAGGGTCATGATGCGGAACATTGCACATCTGAGACGGTCTGTTGCTTTCACTGCAAGGGCGCTCACTCCACTTCCTCTAGGGATTGTCCCAAGTGGAAGGAGGAGAAGGAAGTCTGCACAGTGAAGGCAACTGAGGGCATTTCCTATTACGAAGCTAGGAAAAAGGTGAAGGAGTTGCATGCAACTCCCACGCCGAATAGGTCCTATGCTTCGGCGGTAATGTCCCGTCCTGTGATGTGCTCTGTAGAGACCCAGACTGACCCTGTCTTTCTCCCTCCTGCCACTCACAGTACATCTCCATCTCGACCTCCTGTCCGTTCCAACTCTCTCATTGACATCCCTAAGGCATCAACTTACTCTCAGGCTGCTGCTGCCTCTCCATCGGTACAGCCTAAAACGAAGCCGGACAAGTCTAGTAAAAGTAACATGACCACCCTCACGAAACAGTCACGTCCTCATGTCCTTCCGGTTCCTACTCCAGCGAGGGAGAGAAAGGTTAGCTCTTCCTCGGGGGAGGCTGGGAACCTAGTTATTGATGACAATATGGAGGTCTCCATTATCAAGCACCGGGATAGGTCCCCCGGTAGTCGCTCGCCGGCCGGCGGGCGACAAAAAAAGACAAAGCACACTGGCCCCCAACGAAAATCTTAAACTGTCGCTTTCACTGTATTACAGTGGAATTGTAGAGGTATTGGGAATAAGTTACACAATATAGCAATCTTGCTTTCTATACACAGGCCAGACGTTGTTTGTTTACAGGAGACGCGCCTGGAGGATCACCCTGATCCTCCACAGTTCAGACACTATCACTCGTATAGAAGATATGAAGGTCACGGAGTTGCCATTTACACACACAAATCACACCCACAAACGGAAGTGATTCTAAATTCTACTCTGGAAGCGGTCGCGTGCAGAGTAAAATTTAATAACACGTATCTGTCTATTTGCTCTCTGTACTGTCCTCCACATGGCCCCATTGATAGTGATGCTTTAAATTCACTAGTGGAACATCTCCCTGGAAATAAGTTAGTGTTGGGCGATTTTAACGCCCATCACTATCAATGGGGTAGCTTGAGGATTGATGGTCGTGGGGAGCAAGTAGCCGACCTAATACTACAGTCCAACCTTTGTCTTCTGAACGATGGTAGAGCAACTCGTGTAGATGATCGTACTGGTAACTTTTCGGCCATTGACTTATCTTTGGCCTCCCCTGGTATACATCAAGATCTCTCATGGGACCCTTACGACGACTCCTTGGGAAGTGATCATTTACCCATCTGTCTTTCTTATACACGCGACATCATTTCGGACCCTCCACCTCCAAAATTTAACTATAAGAAAGCAGATTGGGGATCCTTATCAAGGATCGCCAATTTAGATATATCTGGGGAGACCATAGACGTTAAGGTCGAAAATATAACTACTTCCATATTATACGCAGCTGAGGCTGCTATTCCCAAGACTTCTACAGTTCATGTGAAGCATAGAGCACATTGGTGGACGCCGGATTGCCGACAAGCATTAAGAAAACGCAATAGGAGATACAGGATTTTTGATAGTCAGCCCACTGAGGAAAATTTTATTGCATACAAACAGGCACGGGCTGAGGCAAGGAGAATAATAAGAAGGGCCAAACGTGACTCCTGGCGGTCCTTTGTGTCCACGGTGACTCGTACAACACCATTACGTAAAGTCTGGTCCACCATAAGAATATTAAATAATAAAGGCCCATATTTCCCAGTCACCACCCTTCAGGTGAATAATAACATCTATGACGAGCCCGTGGACGTTGCTAACATCCTCGCCAGGAGTTTTTCTCATGTAAGTAGCTCAGCCAATTATGACCCGCGTTTCCAACATCATAAACGGACGGCTGAGCTACAGATATTAGACTTTGCCACAGAAGACGTAAACTCCCCGTACAACCAAGAGTTTACGCTAGATGAACTGCTCCTTGCCCTTAAATCCTGTAAAGACACCAGCCCTGGACCAGACACCATCACGTACGGTATGATCCAGCATCTTAATCAGGACAACCTGATTAAGATGTTAGCACTGTACAATGAGATTTGGGCGTCTCGAACGTTCCCAAACTCATGGCACTTTGCGCACGTCATACCGATACCCAAAGAGGCTGGTCGTCTTATGAATCCCACTTCATTTCGTCCTATTGTGTTGACTTCTTGTCTATGTAAGGTCATGGAACGTATGGTTAACAATAGGCTTCTTTTTGTTTTAGAGTCGAAGAATTTGTTAAATGATCAACAATGTGGCTTCCGTAAATACAGAAGTTCACTAGATCATTTAATGAATTTGGAGCATTGTATTGCAGAGGCATTTGCCAATAAAGAATTCATGATAGGGGTGTTCTTGGACATCCATAAAGCCTATGACATGACCTGGCGACACGGTATACTAATGAAGCTCTATGCTTATGGTTTAAGAGGAAATTTACCTGTTTTTATTTCAAATTTCTTAAGGGACAGAACTTTCTCTGTCAAATTGCCCCGTAACGTAACATCGGATATATTTATCCAGGAAAACGGGGTGCCACAGGGAAGTGTGCTTAGTCCTACTTTATTTAGTATTATGATCAATGATATTCTGTCATCAGCTCCCATCCCGAGGAATCTTAAATACTCGCTCTACGCTGACGATTGTGCAATATGGCACTCTTCCCGTAATGCACAATTTTCGGCTGGGCGGATTCAAGCAGCCCTTGACTCCGTCCACCAATGGGCCTTGCAGTGGGGATTTAAGTTTTCCGTACGTAAGTGTGCCGCAATAGTTTTCACTAATCGTAACGTACCTAATTTGTGCTTAACTTTGGATAATCAGGCGGTACCTTTTCAAAATTCTGTAAAATTTTTAGGAATACATTTTGATCGTAGAATGAATTTTAAACTTCACGTTAATACTTTGCTTGCTCGTTGTGATAAACCGTTAAATGTCCTCAAGTACCTAGCGGGTACTACCTGGGGTGCCGACAGAAAATCTTTATTAATGGTGTATAAGTCCCTTATTCGATCAAAGCTAGACTATGGCGCACAGGTGTATGGCTCGGCATCCGATGCCACTCTGAAAGGATTGGATGTGTTACAGAATAAATGTTTGCGAATGTGTCTTGGAGCCGTCCGGTGTACCCGTGTGACTCGTATGGAAGTGGAGGCGAATGTGCCTCCCCTCCGTATTCGCCGTGACCACCTGGCCTTGTCCTATGGTATAAGGACGCTAAGGAAAAGTAATATCAGCAATGTGGCCTGTACCCCCCTGCGTCAATACCACCACCTTCTGCGGGGGGTGCATCGGCCACTTGCCGCTCGCCTCCACTTACTGACTCAGGAGCTTGATGTGGACCCCAGTGACTGTGACAAGTTGGTGCTTAAAAATATAGCGCCTTGGGAGCCACCTGGCTTTACAGTCGATGTTACATGGCTCCCAGCACCAAAGGCCAAGGCGCCGGAGGCGGAGGTCCACCACTTGTTTCGTAACATCATTGTTCGTCACTTGGGGTCCCATCAATTGTACACCGACGGCTCCAAGTCGAGTGAATGTGTGGGTGCAAGTGTGTGGTCGACTGAATGTGCCCTCAGGTATCGGTTGCCGACTCATACATCTGTGTTTACTTCAGAACTTTTTGCTATTGACAAAGCCATAGACTATGCTCTCAATTCTAGGCATGACTCATTTGTCATATTTTCAGATTCAAAATCAGCCCTTCAGGCAATTGCATCTTGCACTACGGACTCTCATGAGATCCAGGGCCGCATCGTTAATAAGTTGCATTCATGCAACAAGTCATTCACGCTGATCTGGGTGCCTGGTCATTGTCGTATCTACGGCAATGAGCAGGCTGACTTACTTGCAAAGTCGGCTGTGGAGCTCAAGGAGACTTGGGACGTTCCTCGTGATCTACGGTCGAGTCTATCTCTCGGAAAGAAATCAATAAATCTTCTGTGGCAAGGTCAGTGGACCAGACTAAATATTCCAACTTGTAAGCCGTACCTGGGCGACTGGGACACTGCCAACCGTCCCAGTCGCCTGGAAGAAAAAGTGTTGGCACGATTACGGCTTAATGCCACCATTTTAACCCACATAAAACCATATATGGAAAGACGCTTCCCACCGCACTGTGACATCTGTAATGCGGTGTTATCTATTAGTCATATCATCCTGCGCTGTCGGCGATTTATTCTTGAACGTGCTTCACTTATAAATTACTGCGGCGCAGTAGACGTCCCCTTCACCCTTTCCACCATCCTGGGTGATGGGGACATTGTTATGACTGATAAATAATTGATGGCTTTCTTGAGAGAGACCGGACTGATCAGAGTGATGTGACTTTTTTACTGCGTGGTTATGGTTTTTATGAAGAGTAAATATGTATATATTGTAATATTAATTAGGGTTGACAGTTGACATATTTTAAATAGTTCCTCCTCCCACCGATCTATTTCTAATATAGATGTCCCCTACATTAAGCCAAGTTCCTCGCCTGACAGTCACCAGCTGATGAGTGCAAGTGTGCAATATAGGAAGGTATTGGGCACTTGCAGTCGATGGTGGTCTGCTGGGCGAGGTTCTTCACTTTTTGTACAAATTATGTAAATACATTATATTATCTTGCTTAAGTTGTTCTAATTAGGGACGACAGCTGACGTATATGGAAATGTTCCTGACTCGTCTGGTTCCCTTTCATATATTGATGTCCCCTATATTAGGTTGTGCCTCGACTGACAGTCACCAGGTGATGAGTGCAGGTATGTAATGTAGAAAGGCATTACATATCTGCAGTCGATGGTGTTCTGTTAGTTGAGGTATTTTTACCATTAGTGTAGGTCTAGCTATTTGTCTCTGTAGGATTTAGTATAGGTTAGCGATTTGTCTGTTAGGTGATTAGTTTTAGGGTCTTTAGATTAGTTTTCCTTTATAATATAAGGTATAAAAAATATAAAACCAAGAAAAAATTAAAAAGATAAAAATACAAAAAAATAAATAAGAGTAAAATTATTATATATATATGTACGTTTGCATGAAAGTGTGTCTGTATGTATGCATGGAAGTGTGTGTGTGTGTGTGTGTGTGTGTGTGTGTGTGTGTGTGTGTGTGTGTATGTGTGTGTGTGTATGTGTGTGTGTGTATGTGTGTGTGTGTGTATGAGTGTGTGTGTGTGTGTGTGTGTGTGTGTGTGTGTGTGTGTGTGTGTGTGTGTGTGTGTGTGTTTGTGTGTGTGTGTTTGTGTGTGTGTGTGTATGTATATATATATGTTTGTATATATATGTATATATATTTAAATGTATATACATATATATATATACATGGCCTTAATAACCAGGGGCTTCGGCCCCAATGGTTGATAGGCCAGAAAATAAAAAAAATAAAAAAAAATAAAAATGTTGGAATAGCTAGGGGTGGAGTTGTCATAGGCACTCCAGACGGCGTCCCTCCGGTAGAGACGGCCTATGGTCGCTCCCATCCTCATGAGACGATCTATGGTCGCTCCCATCCTTATGAGACGATCTATGGTCGCTCCGAAAGTGCTCCGGTAGAGACGGCCTATTGTCGCTCCCATCCTCGTGAGACGATCTATGGTCGCTCCGAAAGTGCTCCGGTAGAGACGGCCTATTGTCGCTCCCATCCTCGTGAGATGATCTATGGTCGCTCCGACAGTGCTTCGGTAGAGACGGCCTATTATCGCTCCCATCCTCGTGAGACGATCTATGGTCGCTCTGACAGTGCTCCAGTAGAGACGGCCTATTGTCGCTCCCCTCCTCGTGAGACGACCTATTGTCGCTCCGAGAGTGTCTTGGTAGAGACGGCCTGTTGTCGCTCCCTTCCTCGTGAGACGATCTATTGTCGCTCCGAGGGTGTGCAGAAAGAGGTAAGGAGAGAGACGTCACTACGGCAGGAGACTAGAGCCCAGGCTTCCCATCCCAGAGTGACCCAGACAGGCCTCACAGCCTCCCCTGGCCTCTGCTCCGTACGTCTGGCTCTAGAGCAGACGCACCTGACGGGCCCCAGTGGAAGTCGCTGCCGCAGCCCTCCTCTGTCGGCGCCCCTAGATGCTGGAGACCGCAGTCCACAGTCTCTCTTGGTTCTCCCCAGGACACCCGGGCGCGATCTCCCTACGCCCCCACGACGCCGTAAGGCTCTCGCTACAGGCCGAGACTTACAACAGAGGTTCCTGGAGCTGTTCGGCCCCAGTCCCGAGGGCCACACTCCTGAGCCCAGCCCGGAAGCCACGGGTAGCCCAGGACGCGAGAGGACGCCCTTACGAGTTATCCCGTGCCCTCTTGGCACGCCTCACACTGGCGGTGCCCCTAGCCCGGCAGGATCGCCGACCACATGTTCCCGCCTATCCCCATGATGAATAGGTGTGATACTGCAGCACGAGTGATTTAGGTTAAGTGTGATTTCCCCTAGTATACTGTAAGTATTGTGCAGGGACTTCATATAGTGAATATCGGGGCGAATGAGATCACAGTGAGCAACTAAAGGACGAGTGTGTGGAACAAAATCTGATGAACTATATTTATGAGTGACGTCCCTTACATACAATTAGTAAGCCTGTGCCGCCTGGAGATTCCTCTGTAGTGACATACCCCTACTACTGCGAGCTCTAAAGGAATATTATGAAGGAGAGTATTAATGGTATTCCCTTCCCCCTCCACGCTGCCCACAAATCTTGTTTATTACTCTCTCTCATCCCAGTATCCAGAGTAAGTGTGAATCAAGAATAAAATCAATTACCAAAGTCCCTTGGCTAGTGGAAACCGTATAAACTTCACGGCTAATATCTGCCGCTCTCCAGTATTACCATAACTTTCCCCTAGCCGTCACAAGTCACTCCCCGCACCCTCCCCTATCTCCTCCTCGTGAGACTCCCTCCTCCCCCGCGCCTCCCGCGCGCGCCTATATTTACTGCACTCCTGATACGCTGGGATTGATTGTGTTGTCATTACTGTCAGAGAAGCAAGTATCTTGCGAGATACCCATATCCTAGATAAGGTTTTAGATTGCTATGTATTGTGCTGTAATATCTGCTGATTTGTCCTGTGTCTGACTGTGGTAATATACGTGTAAAGGTTGTTGCCTAGAGTTTTTGTGTCCTGCCTCTCTTTATTGCACTAGCTCCGGTCTCGAAAGAGGACCCCGCTCCACGTTAGGTGTAATAGGAACGAGAAGTCGAGCCTAATTTCACCTAGCATTACAGGTAGTCACATGATCCTCAGCCCAACACAGTAATCAGCTTCTGATAAGGCGATACTGTATACCACTCACTCGTCATTCCCTCCGCACCTTCCACCTCCGTTCTTTCCTGTCTGTGCTGTTTTGGAGGCAGCAGGTGGTGTAATGGTTCGCACACCCAGCTCGCACCTGGGAAAATACCAGTTCGATTCCTGGGCCGGTCTGACTCTTGGATTTACAGTAGTTTGTTCACCCAGCAGTACAACTGGCTACCTGAGTGTAATTTCTAATGTTTCGGGTCATAATCTAGGCCTCGAGGGAAGACTAGGACTCGGTATTAATTGTCTGCGTTAATAAGTCATGTGTGGCTGATAGGAGTTCGTCGTAACCGCCCCGGAAAGGAAATACCAGAAGTACCATAGGATGACGTATCATTAAGGTGACGTAATTCCTCATTGACATTGGAAGGAAAACGTATCGTACGCCAAGGAATTTGAAAACAAACAAAAAATCTGCTAACACCCAAAAAACTCTTTCAAAATAAACACAATTTTCTTGCTGACAGTGATTTTGAATGACATTGAGAAAGTTCGTTCGTTTTAAGATTTCCTCCACCTATAGTGAAGGCCGGACCATACATTAGCCCGGTACAGAGAAAGTAAAGGTTAAATTCATTTATGGTAACGCTGCACCTCGGGCTGTATGATGCAGGAGATTCGTGCTTGTTGCTAGATTTTCCAGTGATATATTTCCACTCTAAAGGGACAGTTTTCAAAGTACTCACATTTTTAGCTTAATCTTTACCGATTTACTGAGAAATAATTGGGTTTGGCGATTTTCTAATATTTATTGAGAGGAAGTTTATAGGCGGTCTGGCATCATCAGGAACTGAAAGTCAAGGTTGTCAATTTAGCGCTTTTGTTGTTAGTTCAAGGTATTCACATCTCTAGCGCTATTGACTGACATGTTAATTCTTGTAAAATTATAGAAAATACATGTTTTAAAAAGTGGTGTGTCTGGACGGCAAATCAGGGTTGTCAGTTGAGCATTTTTTTTGCGAAATCTGGAGATATTTTCATTTAGCGACAGTTCTTAACTGTTGGCTACAAGAGCGGTATTTTAAGGATTTTTAGACAGTTTAAGGGTTGTTGTACCTTGTAATTTTTCTAGCGAATTTCAGCAAATGCTTGCTGTTGGTGAGAGTTTAACGAATTTTAGAGTAAGTTTAGCAATATTTCTGTATTTTGTTGTGGCAACTCAGTGAGATTACTGCGACAGTCTGACAGGAAGTGCGTGTGACGGTGGACGAGATTTTGCTGTAGGCTACTTCAAGCCGTAAGTTAACTTTTAATTCGGTTATGTGTTTTTATAGATTCATACTATTTACAGACTTCTGTTGAGCTTGAGAGAGTTTTTTTTTTTTTTTTTTTTCCCCGAGCTGTGGCGATTAGACTTAACTTTGATAAACCCATGTACGCACAAACACAGTCACGGCGCTGTCTACGTGCACTTCTCGCTCTACACCCTAAAAACCTTCACCCAGTCACACAAATATACCGATCACCTGCCATTTAGGGTTCGTAAAACACTGCTTGAATGTGCTTATAGTTGAGCTCAGGGATGGCCCGACCGGAGGTGGGTGGTGGGGGGTTACCTCCATGTTTATTTTTGACGATCAAAAAATTACTGAGTTGGCAAAAAATGGAGTGGAGACATTTTTTTTCCATAAAGGAGAGGTTTCCGAAAGGACAATATTGAAATACCTACCGTGGCAACCGAGCACCACCGGGACATGGCGACACTCCCCACAGGAGGAGGCCACGGAGGGGCTCTGAGGGCGTACGCATTGCCCAGGCAGTATGAGCCTGTGTCCCCGACTACCTTGCGCCCTTATTCCCTGGAACGGACCCAGCGGGAACGTTGCAGTCCGAGCGCATTACCCTCCAACAGGACCAGCCCTCGCCAGGTTCGGGGTGGGGCTGAATACTCAGTCCCAAGCAGCACCCAAGTGACGTCCTATAGTTACACAAAAACCGTGACGGCCTTTAGCCACACAAAACAAGTGGCGGCCTTTAGCTGCACAAATACCGAGACGGCCTTAAGCCGCTCAACTGCTGCAAACCCCCCCCCCCGTCTCCCCTGCAGAAACCGGTGATGGCCCTCAGCCGCACTCGGGGAGAGATGGTAACGTCCCCTCGTCTTCTGCAGCTGCCTCTGGGAGTCGGACTCTGGTGACGGCCTTCAGCCACACCCACAGGCAGGTGATGGCCTGCAGCCACACCTCGACTGCTTGCCACTCCCCGTGCAGGACAGCAGTGACAGCCTTCAGCCGCACCTCGCCCACGGTCCTACCAGGAAGTCGGGCCTTGATGATGGCCTCCAGTTGCACTAACAGGAAAAGGACAGCCTTCAGCCGCCCTCCTCCTGTTGCCCATGGGACCTCAGCGATGGCCTTCAGCTGCACCAGGGAAAGACACCCCAACAACCATCTCTCATCCCCTGAGTCTTCCTCTGTGGAGGACGACCCTTGTGGCTTACCCCTCCTGTAGCCGAACGAGATGCTCATCCTTTTCTCCCCACAGAGGCAGCCCCCAGCAGGAGCTTTCCTGTCTGGAGGAGGTTTGGCGAGGCCCCGTGCTGTCCCTGGGAATGTGTGCAGTACAGCCGGTGCCCAGGCAAGACGACCAGCTAACGGACTCCCACCAGAGGTGACACCGCAGTTCAAGCCTGATGACAGCCTAATGGGAGGGAGGCCGCAGACGCCAGACTCCCTGAGGATCCCCTGCAACCTCAGGGTGCGATCTTCCCAGCCCTAGACTATGGCGACCTCCTCCCCAGGATGGGCACAGACAAGCATGCCTACTTGCTCTGTTTGGCCTGAGCCCCGAGGACCAGACCACTCAACAAGGCCTCTCAAGTGGAGGGCCTCTCACCATGCTCTGCAGCAGCCCACAGAAGATGACATCACCCCTGAGGGTTGTTCCATGGCCTTTGCAAGAAGGAATATCTGATGGGACCCTTCCCACAGCTGGCCGACACCTGGAGGCCACCAGACTCCTGCAGCCCAGTCGGAGCTCTCCAGTCTGCCTAGTGTACTTGTGACTGTCTAATGTATGGTGTGATAATGGTGCTCATATTGTATACTGTGCCTGACTACTGCCTTCGTGACTGAGTAGTATACTGTGTGTCATGTTCATATTGTGTACTGTGTGTGTCTAGTGCCCTTATAACTGCATAGAATATTGTGTGATACCGATGTACATATTGTGCACTCGCGACTGAATAGTATACTGTGTGAGACTTATATCCATCTTATGTACAGTGTCTGTCTAGTGTCCTTGTGACTGGATAGCATCCTGTGTGATACCGATACAACCGCAGTCCAGTCGGAGCCCTCTAGTCTGCCTAGTTTAACCCGCGCCATCCCGGCGACGTGAATTAACGTGGCAACATTGCAAGGTCCCTAATTTGCACAATTTTCAATTCGCGAGTGATTTCGCTAGTGATTTTTGGCTCGTATACACGGGACACCTTCCTCTATTCCTCTACAAGATGCCAAGCAGGAACAATGCCTTACACCGCATAACCTCTCCCCCCCCTTGCACGCCATTGTCTCAGCAATTCACCTGTTACCAGTGGCCTGGCCAATAAAGACATTCAGGGCCAGAGTGATTCCCCAATCGACGACAATGTGGAGGACAAAGTTTACATAGCATTAGAGGAAGAAACAGTCAGAAATAATGATCAGGTAATGTGGGAAAAAAAAGGTCATGAATGGTGATGAGTTAGTGAGTGAAACAATGCTTATAATGCCTATATTACTGTTTGAAAACCAATATACTCTTGTACTACATATAAATTCGTACCAAGTAAATAAATAAATACTGTTTATGAGTGGATAAAATAGTTACCCTCCCATAGAACTCGTTTTCATTGGTGCCAGCCTGTTAGAAAACCCAGTCAGGTAAGGAAGTACTCGTACCTAAATCGAGTATTTTAAACCTCAGGTGAGCGATTTCTTTATGAATTTTCGATGTTTCTCAACAAAAGTGGATGTTTGAGCCAAAAAAAAAGGTCCAAAAATGTCGGGATGGGGCGGGTTAATTGAGACTGAATAGTGTACTGTGTTACTTACATTCATATTGTGTACTGCGAGTTATAATTGAGATAATACACGTGTAAGGCTCTTGTCTAGAATTTTCATGCCCTGCTCTTCTCGTTGTGTGTTCTAGTTCCGGTCTTGAAAAAGAACCTCGGCTCAAAAGCTAGTATTTCTTGGATGTGTGAAGTCGGCCTAAAAACACCTAGTTTAACAAATATATATATATCGTTATGCTAGGTGTTTTTAGGTCGCTTCTCGTCCTAAGAACACTAGCTACTGAGTGGGGTTCTCTTTCGAGACTGGAACTAGAACACACTACAAGAGGAACAGGGCATAAACACTCAGCAGTCTAACCTTATACATATATTGCCTCAATTCATATCTTTAACAATAAACAGTAAGTATATACTGTACACAATATTATATAGACACAGTCAGGCTTTGGTTATGCACAATGATATAGATACATAGGGAGGGACACTGTCAGGCCTCGATAGACACAATAATATGGCCCGATAGTTTCAGGCTCAGCTATACACAGTACTATACTCGATATTACAATAACACATGGTCAGGTGGAGATGGACACTGTCAGGCTCTGGTTCTTATAAATATTACATGGCCTGATGGATCTGGACACTTACTGGCCTGAATATGCACAATAGTATATGGCCAGACAGATATAACACTGTTAGGCCCGAGTATATACGACACCATACAGCCGGATGGATATGGACAGTGTCAGGGCTAGATGTACACAACAGTGGGTGGCCAGATAGACATAGACACTGTAAGGCCTGGGAGCACCCAATATTATATGGTCAGGTCACTAGGGGCACTGCCAGGTTTCACCACACACATACACTTGACACAGGGGAAACACACTGTATGATTTTCTTGGACTGTTGGGCCTGTGCAGGTTACAGGTGGCGCCTGGGCATGGGAGGCAGGTCATTGGGTGTGTCCTCCCTCAGGAGGCATGGAACTACTGCCAGGGGTGAGGTTGTCTGGCTGGGGCTGCGGGTCAGTGTATAGGGAGGCCCTTTCCTGGTGGGGCTTGACCTGTGGTTTGGCCCTTGGGACTGGGACCAAACAGGGCCAGTAGGCGCACCTGTCTGTGTTGGCGCCTGGCGGAGGGTCGTTTGGAACTGGGGCTTGGGATGTCACTCCCCGGGGTCCTGAGGGTGTCCCTGGAGGGCTGGGGGTTGAGGTCACCACTCTGTCAGACCACCATCAGGAGCTGCCTGTGGCGTCCCTTCTCTGCAGCGTCCGTTAGCATCGGGCGTCGTCCGGGGGCAAACTGTAGGGCGTGGATCCCCAGATCTGGGAGAGGTCCTTGCCACAGCTCCTCAAGCTGCAGCTCCTCTGAAGGACTGCACCTGTGAGGAGAGAGACGTCCCACTTGGCATCTGGATGGGTAGTGGCCCAAGTCAGGTACTTCCTCCGAAGGGGTGGTCTCAAGGGTCGTGGACGAAGGGTGTACAGTGGCAATCCCTTCCCCGGTACATACAGTGGCCATTACCGTGGTTCCACAGACCATAGAAACGACAGCTGAAGGGTGTACAGTGGCCGTCCCCTCCCCGGTATGTACAGTGGCCATTACCATGGCTCTGCCTCTGCCTGGTTTACCAGCTGAAGGGTGTACAATGGCCATCCCATCCCCAGCACGTATAGTAGCCATCACTGCGAGGCTGGCTCCAAGGGTGGCTGCAGCTGAAGGGCGTACAATGCCATCCCTTCCCCGGTATGTACAGTGGCCATTGCAGCAGTCCTGCAGGGGGCAACAGCTGAAGGGCGTACAGTGGCTGTCCCTTCCCTGGTGTGTACAGTGGCCATCACCGCGGAGCTGCTTGGGACTGTCTGTGGACAAGTCCCACCTCAGTCCTGGCGAGGGCTGGTCCAGTTGCGATGTAGTTGGTCGGAACTGCTCTCCTGTGTTCCGTGGAATAGGGGCATAGGTCCGTGGGCCACCTAGGCCCATCTCGATCGGGCCCGACGCTCTCTTTATATGCCCCTCCATGGTGCATCGTATCTTCATCTCTGGTGCTGGTGAGTGGTCGAGTCTCCCTGGCAGAATGCTGGCGAGGGGCGAGGTGGCCAGGGTTTTAAGGGGGCTGCTGTGGCAGGTGTGAATCCTTTCGTTAGGGGATTGGGTGGGTGGTAACTTCCACTGTGCCTGGTGTTTTCTCAGTGTGATGGGGGCTGTGCTGGGGGTGTTGGGGCTTGTTAGGGGTGGTTGTGGTGACGGGGGGCGTAGGGGAAGGCGTGGTGGTATATCTGGCTGGTGGGCAGGAGAGGCACCCAGATCTGGTTGTGGTGGTGGTGAGAACTGGTGTTGGTGGTGAAGTGGTGGGTACACGTGGTATGGTTGTGGGTGTGGTTGAACGTCCTGATGGGGGAGTATGTGGGGTGGTTGTGGCTGTGGTGTTGGGGCATGGGGTGTGTATATGGGTGGGGTGTGTGAGGATGGGGGCTGTTGTGGTTGTTGCATAGGGTATGTTGGCCATATGTGGTTGGCGGGTCGGTTGTGTGCATGGTGGTGAGTGGGCGGTGGTGGTGGTGATGGTGGGCGGCTAGTTGGGGCGTGGTATGGCGTGGCCAGTGGGTGGAGAGTGGTGTAGTGTGGAGGGATTTCTCGTGGGTGTGGGAGGGGTGGCGGGTGTCATGTGGTGCAGTTGTTGTAGTGGGGTGGAGGGAGGTGGGTGGAGTGTTCTGTGGCATTGTCCTGTGTGTTGGGTGGTGGCAGCTTGATGGCGGGAGGTGAGGCAGCAGGTGAGGTCACCGGTGAAATGTCAGGGTCCTGTGAGGACGGTGTGGCACTGGGGGAAGATGGGGTGGGAGGAGTGTTGGTGGGTAGGGGGATGGACGATGGTGAAGAGGAGGAGGAGGGTGTGAAGGAGTAGATGTATGAGTCAGATGTGTGTTCTGGGAAGGTGGGAGGTGGCGGTGCGGTGCGGTGTGGGGTGAAACGTGTGGCCTGGGTAAGCGTTTTTGTGTGATGCATGGAATGGTCAGATGTGGCAGTTTCGATATGTGCGTGTGGTGCTGTGATGTTGTGTAGTCACTTGATAAGGGTTGGGGACGTTGACGATGGTGTAGGGCCTCCTCAAATCTTGGTAAGATTTTATTCAGGGCTGGGAGACGTGCCACCACTACTGAATCTCTGGTTTTGTAGGGGTTGGATTGCGTGAGGTCTGGCTGGAGATCTTGATTTTTTGTAGGTGATGTAACGCCTTTTGAGGTGAAGTGGGTCGGAGGTAGGAGATGGGAAGTTGGTGTTGGAGGGGTAGGAGGAGGGGGGTTTCTCTGAACACTCGTTCGTGGGGGATGATGCCATTGTCTCTCAGGCATGTGTTCATACCCCACTGTATTATTTTAACGTGTGCAGGCCAATCCTCGTTACCCGTTTCTTGTATTTGAGCCTGCACTTGGTTAACCCCTAAAGCGCGGGTCGTCGCATTTGCGACGCTCGCCAAAAAGGACATAACGGCGGATTGTCATATTTGCGATTTGAGTTAATTTTGAATAAACGTGGGCAAGGATGTTCCAGCTGGTATTGTCTATCAGTACCACCACCCTTTAGCTACAATTAGCATACTTTACCTTTGTACTACTGACCTCTGTTGTTGCCAAGTATCGAGTTTTTCCCCCTCCCCCCCCACGGCCCAGCCAGCCTGGCTGTGATACATGGCAGCGCTCTGACTGCTTAGAACTGTAAATCTGCGCTCTCCTCTCACAAGCAGTTTATGCTAATAGGAAACGCTTGTTTCCCCAGTTGTCACACTAGCTTTTTTTTTTGCACGGTTTGCCCCTGTTTAGCATCAGTTTACCGCAGGCTTTCAAAGTGACATTATGGCGAGTTCTAGCTCTTCCGAGTCATTGCGAGCGGCCGACAGGAATGAGAATAAAGTGACGGGTGTAAGGCAGAATAAAAAGCGCGCCGTGGTGATTTTGGGGGAAGTAATATGATTGAAAATAATGTAGTATACGTATTTTTAGCAGTGAAAATGGAAATGTTTGTTGACTGAAGGGAAAACCGCCGCCGCGCTGCATGTCAGCCGTACGCTTCATTGATTTTAGCCTTATTTTCAGTGCTTATTGTACAAATACGGATTCCAAACTACCTGTACGTTGTAGTATAAAGTTTACTGTGACAGAATGAGGCTGTGGTAGAGGGGAAACCGGGTTGCTGGAGGTGTGAAAGTGAAGATTTTGTTACCCAACTTTGCAAGTCTCCACAAGTCCTTGGGTAGTCCACGAAGGCTCAACACCTGTCTCTGGAGAAAGCTGAATGTAAGTACTATCTGCCCTACCAAGTATAATGTTCTAGGGTTAATCTCTGATTTTTGGATAATATTTTCCTACAGGAACTCAGACCGCGATACAACCCCGCCACCTGGGGGGGGGTCGGCTGTCCATTGGCCACGCTTTAGGGGTTAAGGAGGGTGCAATGGCTTCTTTCACATACTCCGTTCCCTTGGGATCAGGAGGGAGAGGAGTGGGAGATCTGGTAACCAAACAAGGTGGCCATTTCTTTCCAGATTTTTCCGGTAAATTCGGGGGCATTGTTGGAGTGTAGGACTTGGGGGATTCCAAAGCAGGGAAAGATGTGGTGGTCGAATGCATTGACCACGGCCACGGCGTTGTGCTCCTTGGCGGGGCAGGCAATGAGGAACTTGGAGTACACATCAACGAATGTTATAATGTACTTGTACCTGGCTTTTGGGGATAGGGGGCTGACTGCATCTAGGGATAGTAGTTGTCAAGGCTTGTGGGCGGTGATTTTTCCCAACGGACCAGGTGTGCAGGTGATGTCTTTACCCACAGAGCAGGCTCAGCAGGCTTGGATGACTTGCTTGGCTAAGTTAGAGGGTCCAGGGGTCCAGTAGGTGTTGTTGAACACTTGTAAGAGCTTTTTTGTGCCAAGGTGGATGCCGTTATTTGAGAGTAGGTGGGTCATGGCATCGAGGGCAGTGTCGGGGCTGAGGACTATGTGTCCGGCTTGGGTAAACAGGTGATTGCCGTGCCTGTGGAGTTTGGAGAACACCTGGGGTGGTATCCAGGGTGGGCTTTCCTTGTCTTGCCATTGTTGTATAAGATCGGGGGTGGTGTTGATGGAATTGATGGGCAGGTGGGATAAGGCATCAGCATTTGTGTATAGTTTACCTGGCCTATATGCAGTTTCAAAATCAAACTCCTCTAGTGCCTCTCTCCATCTGATGAGTTGGGCGTTGGTGGTGTCAGACTCCGTAGCCACTGGAGGGACTGGTGGTCTGTGATTATTGTGACATGGGTGCTGGAGAGGTAGGCCCAGAAATGATTGAGGGCCCATATAATGCCTAGGCATTCACGCTTGGTGGTGGCATAGTTCTTCTCAGCTTGGTTGTGGGTGCAGCTGGCACAGGTGATTATGTGTTCTCATCCCTCTTGTACCTGGGCCGGGACAGCGCCGATTGCCACTAAGGACATGTCTGTGTATAGGCGGAAAGGTAGGGTGTAGTTGGGGAAGGCAACAACTGGAGCGGTGATGAATTTTGACTTGAGGGTGTGAAAGGTGGTGATGCGGTCCTCGGTCCAAGTGAATGGTTCACCCTTTTTAGTTAGGTCGTGCAGGGGTTTTGCGATGTTGGTGAAACCCTTGACGAAATGCAGGTAGTAGAAGGTGAGTCCGAGGAAGGTGCACATGTCGTGGACATCTTTAGGTAGAGGGAGGTCTGCAATGGCTCGCAGTTTGTCGGGGTTGGGGGAGATGCCTTCTGCTGAGAGTATGTTGCCCAGGAAGGAGGCAGACCATTCAGCCAGGATGCATTTAGAAGGCTTGAGCTTGAGCCCAGCCTGGCGGATGCACAGGAAGACCTGCTTAAGGCACTGGTGGTCAGCCCATGTCCTGCTGAAAACAATTATATTGTCCAGGTACGCCAGGCAAATTTCCCACGTGAGGCCGCTGAGGACTGACCCCATCAGTCGGGAGAATGTGGTGGGGGCATTGCCGAGTCCAAATGGGAGGACATTAAATTCGTAATGTTTGCCATTACTGGTGGAGAATGCTGTCTTTTCTCAATCCTTGGGGTGGATGGGGACTTGCCAATACCCCGATTGTAGATCTAGGATGGAGAACCATGACGACCCATATGGAAGTTGAGGCAGTTGTCTATCCTGGGTAATGGGGTGGTGTCCTTCGTGGTCACGTCGTTAAACCTTCTATATTCGATGCAGAACCGCATGGTGCCATCCGTTTTTTTGATGAGGACAACAGGTGAGGACCAAGGGCTGGTGGAGGGGTAGATAACACCAGCATTGAGCATGTCCTGGATCTGCCAGTCTTCTTCTGCCCGTTGTTTAGGGTTTTTTCTCTGTGAAGGTTGGTGAATGGGCGGCCCTGTGTATAGATTTTGTGGTAGAGGTAGGTGGTGTGGCCGATGTCCACTGGTTTGGACGAAAATAGGTATTGGAAGTCCAGGGGGAGTTGTCGGAGGCTGTTTGCTTGATGCAGTGAGAGGCGGCCAGGTAGACAGGGTAGGGTGGCAGGGAACAGAGGGATTTTCACAAGGCTCGGCTTCCTCCATTTCTACCACCACTAATCCTCGGGGGAGGACGATTGGTGTGGTGAAGAGATTTGCAATGCATAATGCTCCGAGGTTGGGGGGAGGAAGTTGGGTGACATCAGGCAGGAGGAGAAGGCCCCAGGTGGTAGGTTGGGGAGAACAGGATGGAGGTACCTGTGGGTCTGTTCAGCCATAGCCAGGCCTCGTGTTGGGGGGGAATGGTCAGGATGGAAGCAATGGTTGCAGGGAAGGTTTGGGGGGGGGAAGAGGATGAGGTGGGTAAGGGTTTGGGTAGGGTGGAGGATAGGGAGGAGGGGGTAGGGGACATGCACGTGCAAAGTGGCTGGGCAGGCAAGGCTGGAGATTTTTGAAACTGGAGGCACCACTTGTGGCAGTCTATGTTTGTGTGTAATTTCTGAAGGAGGTACAGCCCCATGGTAGCTATGATAGGCACGGCAGGTTGAATCAAACACGATGAATGTGTTTGGAGGAAACTTGTTGGTGGGTGCCGGCTCGTAGGGCCCGGGTCTCCCCATTTATTGGCAGGGGGCCATCCCCCACATCAACAAGGTGGGCTGAGGTGGGGAGGAATGGCTGAAGGCGGAGGTGTGGCAGGAGTAGAAGTGCATGTAGAGGCACGATCTGGTCGCTCCTGTGTCAACCAGCAGCCTCGTCTTTATTCCGTTCAGCCTCATCGTGTTGTAGACTGGGGGCGGTATTTCTGCGAGAAGGCCCTCGCCACCATGGGGAGGTGTGGAGGTGGACCTAAAAATCCATCTGCTGTGGGCTGTCCTCCTCTTCTGGCTCTATTTCCCCAGAATTGGTGTAGTCAGCGGGTGAAGGTTCACCCTCGGTGCCCTCATCATCTAATGACGATACCTTGCGGTGCCCCTG
The DNA here is from genome assembly GCF_032717465.1 of Coenobita brevimanus. Classification (NCBI taxonomy): domain Eukaryota; kingdom Metazoa; phylum Arthropoda; class Malacostraca; order Decapoda; family Coenobitidae; genus Coenobita; species Coenobita brevimanus. The sequence goes on from NC_136990.1 coordinate 9,342,241, forward strand.
GGTGGACATCATGCGCTGAGCAGCCTTCAGTTGTTCACGGATGTCATAGAAGGGGCAGCTGCAGCTGCAGGTGGTGAATTCCCATGGGTTGATAGATAATAGATTTGGGTTTTCTTTGGTGCTGGGGTGCTTCTTTGTAGAGTGTGCCCTGGGTACTGATGGTGTTGGCAAAGGGTTTGGTTGGGAGGGGGGCATTCTTTGCTTCTGGTGCTGTGTTGCCCTTTGGGTGGGGAACTTGGTTGCTGTGCTGAAACGTTGGGGAGTGGAGCGGGTGGCTAGGAGGTGCTGCGTGAGTTGCACATCTCTGTCAAGGTCACCAGACCGGTCATACATGGTAAAATACCCCCTAACGGTGCTGGGGAGGATCCTCGACAGTATGTTGAACATGTGATGTTCCCGTGTGACTGCATTGGTTTCCGGGTAGATGGCGGTGATGAGTCGCCTGGCCTGGATGAGTATGTCGTCCAGGTTTCGGTTGTAGGTGAGGTCGTCAAGTAGTGCCAGAGCTACTACTCTGCCCAATGAAGGCGTGATTGCTTGCTTCATGATTTGTATAAACTGTTCCCATGTTAGCTCCAGGACGATCTTGAAGGCTATGCTCAATACTGCCTTACCCAGGTGTGGCAGGTTGACAGCAATTTTTTCCCTGTCATTGTCAAAGCCTATGTCTATTATTGGCTTAATCATGGACAGATATACTTTGATGTTTACTGTCTGGGATCGAATTTTGGCAGTTGGATGTGGGGTTTGGTCACCATGGTGCTGGATTTCCCTGTTTTTGCTCCTTTCTGAATTCTGATCAGGTCAAGAACCACTGCTGGCCACTAGTGTTATGCTAGGTGTTTGTAGGTCGACTTATCATCCTAAGAACACTAACTACTGAGCAGGGTTCTCTTTTGAGACTGGAGCTACAGTAGAACACACTACAAGAGGAACAGGGCATAAACACTCAGCAGACCAACCTTACACATATATTGCCTCAATTCATATCTTTAACCCGCCCCGTCCCGGCAACTTTTCGACCACTGGTACCCCCCAATCCCGGGCAATTTTCGACCTTTTTTTTTTTTGCTTAAACTTTCGCTTTTGGTCAGAAACAATGGCCGGTGGCAAAGAAAGTGGTCCCTGGGGTCCCTAATTAGCTTAACCAGGTATGCGATGGTCCCACCTGGCCCCGTGTTCTCCCTATGCGGTGTGAGCATCAAACGTTTTCTATGGTATTATAAGTTTGGGAAACCAATGAAAGTAAGTAGAAATGAATTTATTACAAACATAAAAACATGTGATAAAAGAGTATATTGGATTTTATACAAAAATAGAGCAGAAATAACCATTGTACCATCGTGCGAAACGAGCAAAATCGGCCAACTTGGTTCCGATGAATCGCTAACATTCTAAAATCATGATACATATAATTTTTTTTACTTACATAATACTTCTACAATAACATTATACCATTTTACAATATATTGAACTGTTTTTACGTATTCACAGGCCTTTTGATAACATTTAGCGTAATGCTAGCGCTAAATTACGTAGTGAGTGAACTCGCTGTGACTGATGTTTCAACTCGTATTGTGCTTTTTCTACTAACATAATACCTTTCTAATATTATTATACACTTTTCAACTTTATATAACTGTTTTGAGATTATTTCAGGCCTTACGTAAATATATAGCGTAATATTAGCGCATAGTAACACACACGGTGAAGTCGCTATGACAACTAATTCAACTTACAACCTATTTTTTTACTTATATAATAATTCTACACTAACATTGCACATGTAAACACTTGATATAATTGATATTATATCATTTCTGAACGTACGATGGAACTTAGCGTCATATTTGCGCGTACTTACACAGGGAGTGTTATCGCGATATCATTTGTTTCATCTTACACAAGTAATCAACTTATAAAATACCTTACTACTAACATTACAACATCATCCACTGTATATAATTCCTATCACATACTTACTGACCAGAATGTGGGTGTACTCGTGACATCAATTATGACAACTTACAGTAATGTTCAACTTATACGTTTTATTCATGCTAACATTACACCCGTTTCCACTTTATTTCCTTGCTATCACATATTTACTGACCAGATTTACACAGTGGGTGTAGTTTTGATAACAATTCTTTCCACTTACACTAATTCTCATCTTATACATTACTTTTCTGAATAAATAACATCCGTTTCAACTTTATATTTGACTTAGCACCTACTGACTGGCCTTACCATTATCATGAGCGTCATTTCGCCTTCCCACACAGTTTCAGAAGTGTACGAGATTATGATATTCCTTGAAACAAGGCTGAAGGCACAACGCAACATTGCACTCGACACACTCGTATCTTGTGTCTTTTCTCTGCGTTGATGGTCTGACTGTCGAGTGCTTACATACATGGCAGCGACGCTGGGGTTTACGACGGGTTGGTTCGGAAGGGATTGCGCTGGGGTAGTGGCGGGCTGCAAGACGTAGGGGAGTCTGAGCAGCACGGGGACGGTGTGGGGGTCTTTCCTGGGCATGCTTGGCGATTATTTCACGTGCCAGCTCCCTCACAAACCCCTCAAAGGTCTCGGATACTCCGGTGGTCATTGCGTGCAGGTAGTGGGCGTTCAGGACCGTGATGTCGAGCAAGTGGAAAAAGAGTTTCTTGTACCACTTCATCGTTGTCCTGGCACAGTCAACACTTGAAATCATCGAGTCTGACTGATCAACTTGCCTCATGTTCAGATTATAGGCAAGTACAGACTCTGGTTTCCATACGTTGCGCCTCCTCTCGCTACGGTGATCCACGGAGTCTGTGCGGTGCATCAGGGGGCTGTGAACAGTTGATAGGAGGCAAACTTCCCTGTTGTGGTTCCACAGGGTGGCAAGGATATTATTGGCCTGGAAGAAAACCACCTCGTTCTTGTCAAGTTTCCTCCCTATCTTGACCATATGGCGACGGTTTCTCTTGACTGTACCACAGACCCCGGTGTCGTGTTGGTGGAGGAACCTAGCGAGAAGAGGGCTAGTGTACCAGTTGTCCAGGTACAAAACATGACCACGATGAAGGTACTCTTCTATCATTGTCTTCACCACGGCCCCAGAGAGTCCTATACTCCGATCTTCTATTATATCTGTCTGTGCGCCCGTGTACAAGACTATGTCTTGCACATAACCGGTCTTACAGTCACACATAACAAAGATCTTGAACCCGAAACGGTGTCTCTTGCTGGGTATATACTGCCTAAAGGAAATATTGCCTCTCCACAACACAAGACTCTCGTCTATGACGAGGTCTCTGTAGGGATAAAATGAGGAGCGGAACATTTCCCGTAAATGATCAAATACCAGCCTAATTCTCCTCATTTTATCGGTGTTATTTGCATTGGCTGGATCATCTGCATCAAAAAAGTGGAGGCGGCCGAGAATAAACTGAAATCTATTACGACCCATCACCTTTCCAAAGAAAGGTGTTAGGATGATTGGGTCCGTTGTCCAATAGGCAGGAATCTGATTTTTCTTCACCACACCCATCAAGATTACCAGGGCCAAAAATAGGAACATCTCTGATATAGTCACGGGAAAGTCATACTGTTCTGCATGCTTGCTAGTGGTTCCTAGGCGTTCACTTTCAAGGCGCTGGGATTGTGAAAATATATTTGTCTCTTCTACTATGCGCCCAACAAACGCCTCATCAAAAAACAAATTGAAAAAATCTAAACGTGACGACCCAGCATTTACACCTGGAGCCGTGCAACCTGACCGCCACTCCTCAGTGAACTGGTGAATGATGGGAGTAAAATTACTCCCATCCTCCCAGTTCCACGTGACACCCCCGTCTCCAGCCACGTCACCATCGTCCCCTTCTTCTGGGTGGGGTGGTGTGGGTGGTGGGGTTGGTTGGGGAGGTGGAGAGCGGCGCCTCTCATCACTCGCACTTCTCTTCCCTCTCCCTTTTCCTTTACCCTTTCCCTTCCCTTTCTTTCCTTTCCCCACATCCTGGGGCTGTGGGGAGGAAGTTTGGGCATATTCAGGGGCGAAAGAAGTGCTGGGGAGTGACTCAACCTCCTCTCCCCTAGGCCAACGAGCACCACGTGCTCGTGCTGCCTCCCTCCCACCAATGGCCCCTTCACCCCGCACTACCCCCACACCACTCTCACTTTCACCCCCGCGCTGCCGCCACAACACTTTCCCTTTCTCCCAGCAATCCCACCACACCACTTGCTACGTCCCCAGACAAAGTACTTGAACCATACCTTAGGTGTCGTCTCGCCCACCTTCTGATCCACGTGGTGATATTTTTTCCTTTCCCAGCCACTCGGCGATATCACGTCCTAGCCCTCCGTCATCCTCATCGTCCTCATCCTCGTCCTGATCAGAATCGTGATGGAGAGATAGCTGTGCACGTGGTTGGGGAGCAGCCTGGCCTTCCCTTGCCTTACGGTATGTCACATACCGCGATTTTCGGGGCGAAGGGACCTCCTCATCACTGCTACTTATTTCTTCCTCTGGCTGGACGTAATCGCGATCCACCACATCATCATCGAGTGGAGAATCACTGTCTCCAGTGAAGGCTTCCAGGACGGATGCAATTTGCTCATCTGAGAGACCTTTCCGCGCCATGTCTGACCTGGGTCACTGCTGGCAGGTGAGTGACCGAGACAAGGGTGAGCGCGGGTCACGCGGGGTCTAGGACGCTGCCCGCCTGGCGGCAGGTAGGGGAGGCTTGGGTACCCGGGCGAAACGAAAATCTCCCGCGAATTTTGAAATTTGTGGAAATTATGAACCTTGCAATTGCAGGACGTTGAAGTACGTCCTCGGGACTGGCTGTGACAAAACGTGAGGACGTGGAAGTACGTCCTCGGGACGGCGCGGGTTAACAATACACAACAAGTATATACTGTATGCAATATTATTTAGACACAGTCAGGCCTTGGTTATACACAATAATATAGGTACATAGGGAGGGACACTGTCAGGCTCAGCTATACACAGTACTATACTCGATATTACAATAACATATGGGCAGGTAGAGATGGACACTGTCAGGTTCTGGTTCTCATAAATGTTACGTGGCCTACTGGATCTGGACCTTGGCGGGCCTGAATATGCACAATAGTATATTGTCAGATAGATATAACACTGTTAGCGACAGCAAAAAGCCCGATGGATATGGACAGTGTCAGGGCTAGATGTACACAACAGTGGGTGGCCAGATAGATATAGACACTGTAAGGCCTGGGAGCACCCAATATTATATGGTCAGGTCACTAGGGGCACTGCCAGGTTTCACCACACACATACACTTGACACAGGGGAAACACACTGTCTGATTTTCCTGGACTGTTGGGCCTGGACAGGTTACAGGTGGCGCCTGGGCTTGGCAGGCAGGTTGTCGGGCATGTCCTCCCTCAGGAGGCATGGAACTACTGCCAGGAGCGAGGTTGTCTGGCTGGGGCTGTGGGTTGGTGTACAGGGAGGCCCTTTTCTGGTTGGGCCTTGACCTGCGGTGTGGCCCTCGGGACTGGGACCAAACAGGGCCAATAGGCGTGCCTGTCTGTGTCGGTGCCTGGTGAAGGGTCATCTGGAACTGGGTCTTGGGACTCCCAAGTTGGGAGGTCACACCCCGGGGTCCTGGGGGTGTCACTGGAGGGCTGGGGGCTGAGGTCACCACTCGGTTGGACCGCCGTCAGGAGTTGCCTGCGGCGTCCCTTCTCCTTGGCATCTGTCAGTGTCGGGCATCGTCCAGTGGCAATCTGTAGGGTGTGGATCCCCAGGTCCGAGAGAGGTCCTTGCCACAGCTTCTCAAGCTGCAGCTCCTTCAAAGGCTTGCACCTGTGAGGAGAGAGACATCCCACTCGGCCTTAGGATGGGTAGTGGGCCGAATCAGGGACTTCCCCCAAAGGGGTAGTCTCAAGGGTCATGGACAAAGGGAATACAGTGGCTGTCCTTTCCCCGATACATACAGTGGCCATTACCGTAGTTCCACAGACCCTAGAAACGACAGCTGAAGGGCTTAAAGTGGCTGTCCCTTCCCCAGTAATTACAGTGGCTGTTACCGCAGTGCTGTTCCCTAAGGAGGGGGCAGACAAAGGTCATACAGTAGCCGTCCCTTCCCCGGTACATACAGTGGCTGTTACCGTGGTTCTGCCTCTGTCTGGTTTACCAGCTGAAGGGCGTACAGTGGTCGTCCCTTCCCCGACACGTACAGTGGCCGTCGCCTCGGGGCTGTTTCCAGGGGTGGCTGCAGCTGAAGGGCGTACAGTGGCCAGCCCTTCCCTGGTATGTACAGTGGCCGTTACCGCAGTGCTGTTCCCTAAGGAGGGGGCAGACGAAGGGCATACAATGACCATCCCTTCCCCAGTACGTATAGTGGCCGTTACTGTGGTTCTGCGTCTGCCTGGTTTACCAGCTGAAGGGCGTACAGTGGCCGTCCCTTCCCTGGTATATACAGTGGCCATTATGGCAGTGCTCCAGGGAGCAACAGCTGAATGGTGTACAGTGGCCATCCCTTCCCTGGTGCATACAGTAGTCGTCACCACAGTGCTGCTTGGGACTGTCTGTAGATAAGTCCCACCCTGATCCTGGCGGGCGAGGGCTGGTCTGGCTGCAATGAAGTTGGCTGGGACTGCTCTCCTGCTGGCGGCTGTGTTTGGTG